>NW_027457603.1:132500-432500 GCF_050624435.1 Tenrec ecaudatus
GAGTTAGGGTAAGGAATAGGGTTAGCGTTAGAATTAGGGTTAGGGTCAGGGTTAGGTTTAGGGTTAGCCTTAGCGTTAGGGTTAGGTTTAGATTTAGGGTTAGGGTTAGCGTTAAGGTTAGGGTTAGGGTTAGGTTTAGGTTTAGGGTTAGGGTAAGCTTTAGGGTTAGGATTAGGGTTACGGTTAGGGTTAGGGTTAGGGTAGGGTTAGCGTTAGCGTTAGGGTTAGGGTTAGGTTTAGTGTTAGGGTTAGGGTTAGGGTTACCGTTAGTGTTAGGGTTAGGGTTAGTGTTAACGTTAGGGATAGGGTTAGGGTTAGGGTTAGGGTTAGGATTAGCTTTAGGGTTAGGGTTAGGGTTAGGGTTAGGGTAACGTTAGGGTTAGGGTTAGGATTAGCGTTATCGTTAGGGTTAGGGTTTGGGTTAGCGTTAGGGTTAGGGTTAGGGTTAGCGTTAGCGTTAGCGTTAGGGTTAGGGTTAGGGTTAGGGTTAGGCTTAGGCTTAGGCTTAGGGAATGGGTTAGGGTTAGGGTTAGGGTTAGGTTTAGGGTTAGGCTTAGGGTTAGGATTAGGGTTAGGGTTAGGGTTAGGGTTAGGGTTAGCATTACGGTTAGGGTTAGGGTTAGCGTTAGGTTTAGGGTTAGGGTTAGGATTAGGGTTAGGCTTAGGATTAGGGTTAGCATTAGGGTTAGGGTTAGGGTTAGGGTTAGGGTTAGGTTTAGCGTTATCTAGGTTACCTAGCGGGCACTTGGACTATGTAGGTTCCCTAGCGGGCGTTTGGACTACATGGATAACCTAGTGGGCACTTTGATTTTGTAGGTTACCTAATGGGCACTTGGACCATCTTGGTTAACTAACGGGCACTTGGACTATGTAGGTTCCCTACCGGGCACTTGGACTATGTAGGTTCCCTAGCGGGCATTTGGACTATATAGATAACCTAGTGGGCACTTTGACTTTGTAGGTTACCTATTGGGCACTTGGACTATCTAAGTTACCTAGTTGGCACTTGAACTATCTATGTTGCCTAGTGGGTTCTTGGAGTATGTAGGTTACCTAGCGGGCTGTTGGACTATCTAGGTTACCTAGCAGTCATTGGACTATCTAGGTTAACTAATGAGCACTTGGACTATGTAGGTTCCCTAGCGGGCCCTTGGACAATGTAAGTTCCCTATCGGGCACTTCGACTATGTAGGTTCCCTAGCAGGCACTTGTTCTATCTAGGTTAACTAGCGTGCACTTGGACTATGTAGGTTGCCTATCTGGCACTTGGACTATGTAGGTTCCCTAGTGGGCGCTTGGACTATCTAGGTTAACTACTGCGCACTAGGACTATCTAGGTTAACTAGCGGGCACTTTGACCATCTAGGTTACCTAGTAGGCACTTGGATAATGAAGGATCCCTAGCGGGCACTTGGACTATCTAGGTTACCTAGCGGCCACTTGGACTTTGTAGGTTAACTAGCAGACACTTGCACGATCTAGGTTAACTTTCGGGGCCTTGCACTATGTAGGTTAACTAGCGGGCCCATGGATTATGTAGGTTTACTAGCAGGCACTTGGACTATGTATGTTCCCTAGGGGGCACTTGGACTATGTAGTTTCCCTAGCGGGCATTTGGACTATTTAGGTTACCAAGCGGGCACTTGGACTATGTAGGTTACCTAGAGAGCACTTGGACTATCTAGGTTACCTAGCAGGCACTTTGACTATCTAGGTTAACTAACGGGCATTTGGACTATGTAGGTTGCCTAGCGGGCACTTGCACTATGTAGGTTCCCTAGCGGGCACTTGGACTATGTAGGTTCCCTAGCGGGCACTTGGATTATGTAGGTTAACTAGCGGTCACTTGGACTATGTAGGTTACCTAGAGAGCACTTGGACTATCTAGGTTACCTAGCAGGCACTTTGACTATCTAGGTTAACTAACGGGCATTTGGACTATGTAGGTTGCCTAGCGGGCACTTGCACTATGTAGGTTCCCTAGCGGGCACTTGGACTATGTAGGTTCCCTAGCGGGCACTTGGATTATGTAGGTTAACTAGCGGTCACTTGGATGATCAATGTTAACTAGCGGGCCCTTGGACTATCTAGGTTAGCTACCGGGCACATGGACTAAGTACGTCCCCTAGTGGGCACTTGGACTATCTCGGTAAACTAATGGGCACTAGGACTATCTAGGTTAACTAGCGGGCACATGGACTATCTAGGTTACCTAGCTGGCACTTGGACTATGTAGGTCAATTAGCAGGCCCTTGGATTATCTAGGTTAGCTAACTGGCACGTGGACACTGTAGGTTAACTAGCGGACACTTGCACGATCTAGGTTAACTAGCGGGCTCTTGCACTATGTAGGTTAACTAGCGGGCCCATTGACTATGTAGGTTAACTAGCGGGCACTTGGACGATCTAGGTTAACTAGCGGGCACTTGGACGATATAGGTTAACTAGGGGGCACTTGGATTATCTATGTTAGCTAGCGGGCTCTTGCACTATGTAGGTTAACTAGCGGGCCCATTGACTATGTAGGTTAACTAGCGGGCACTTGGACGATATAGGTTAACTAGCGGTCACTTGGATAATCTAGGTTACCTAGCGGGCACTTGGACTATGTAGGTTCCCTAGCGGGTTTTGGACTATATAGATAACCTAGCGGGCACTTAGACTTTGTAGGTTACCTAGCGGGCACTTGGACTATCTTGGTTAACTAACGGGCACTTGGACTATGTAGGTTCCCTAGCGGGCCTTTGGACTATGTAAGTTCCCTAGCGGGCACTTGGACTATGTGGGTTTCCTGGCGGGCATTTGTACTATCTAGGTTGCCTAACGGGCACTTGGACTATGTAGGTTCCCTAGCGGACACTTGCATTATGTAGGTTCCCTATTGGGCATTTGGACTATGTAGGTTACCTACCAGGCACTTGGACTATGTAGGTTCCCTATCGGGCACTTTGAGAATGTAGGTTAAATAGGGGGCACTAGGACTATGTAGGTTACCTAGCGGGCCCTTGGACTTTCTAGGTTACCTAGCGGGCATTTGGACTATGTAGGCTCCCTAGCGGGCATTTAACTATATAGATTACCTAGCGGGCACTTAGACTTTGTAGGTTACCTAGCAGGCACTTGGACTATCTAGGTTACCTAGCTGGCACTTGAACTCTCTACGTTACCTAGCGGGTACTTGGAGTATGTTGGTTACCTACCGGGCTGTTGGACTATCTAGGTTACCTAGCAGGCACTTGCACTATCAGGTTAACTAACGGGCCTTTGGACTATGTAGGTTCCCTAGCGGGCACTTGGAGAATGTAGGTTAACTAGGGGACACTAGGACAATGTAGGTTAACTAGGGGACACTAGGACATTGTAGGCTACCTAGCGGGCCCTTGGACTATCTATGTTACCTAGGGAGAACTTGGACTATGTAGGTTAACTAGCGGGCACTAGGATGATCTAGGTTAACTAGCGGGTACTTGGACTATGTAGGTTAACTAGCGGGCCCTTGGACTATGTAGATTAACTAGCGGCACTTGGACTATCTACGTTAACTAGCGGGCCCTTGGCCTATATAGATTCCCTAGCGGGCACTTGGACTATGTATGTTCCAGAGCGGGCACTTGGACTATGTAGGTTCCCTAGCGGGCACTTGGAGAATGTAGGTTAACTAGGGGACACTAGGACAATGTAGGTTACCTAGCGGGCCCTTGGATTATCTAGGTTACCTAGGGAGAACTTGGACTATGTAGGTTAACTAGCGGGTACTTGGACTATCTAGGTTACCTAGCGGGCACTTGGACTATGTACGTTCCCTAGTGGGCACTAGGGCTATGTACGTTAACTAGCGGGCACTTGGACTATGTACGTTAACTAGCGGGCACTTGGACTATGTACGTTTCCTAGCGGGTACTTGGACTATCTATGTTATACAGCGGGCACTTGGACTATGTAGGTTTCCTATCGGGCACTTGGACTATATAGGTTAACTAGCGAGCTCTTGGATTATCTAGGATAACTAGTGGTCACGTGGACTATTAGGGTCCCTAGTGGGCATTTGTACTATATAGGTTAGTAGCGGGCACTTGGACTATGTAGGTTAACGAACAGGCACTTGGACTATGTAGGTAACCTAGTGGTCACTTTAACTGTCTACGTTACCTAGCGAGCCCATTGACTATGTAGGTTAACTAGCGGGCACTTGGACGATCTAGGTTAACTAGCTGGCTCTTGTACGATATAGGTTAACTAGCGGGCACTTGGATTATCTAGGTTAGCTAGCGGGCTCTTTCACTATGTAAGTTTACTAGCGGGCCCATTGACTATGTAGGTTAACTAGTGGACACTTGGACGATCTAGGTTAACTAGCGGGCACTTGGACGATATAGGTTAACTAGCGGACACTTGGATTATCTAGGTTACCTAGCAGGCATTTTGACTATGTAGGTTCCCTAGCGGGCATTTGGACTATATAGATAACCTAGTGGGCACTTTGACTTTGTAGGTTACCTAATGGGCACTTGGACTATCTAAGTTACCTAGCTGGCACTTGAACTATCTACGTTGCCTAGCGGGTTCTTGGAGTATGTAGGTTACCTAGCGGGCTGTTGGACTATGTAGGTTACCTAGCAGTCATTGGACTATCTAGGTTAACTAACGAGAACTTGGACTACGTAGGTTCCCTAGCGGGCCCTTGGACAATGTAAGTTCCCTCTCGGGCACTTCGACTATGTAGGTTCCCTAGCAGGCACTTGGTCTATCTAGGTTAACTAGCGGGCACTTGGACTATGTAGGTTGCCTATCTGGCATTTGGACTATGTAGGTTCCCTAGCGGGCACTTGGACTATGTAGGTTCCCTAGCGGGCACTTTGACTATCTAGGTTACCTAACAGGCACTTTGATTATCTAGGTTAACTAACGGGCACTTGGACTATGTAGGTTCCCTAGCGGGCACTTGGACTATGTAGGTTCCCTAGCGGGCACTTGGACTATGTAGGTTACCCAGCGAGCACTTGGATTATCTAGGTTACCTAGCAGGCACTTTGATTATCTAGGTTAACTAACGGGCACTTGGACTATGTAGGTTGCCTAGCGGGCACTTGGACTATGTAGGTTCCCTAGCGGGCACTTGGACTATGTAGGTTAACTAGCGGGCAATTAGATGATCAATGTTAACTAGCGGGCCCTTGGACTATGTAGATTAACTAGCGGCACTTGGACTATCTACGTTAACTAGCGCGCCCTTGGACTATGTAGATTCCCTAGCGGGCACTTGGACTATGTATGTTCCAGAGCGGGCACTTGGACTATGTAGGTTCCCTAGCATGCACTTGGACTATGTAGGTTCTAGAGCGGGCACTTGTACTATCTAGGTTCCCTAGCGGGCACTTGGACTATGTAGGTTAACTAGCGGACACTTGGACTATGTATGTTCCCTACGGGCACTTGAACTATGTAAGTTATCTACCGGGCACTTGGACTATGTATGTTAACTAGCTGGCCCTTGGACTATCTAGGTTAACTAGCAGGCACTTGGACTATGTAGTTTCCCTAGCGGGCATTTGGACTATTTAGGTTACCAAGCGGGCACTTGGACTATGTAGGTTACCTAGCGAGCACTTGGACTATCTAGGTTACATAGCAGGCACTTTGATTATCTAGGTTAACTAACGGGCACTTGCACTATGTAGGTAACCTAGCAGGCACTTGGACTATGTAGGTTCCCAAGCGGGCACTTGGACTATGTAGGTTACCTAGCGAGCACTTGGACTATCTAGGTTACCTAGCAGGCACTTTGATTATCTAGGTTAACTAAAGGGCACTTGGACTATGTAGGTTGCCTAGCGGGCACTTGGACTATGTAGGTTGCCTAGCGGGCACTTGGACTATGTAGGTTAACTAGCGGGCACTTGGATGATCAATGTTAACTAGCGGGTCCTTGGACTATGTAGATTAACTAGCGGCACTTGGACTATCTACGTTAACTTTCGCGCCCTTGGACTATGTAGATTCCTTAGCGGGCACTTGGACTATGTATGTTCCAGAGCGGGCACTTGGACTATGTAGGTTCCCTAGCAGGCACTTGGACTATGTAGGTTCCAGAGAGGGCACTTGGACTATCTAGGTTCCCTAGCGGGCACTTGGACTATGTAGGTTACCTAGCAGACACTTGGATGATCTAGGTTACCTAGCAGACACTTGGATGATCTAGGTTAACTAGCGGGTACTTGGACTATGTAGGTTAACTAGCGGGCCCTTGGACTATTTAGATTAACTAGCAGCACTTGGACTATCTACGTTAACTAACGGGCCCTTGGACTATGTAGATTCCCTAGCGGGCACTTGGACTATGTAGGTTCCCTAGCGGGCACTTGGACTATGTATGTTCCCTAGCGGACACTTGGACTATGTATGTTCCCTACGGACACTTGAACTCTGTAAGTTAACTACGGGGCACTTGGCCTATGTATGTTAACCTGCGGGCCCTTGGATTACTTAGGTTAACTAGCGGACACTTGCACTATGTAGGTTAACTAGCGGACGCTTGGACTATGTAGGTTAACTAGAGGACACTTGCACTATGTAGGTTACCTAGCGGGCACTTGGACTATGTAGGTTAACTAGCAGGACCTTCGACTATCTAGGTTACCTAGCAGGCACTTGGACTATGTAGGTTAACTAGCGGGCACTTGCACTCTCTAGGTTACCTAGTGGGGACTTGGACTATGTACCCTCCCTAGCGGGCACTTGGACAATCAATGTTAACTAGCGAGCACTTGGACTATGTAGGTTACCTAGCAGACACTTGCACTATGTAGGTTACCTAGAGGACACTTGGACGATCTAGGTTAACTAGTGGCCCCTTTGACGATGTAGGTTAAGTAGCCAGTACTTGAACGATCTAGGTTAACTAGCGGGCACTTGGCCGATCTAGGTTAACTAAGGGGCACTTGGACTATCAAAGTTAACAAGCGAGCCCTTGGACTATGCAGGTTAACTAGCTGGCCCTTGGACTATCTAGGTTAACTAGATAGCACTTGGACTATATAGGTTCCCTAGCGGGCACTTGCACAATCTAGGTTAACGAACGGGCACTTGGACTATGTAGGTTAACTAGCGGGCACTTGCACTCTCTAGGTTACCTAGCGGGCACTTGGACTATGTACGTTACCTAGTGGGCACTTGGACTATCTAGGTTAACTAGCGGCCACTTGGACTATCTAGGTTACCTAGCGGGCACTTGGACTATGTAGGTTAACTAGCGGGCACTTGGACTATCTAGGTCAACTAGCGGGCACTTGGGCTATGTAGGTTCCCTAGCGGACACTTGCGTTATGTAGGTTCCCTATCGGGCATTTGGACTATGTAGGTTACCTAGCGGGCACTTGGACTATGTAGGTTCCCTATCGGGCACTTGGAGAATGTAGGTTAACTAGGGGGCACTTGGACAATGTAGGTTACCTAGCGGGCTCTTGGACTACGTACGTTCCCGAGCGGGCACTTGTATTATCTACGTTACCTAGCGAGCACTTGGACTATGTAGGTTCCCTAGCGGGCACTTGGACTATGTAGGTTAACTAGCGGACACTTGGATGATCTAGGTTAACTAGCGGGTACTTGGACTATGTAGGTTAACTACCGGGCCCTTGGACGATGTAGATTAACTGGCAGCACTTGGACTATCTACGTTAACTAGCGGGCCCTTGGACTATGTAGATTCCCTAGCGGGCACTTGGACTACGTAGGTTCCCTAGCGGGCACTTGGACTATGGATGTTCCCTACGGACACTTGAACTATGTAAGTTAACTACCGGGCACTTGGACTATGTATGTTAACTAGCGGGCCCTTGGACTACTTAGGTTAACTAGCGGACACTTTCACTATGTAGGTTCCCTATCGGGCACTGGGACTATGTAGGTTAACTAGCGGGCATTTTGACTATGTAAGTTACCTAGCAGGCCCTTGGACTATGTACGTTCCCTAGCGGGCACTTGGACTATCTACGTTACCTAGCGGGCACTTGGACTATGTAGGTTCCCTAGCGGGCACTTGGACGATGTAGGTTAACTAGCGGGCACTTGGACTATCTAGGTTACCTAGCGGGCACTTGGACTATGTACGTTCCCTAGCGGGCACTTGGACTATCTACGTTACCTAGCGGGCACTTGAACTATGTACGTTACCTAGCGGGCACTTGGACTATGTATGTTTCCTAGCGGGTACTTGGACTACATAGGTTCCCTAGCGGGCACTTGGTCTATCTAGGTTAACTAGCGGACACTTGGACTATCTAGGTTAACTAGCGAGCACTTGGACTATCTAGGTTAACTAGCGGGCATTTGAACTATTAGGGCCCCTAGCGGGCATTTGGTCTATATTGGTTACCTAGCGGGCACTTGGACTATGTAGGTTCCCTATCGGGCACTTGGAGAATGTAGGTTAACTAGGGGGCACTAGGACAATGTAGGTTACCTAGCGGGCCCTTGGACTATGTACATTCCTTAGCGGGCACTTGGACTATCTACGTTACCTAGCGGGCACTTGGACTATGTATGTTACCTAGCAGACACTTGCACTATGTAGGTTACCTAGCGGGCCCTTGGACTATGTAAGTTAACTAGAGGACACTTGGACGATCTAGGTTAACTAGTGGGCCCTTGGACGATGTAGGTTAACTAGCCAGGACTTGAACGATCTAGGTTAACTAGCGGGCACTTGGACGATCTAGGTTAACTAAGGGGCACTTGGACTATCAAAGTTAGCAAGCGAGCCCTTGGAGTTTGTTGTTTAACAAAGGGGCCCTTGGACTATCTAGGTTAACTAGATAGCACTTGGACTATATAGGTTCCCTAGCGGGCATTGCACTAACTAGGTTAACGAACGGGCACTTGGACTATCTAGGTTAGCTAACGGGCACATGGACTATGTACGTCCCCTAGTGGGCACTTGGACTATCTAGGTTAAATATCGGCCACTTGGACTATCAAGGTTACCTAGCGGGCACTGGGACTACTTAGGTTAACTAGCGGGCATTTGGACTATGTAGGTTACCTAACGGGCACTTGGACTATGTAGGTTCCCTATCGGGCATTTGGAGAATGTAAGTTAACTAGGGGGCACTAGGACAATGGTGCTTACCTAGCGGGCCCTTGTTCTATCTAGGTTACCTAGGGATCACCTGGACTATGTAGGTTAACTAGTGGGCACTTGGACTAACTAGGTTACCTAGCAGGCACTTGGACTATCTAGGTTACCTAGCGGGCACTAGGACTATGTACGTTCCCTAGAGGGCACTTGGACTATCTACGTTACCTAGCGGGCACTTGGACTATGTACGTTACCTAGCAGGCACTTGGACTATGTATGTTTCCTAGCGGGCACTTGGTCTATCTAGGTTAACTAGCGGGCACTTGGACTATCTAGGTTAACTAGCGAGCACTTGGACTATCTAGGTTAACTAGCGGACATTTGGACTATTAGGGCCCCTAGCGGGCATTTGGACTATATTGGTTACCTAGCGGGCACTTGGACTATGTAGGTTAATGAACGGGCACTTGGATTATGTAGGTAACCTAGTGGTCACTTGAACTCTCTAGGTTACCTAGCGGGCACTTGGACTATGTAGGTTAACTAGCGGGCACTTGGACAATCTAGATTAACTAGCGGGCCCTTGGATGATGTAGGTTAACTAGCGGGCCCTTGCACTATGTAGGTTAACTAGCGGGCCCATGGATTATGTAGGTTTACTAGCAGGCACTTGGACTATCTAGGTTAACTAGCGGGCACTTGGACTATGTAGTTTCCCTAGCGGGCATTTGGACTATTTAGGTTACCTAGCGGGCACTTGGACTATGTAGGTTGCCTAGCGGGCACTTGAACTATGTAGGTTAACTAGTGGGCACTTGGATTGTCAAGGTTACCTAGTGGGCACTTGGATTATCTAGGTTAAAGAACGGGAACTTGGACTATGTAGGTTACCTAGCCGCCACTTGGACTATCTAGGTTATCTAACAGGCACTTGGACTATCTAGGTTCTCTAGCGGGCACTTGTACTATCTAGGTTACCTAGCTGGCACTTGGACAATGTAGGTAAACTAGCGGGCCCTTGGATTATCAAGGTTAGCTAACGGGCACTTAGATTATGTAGGTTAACTAGCAAGCACTTGGAATATGTACGTTAAGTAGCGGACACTTGCACTATGAAAGTTTACTAGCGGGCCCTTGGACTTTCTAGATTCCCTAAAGGGCACTTGGACTATCTAGGTTACCGAATGGGCACATGGACTATCTAGGTTACCTAGCGGGCACTTGGACTATGTAGGCTAACTAGGGGGCCCTTTGACGATCTAGGTTACCTAGCGGGCACTTGGAATATCTAGGTTACGTAGCGGGCACTTGGTATATAGGTTAACGAACGGGCACTTGGACTATGTAGATTAACTAGAGGACACATGGACTATCTAGGTTAACTAGTGGGCCCTTGGACTATGTAGGTTAACTAGCGGGCACTTGGAAAATCTAGGTTAACTAGCGGACACTTGGACGATCTAGGTTAACTAGCGGGCATTTGGAATATCAAAGTTAACAAGTGAGCCCTTGGACTATGTAGGTTAACTAGCGGGCCCTTGGACTATCTTGGTTACCTAGCGGGCACTTGGACTATATAGGATACCTAGCGGGCACTTGGACTATGTAGGTTACCTAGTGGGCACTTGGACTATCTGGGTTACCTAGCGGGCACTTGGACTATATAGGTTACCTAGCGGGCACTTGGACTATGTAGGTGACCTAGTGGGCACTTGGACTATCTAGGTTAACGAACGGGCACTTGGAATATGCAGGTAACCTAGCGGGCACTTGGACTGTCTAGGTTACCTAACGGGCGCTTGGACTTCTAGGTTAACAAACAGGCTCTTGGGCTATGTAGGTTGCCTAGCGGGCACTTGGACTATCTAGGTTAGGTAACGGGCACTTGGACTATCTAGGTTACCTAGCGGGAACTTGGACAATGTAAGTTACCTAGCCGGCACTTAGAATATCTAGGTTACCTAACGGGCACTTTGACTATCTAGGTTACATAGCGGGCACTTGGACTATGTAGGTTAACTAGCGAGCACTTGGATTCTAGGTTTCCTAGCGGGCACTTGGACTATCTAGGTTACCTAGCGGGCCCTTGGACTATGTAGGTTTCCTAGCGGGCACTTGGACTATCTAGGTTAAAGAACGGGTACTTGGACTATGTAGGTAACCTAGTGGGCACTAGGACAGTCTAGGTTACCTAGCGGGCACTTGGACTGTCTAGGTTAACGAACGGGCACTTTGACTATGTAGGTTACCCAGTGGGCACTTGGACTATGTAGGATCCCTATCGGACATTTGGACTACTTAGGTTACCTAGCGGGCACTTGTACCATCTAGGTTAACTAACGGGCACTTGGACTATCTAGCTCAACTAGTGGGCCCTTGTACTATGTAGGTTAACTAGCGAGCACTTGGACTATCTAGGCTAACTAGCGGACCTTGGACTATGTAGGTTAAGTAGCGGGCCCTTGGACTATGTAGGTTAACTAGCGGGCACTTGGACGATCTAGGTTAACTAGAGGGCACTTGGACTATCTAGGTTAACTAGCGTGCAATTGGACTATCTAGGTTAACTAGCGGGCACTTGGACTATCTAGGTTAGCTAACGGGCACATGGACTAAGACGTCCCCTAGTGGGCACTTGGAATATCTAGGTAAACTAACAGGCACTAGGACTATATAGGTTAACTAGCGGACACTTTCACGATCTAGGTTAACTAGCGGGCTCTTGCACTATGTAGGTTAACTAGTGGGCCCATTGACTATGTAGGTTAACTAGCGGGCACTTGTATGATATAGGTTAACAAGCGTGCCCTTGGAATATCTAGGTTACGTAGCGGGCACTTGGTATATATGTTAACTAGCGGGCACTTGCACAATCTAGGTTAACTAGCGGGCACTTGGACAATCTAGGTTAACTAGCGGGCACTTGGACTATCAAAGTTAACAAGTGAGCCCTTGGACTATGTAGGTTAACTAGCGGGCCCTCGGACTATCTGGGTTACCTAGCGTGCACTTGGACTATATAGGTTACCTAGATGGCACTTGGACTATCTAGGTTAACGAACGGGCACTTGGAATATGCAGGTAACCTAGAGGGCACTTGGACTGTCTAGGTTACCTAACGGGCACTTGGACTTCTAGGTTAACGAACTGGCTCGTGGGCTATGTAGCTTGCCTAGCGGGCACTTGGACTATCTAGGTTAGGTAACGGGCACTTGGACTATCTAGGTTACCTAGCGGGAACTTGGACAATGTAAGTTACCTAGCGGGCACATGGACAATCTAGGTTATCTAACGGGCACTTTGACTATATAGGTTACCTAGTGGGCACTTGGACTATGTAGGTTATCTAGCGAGCACTTGGATTCTAGGTTACCTAGCGGGCACTTGGACTATCTAGGTTAACGAACGGGTACTTGGAATATGTAGGTAACCTAGCGGGCACTTGGACCGTCTAGGTTACCTAGCGGGCACTTGGACTATCTAGGTTAACGAACGGGCACTTGGACTATGTAGGTTACCCAGCGATCACTTGGACTATGTAGGATCCCTATCGGACATTTGGACTACTTAGGTTATCTAGCGGGCACTTGTACCATCTAGGTTAACGAGCGGGCACTTGGACTATCTAGGTCAACTAGTGGGCCCTTGTACTATGTAGGTCAACTCATGGGCCCTTGTACTATGTAGGTTAACTAGCGAGCACTTGGACTATCTAGGTTAACTTGCGGGCACTTGGACGATATAGGTTAACTTGCGGGCACTTGGACGATATAGGTTAACTAGCGGCACTTGGATTATCTAGGTTACCTAGCGGGCACTTGGACTATGTAGGTTCCCTAGCGGACATTTGGACTATATAGATAACCTAGCGGGCACTTAGATTTTGTAGGTTACCTAGCGGGCACTTGGACTATATAAGTTACCTAGCTGGCACTTGAACTATCTACGTTGCCTAGCGGGTTCTTGGAGTATGTAGGTTACCTAGCGGGCTGTTGGACTATCTAGGTTACCTAGCAGGCACTGGACTATCTAGGTTAACTAACGGGCACTTGGACTATGTAGGTTACCTAGCGGGCACTTGGACTATATAAGTTACCTAGCTGGCACTTGAACTATCTACGTTGCCTAGCGGGTTCTTGGAGTATGTAGGTTACCTAGCGGGCTGTTGGACTATCTAGGTTACCTAGCAGGCATTGGACTATCTAGGTTAACTAGCGAGCACTTGGACTATCTAGGATAACTAGTGGGCACTTGGACTATTAGGGTCCCTAGTGGGCATTTGGACTATATAGGTTACCTAGCGGGCACTTGGACTATGTAGGTTAACGATCAGGCACTTGGACTATGTAGGTAACCTCGTGGTCACTTGACTGTCTAGGTTTCCTAGCGGGCACTTGGACTATGTAGGTTAACTAGCGCGCACTTGGACTATCTAGGTTAACTAGCGGGCCCTTGGACGATGTAGGTTAACTAGCGGGCGCTTGGACTATGTAGGTTAACTAGCGGGCCCTTGGACTATGTAGGTTAACTAGCGTGCACTTGGACGATCTAGGTAAACTAGCGGGTACTTGGACTATGTAGGTTAACTAGCGGGCCTTTGGACTATGTAGATTAACTACTGGTACTTGGACTATCTACGTTAACTAGCGGGCCATTGGACTATGTAGATTCCCTAGCGGGCACTTGGACTATGTATGTTCCAGAGCGGGCACTTCGACTATGTAGGTTCCCTAGCAGGCACTTTGACAATGTAGGTCCCAGAGCGGGCACTTGGACTATCTAGGTTCCCTAGCGGGCACTTGGACTATGTAGATTAACTAGCGGGCACTTGGACTATGTAGGTTAACTAGAGGACACTTGGACGATCTAGGTTAACTAGTGGGCCCTTGGACTATGTAGGTTAACTAGCCAGTACTTGGACGATCTAGGTTAACTAGCGGGCACTTGGACGATCTAGGTTAACTAATGGGCACTTGGACTATCAAAGTTAACAAGCGAGCCCTTGGACTATGTAGGTTAACTAGAGGGTCCTTGGACTGTCTAGGTTACCTAGCGGGCACTTGGACTATGTAGGTTAACTAGCGGGCACTTGGACGATCTAGGTTAACTAGCTGGCACTTGGACGATATAGGTTAACTAGCGGGCACTTGGATTATCTAGGTTACCTTGCGGGCACTTGGACTATGTAGTTTCCCTAGCAGGCATTTGGACTATATAGATAACCTAGCGGGCACTTAGACGTTGTAGGTTACCTAGCGGGCACTTGGACTATCTTGGTTACCTAGCTGGCACTTGAACTATCTACGTTGCCTAGCGGGTTCTTGGAGTATGTAGGTTACCTAGCGGGCTGTTGGACTATCTAGGTTACCTAGCGGACACTTGGACTGTCTAGGTTAACTAACGGGCACTTGGACTATGTAGGTTCCCTAGCGGGCCCTTGGAGAATGTAGGTTAACTAGGGGGCACTAGGACTATGTAGGTTCCCTAGCGGGCCTTTAGACTATGTAAGTTCCCTAGCGGGCACTTGGACTATATGGGTTCCCTAGTGGACATTTGGACTATCTAGGTTACCTAACGGGCACTTGGAATATGTAGCTTCCCTAGCGGGCACTTGGATTATATAGGTTCCCTATCGTGCACTTGGACTCTGTAGGTTTACTAGTGGGCATTTGGACTATGTAGGTTACCTAGCGGGCACTTGGACTATGAAGGTTCCCTGTGTGGCACTTGGAGAATGTATGTTAACTAGGGGGCACTAGGACAATGTAGGTTACCTAGCGGGCCCTTGGACTATCTAGGTTACCTAGCAGGCACTTGGACTATGTAGGTTAACTAGCGGGCATGTGGACTATCTAGGTTACCTAGCAGAGACTTGGACTATGTACGTTCCCTAGCGGGCACTTGGACTATCTACGTTACCTAGCGGGCACTTGGACTATGTACGTTAACTAGCGGGCACTTGGACTATGTAGGTTCCCTATCGGGCACTTGGACAATCATGGTTAACTAGCGAACACTTGGACTATCCAGGATAACTAGCAGGCACTTGGACTATTAGGGTCCCTAGCAGGCATTTGTATTATATAGGTTACCTAGCGGGCACTTGGATTATGTAGTTTAACGACCAGGCACTTGGACTATGTAGGTAACCTAGTGGTCACTTGAACTGTCTAGTTTACCCAGCGGGCACTTGGACGATGTAGGTTAACTAGCGGGCCCTTGAACTATGTAGGTTAACTAGCGGGCCCTAGGACTATGTAGGTTAACTAGCGGGCACTAGGAAGATCTATGTTAACTAGCGGGTACTTGGACTATGTAGATTAACTAGCGGCACTTGGATTACCTACGTTAAGTAGTGGGCCCTTGGACTATGTAGATTCCTTAGCAGGCACTTGGACTATATATGTTCCAGAGCGGGCACTTGGACTATGTAGGTTCCCTAGCAGGCACTTTGACTATGTAGGTTCCAGAGCTGGCACTTGGACAATCTAGGTTCCCTAGCGGGCACTTGGACTCTGTAGGTTAACTAGCGGACACTTGGATGATCTAGGTTAACTAGCGGGTAATTGGACTATGTAGGTTAACTAGCGGGCCCTTGGACTATGTAGATTAACTAGCAGCACTTGGACTATCTACGTTAATTAGCGGGCCTTGGACTATGTAGATTCCCTAGCGGGCACTTGGATTATGTAGGTTCCCTAGCGGGCACTTGAACTTTGTAAGTTCCCTAGCGGGCACTTGGACTATGTATGTTCCCTACGGACACTTGAACTATGTAAGTTAACTACCGGGCACTTGGACTATGTATGTTAACAAGCGGGCCCTTGGACTACTTAGGTTAACTAGCGGACACTTGCACTATGTAGGTTACCTAGCGGGCACTTGGACTATCTAGGTTAACTAGAGGGTGCTTGGACTATGTAGGTTACCTAGGGGGAACTTGGACTATGTAGGTTAACTGGAGGACACTTGGACGATCTAGGTTAACTAGTGGGCCCTTGGACGATGTAGGTTAACTAGCCAGTACTTGGACGATCTAGGTTAACTAGCGGGCACTTGGACGATCTAGGTTAACTAATGGGCACTTGGACTATCAAAGTTAACAAGCGAGCCCTTGGACTATGTAGGTTAACTAGCGGGCCCTTGGACTGTCTAGGTTACCTACCGGGCACTTGGACTATCTATGTTAACGAACGGGCACTTGGACTATGCAGGTAACCTAGCGGGCACTTGGACTGTCTAGGTTACATAGCGGCCACTTTTGCTGTCTAGGTTGCCTAGTGGGCACTTGGACTATCTAGTTTAGGTAACGGGCACTTGGACTATCTAGGTTGCCTAGCAGGCACTTGGATTATGAAGGATCCCTAGCGGGCACTTTGACTATGTAGGTTACCTAGCGGGCACTTGGACTATGTACGTCCCCTAGTGGGCACTTGGACTATCTAGGTTAACTAACGCGCACTAGGACTATCTAGGTGAACTAGCGGGCACTTTGACCATCTAGGTTACCTAGTAGGCACTTGGATTATGAAGGATCCCTACCGGGCACTTGGACTATCTAGGTTACCTAGCGGCCACTTGGACTATGTAGGTTAACTAGCGGACACTTGCACGATCTAGGTTAACTTGCGGGCCCTTGCACTATGTAGGTTAACTAGCGGGCCCATGGATTATGTAGGTTTACTAGCAGGCACTTGGACTATGTATGTTCCCTACGGACACTTGAACTATGTAAGTTAACTACCGGGCACTTGGACTATGTATGTTAACTAGCGGGCCCTTGGACTATCTAGGTTAACTAGCGGGCACTTGGATTATGTAGTTTCCCTAGCGGGCATTTGGACTATTTAGGTTACCAAGCGGGCACTTGGACTATGTAGGTTACCTAGCGAGCACTTGGACTCTCTAGGTTACCTAGCAGGCACTTTGACTATCTAGGTTAACTAACGGGCACTTGGACTATGTAGGTTGCCTAGCGGGCACTTGGACGATCTAGGTTAACTAGCGGGCACTTGGATGATCAATGTTAACTAGCGGGCCCTTGGACTATCTAGGTTAGCTAACGTGGCACATGGACTAAGTACGTCCCCTAGTGGGCACTTTGACTATCCAGGTAAACTAACGGGCACTAGGACTATCTAGGTTAACTACCGGGCACTTGGACTATCTAGGTTACCTAGCTGGCACTTGAACTATGTAGGTCAACTAGCGGGCCCTTGGATTATCTAGGTTAGCTAACTGGCACGTGGACTATGTAGGTTAACTAGCGGACACTTGCACGATCTAGGTTAACTAGCGGGCTCTTGCACTATGTAGGTTAACTAGTGGGCCCATTGACTATGTAGGTTAACTAGCGGGCACTTGGACGATCTAGGTTAACTAGCGGGCACTTGGATGATCAATGTTAACTAGCGGGCCCTTGGACTATCTAGGTTAGCTAACGTGGCACATGGACTAAGTACGTCCCCTAGTGGGCACTTTGACTATCCAGGTAAACTAACGGGCACTAGGACTATCTAGGTTAACTACCGGGCACTTGGACTATCTAGGTTACCTAGCTGGCACTTGGACTATGTAGGTCAACTAGCGGGCCCTTGGATTATCTAGGTTAGCTAACTGGCACGTGGACTATGTAGGTTAACTAGCGGACACTTGCACGATCTAGGTTAACTAGCGGGCTCTTGCACTATGTAGGTTAACTAGTGGGCCCATTGACTATGTAGGTTAACTAGCGGGCACTTGGACGATCTAGGTTAACTAGCGGGCACTTGGATGATATAGGTTAACTAGGGGGCACTTGGATTATCTAGGTTAGCTAGCGGGCTCTTGCACTATGTAGGTTAACTAGCGGGCCCATTGACTATGTAGGTTAACTAGCGGGCACTTGGACAATCTAGGTTAACTAGCAGGCACTTGGACGATATAGGTTAACTAGCAGTCACTTGGATAATCTAGGTTACCTAGCGGGCACTTGGACTATGTAGGTTCCCTAGCGTGTTTTGGACTATATAGATAACCTAGCGGGCACTTAGGCTTTGTAGGTTGCCTAGCGGGCACTTGGACTATCTTGGTTAACTAACGGGCACTTGGACTATGTAGGTTCCCTAGCGGGCCCTTGGACTATGTAAGTTCCCTAGCGGGCACTTGGACAATGTGGGTTTCCTGGCGGGCATTTGTACTATCTAGGTTACCTAATGGGCACTTGGACTATGTAGGTTCCCTAGCGGACACTTGCATTATGTAGGTTCCCTATCGGGCATTTGGACTATGTAGGTTACCTACCGGGCACTTGGACTATGTAGGTTCCGTAGCGGGTACTTGGAGAATGTAGGTTAACTAGGGGACACTAGGACAATGTAGGTTTACTAGGGGACACTAGGACAATGTAGGTTACCTAGCAGGCCCTTGGACTATCTATGTTTCCTAGGGAGAACTTGGACTATGTAGGTTAACTAGCAGGCCCGTGGACTATCTAGGTTACCTAGCGGGCATTTGGACTATATAGGCTACCTAGCTGGCATTTGGACTATATAGATTACCTAGCGGGCACTTAGACTTTGTAGGTTACCTAGCGGGCACTTGGACTATCTAGGCTACCTAGCTGGCACTTGAACTATCTACGTCTCTAGCGGGTACTTGGAGTATGTTGGTTACCTACCGGGCTGTTGGACTATCTAGGTTACCTAGCAGGCACTTGGACTATCAGGTTAACTAACGGGCACTGGGACTATGTAGGTTCCCTAGCGGGCACTTGGAGAATGTAGGTTAACTAGGGGACACTAGGACAATGTAGGTTAACTAGGGGACACTAGGACAATGTAGGTTACCTAGCGGGCCCTTGGACTATCTATGTTACCTAGGGAGAACTTGGACTATGTAGGTTAACTAGCGGGCACTAGGACGATCTAGGTTAACTAGCGGGCACTAGGACGATCTAGGTTAACTAGCGGGTACTTGGACTATGTAGGTTAACTAGTGGGCCCTTGGACTATGTAGATTAACTAGCGGCACTTGGACTATCTACGTTAACTAGCGGGCCCTTGGACTATATAGATTCCCTAGCGGGCACTTGGACTATGTATGTTCCAGAGCGGGCACTTGGACTATGTAGGTTCCCTAGCGGGCACTTGGAGAATGTAGGTTAACTAGGGGACACTAGGCCAATGTAGGTTACTTAGCGGGCCCTTGGACTCTCTAGGTTACCTAGGGAGAACTTGGACTATGTAGGTTAACTAGCGGGCACTTGGACTATCTAGGTTACCTAGCGGGCACTTGGACTATGTACGTTAACTAGCGGGCACTTGGACTATGTACGTTTCCTAGCGGGTACTTGGACTATCTATGTTATAAAGCGGGCACTTGGACTATGTAGGTTCCCTATCGGGCACTTGGACTATATAGGTTAACTAGCGAACTCTTAGATTATCTAGGATAACTAGTGGTCACGTGGAATATTAGGGTCCCTTGTGGGCATTTGTACTATATAGGTTACCTAGCGGGCACTTGGACTATGTAGGTTAACGAACAGGCACTTGGACTATGTAGGTAACCTAGTGGTCACTTTAACTGTCTACGTTACCTAGCGGGCCCTTGGACTAAGTAGGTTTACTAGCGGACACTTGGACGATCTAGGTTAACTAGCGGGTACTTGGACTATCTACATTAACTAGCGGGCCCTTGGACAATGTAGATTCCCTAACGGGCACTTGGACTATGTATGTTCCAGAGCGGGCACTTCGACTATGTAGGTTCCCTAGCAGGCACTTGGACTATGTAGGTTCCAGAGCGGGCACTTGGACAATCTAGGTTCCCTAGCGGGCACTTGGACTATGTAGGTTAACTAGCGGACACTTGGATGATCTAGTTTAACTAGCGGGTACTTGGACTATGTAGTTTAACTAGCGGGCCCTTGGACTATGTAGATTAACTAGCAGCACTTGGACTATCTACATTAACTAGCGTGCCTTTGGACTATGTAGATTCCCTAGCGGGCACTTGGACTATGTAGGTTCCCTAGCGGGCACTTGGAATATGTATGTTCCCTAGCGGAGACTTGGACTATGTATGTTCCCTACGGACACTTGGAGTATTTAAGTTAACTTCCGAACACTTGGACTATGTAGGTTCCCTATCGGACACTTGGACTATGTATGTTCCCTACAGACACTTGAACACTGTAAGTTAACTACCGGGCACTTGGACTATGTATGTTAACCTGCGGGCCCTTGGACTACTTAGGTTAACTAGCGGACACTTGCACTATGTAGGTTACCTAGCGGGCACTTGGACTATCTAGGTTAACTAGCGGGCGCTTAGACTATGTAGGTTAACTAGCGGACACTTGCACTATGTTGGTTACCTAGTGGGCACTTGGACTATGTACCTTCCCTAGCGGGCACTTGGACAATCTATGTTAACTAGCGGGCACTTGGACTATGTAGGTTACCTAGCAGGCACTTGCACTATGTAGGTTACCTAGCGGGCACTTGGACTATGTAGGTTAACTAGAGGACACTTGGACGATCTAGGTTAACTAGTGGGCCCTTGGATGATGTAGGTTAACTAGCCAGTACTTGAACGATCTAGGTTAACTAGCGGGCAATTGGACGATCTAGGTTAACTAAGGGGCACTTGGACTATCAAAGATAACAAGCGAGCCCTGGGACTATGTAGGTTAACTAGCGGGCCCTTGGACTATCTAGGTTACCTAGATAGCACTTGGACTATATAGGTTCCCTAGCGGGCACTTGCACTATCTATGTTAACGAACGGGCACTGGACTATGCAGGTAACCTAGCGGGCACTTGGACTGTCTAGGTTACATAGCGGGCACTTGGAATGTCTAGGTTACATAGCGGGCACTTGGACTTCTAGGTTGACGAACGGACAATTGGATTATGTAGGTTGCCTAGTGGGCACTTGGACTATCTAGGTTAGGTAACGGGCACTAGAACTATCTAGGTTACCTAGCGGGCACTTGGACTATGTACGTCCCCTAGTGGGCACTTGGACTATCTAGGTTAACTAGCGGGCACTTGGACTATGTAGGTTAACTAGCGGACACTTGCACGATCTAGGTTAACTAGCGGGCCATTGCACTATGTAGGTTAACTAGCGGGCCCATGGATTATGTAGGTTACTAGCAGGCACTTGGACTATCTAGGTTAACTAGCGGGCACTTGGACTATGTAGTTTCCCTAGCGGGGGATTTGGACTATTTAGGTTACCAAGCGGGCACTTGGACTATGTAGGTTACCTAGCGAGCACTTGGACTATGTAGGTTCCCTAGCGGGCACTTTGATTATGTAAGTTCCCTTTAGGGCACTTGGACTATGTAGGTTAACTAGCGGGAACTTGGGCGATATAGGTTAACTAGCGGGCACTTGGATTATCTAGGTTACCTAGCGGGCACTTGGACTATGTAGGTTCCCTAGCGGGCATTTGGACTACATAGATAACCTGGCGGGCACTTAGACTTCGTAGGTTACCTAGCGGGCACTTGGACTATCTAGGTTACCTAGCTGGCGCTTGAAGTATCTACGGTGCCTAGTGGGTTCTTGGAGTATGTAGGTTACCTACCGGGCTGTTGGACTACCTAGGTTACCTAGCGGGCACTTGCACTATCTAGGTTAACTAGCGGGCACTTGGACTATCTAGGTTAACTCGCGTGCACTTGGACTATGTAGGTTCCTTAGTGGGCACTTGGACTAACTAGGTTGCCTAGCGGGCACTTGGACGATATAGGTTTACTAGCGTGCCCTTGGAATATGTAGGTTACGTAGCGGGCACTTGGTATATAGGTTAACGAACGGGCACTTGGGATATGCAGGTAACCTAGCGGCACTTGGACTGTCTAGGTTACCTAGCAGGCAATTGGACTATCTAGGTTAACTAGCGTGCCCTTGGACTATCTAGGGTAACTAGCGGGCACTTGGATGATCAATGTTAACTAGCGGGCACTTGGACTATCTAGGTTAACTAACGGGCACATGGACTAAGTACGTCCCCTAGTGGGCACTTGGACTATCTAGGTTAACCAACGGGCATTAGGACTATCTAGGTTAACTAGCGGGCACTTGGACTATCTAGGTTACCTAGCTGGCACTTGGAGAATGAAGGTTCCCTAGCGGGCACTTGGATTATCTAGGTTACCCAGCGGGCACATGGACTATGTAGGTCAACTAGCAGGCCCTTGGACTATCTAGGTTAGCTAACTGGCACGTGGACTATGTAGGTTAACTAGCGGACACTTGCACGATCTAGGTTAACCAGCGGGCTCTTGCACTATGTAGGTTAACTAGCGGGCCCATTGACTCTGTTGGTTAACTAGCGGGCACTTGGACGATCTAGGTTAACTAGCGGGCACTTGGACGATATAGGTTAACTAGCGGGCACTTGGATTATCTAGGTTACCTAGCGGGCACTTGGACTATGTAGTTTCCCTAGCGGGCATTTGGACTATATAGATAACCTAGCGGGCACTTAGACTTTGTAGGTTACCTAGCGGGCACTTGGACTATCTTGGTTACCTAGCTGGCACTTGAACTATCTACGTTGCCTAGCGGGTTCTTGGAGTATGTAGGTTACCTAGCGGGCTGTTGGACTATCTTGGTTACCTAGCGGGCACTTGGACTATCTAGGTTATCTAACGGGCACTTGGAGAATGTAGGTTAACTAGGGGGCACTAGGACTATGTAGGTTCCCTAGCGGGCCTTTAGACTATGTAAGTTCCCTAGCGGGCACTTGGATTATATGGGTTCGCTAGCGGACATTTGGACTATCTAGGTTACCTAACGGGCACTTGGAATATGTAGCTTCCCTAGCGGGCACTTGGATTATGTAGGTTCCCTATCAGGCACTTCAACTATGTAGGTTAACTAGCGGGCATATGGACTATGTAGGTTACCTAGCGGGCACTTGGAATATGTAGGTTCCCTGTGTGGCACTTGGAGAATGTACGTTAACTAGGGGGCACTAGGACAATGTAGGTTACCTAGCGGGCCCTTGGACTATCTAGGTTACCTAGCAGGCACTTGGACCATGTAGGTTAACTAGCGGGCACTTGGACTATCTAGGTTACCTAGCGGGCACTTGGACTATGTACGTTCCCTAGCGGGCACTTGGACTCTATAGGTTAACTAGCGGAGACTTGGATGATCTAGGTTAACTAGCGGGTACTTGGACTATGTAGGTTAACTAGCGGGCCCTTGGACTATCTAGGTTACCTAGATAGCACTTGGACTATATAGGTTCCCTAGCAGGCACTTGGAATATCTAGGTTAACGAACGGGCACTTGGACTATGCAGGTAACCTAGCGGGCACTTGGACTGTCTAGGTTACATAGCGGGCACTTGGACTTCTAGGTTAACGATCGGGCACTTGGACTATGTAGGTTGCCTAGCGGGCACTTGGACTATCTAAGTTAGGTAATGGGTACTAGAACTATCTAGGTTACCTAGCGGGCACTTGGACTATGTACGTCGCCTAGTGGGCACTTGGACTATCTAGGTTAACTAACGGGCACTAGGACTATCTAGGTTAACTAATGGGCACTAGAACTATCTAGGTTACCTAGCGGGCACTTGGACTATGTAGGTTAACTAGCGGACACTTGCACGATCTAGGTTAACTAGCGGGCGCATGGATTATGTAGGTTTAGTAGCAGGCACTTGGACTATCTAGGTTAACTAGCGGGCACTTGGACTATGTAGTTTCCCTAGCGGGCATTTGGACTATTTAGGTTACCAAGCGGGCACTTGAACTATGTAGGTTACCTAGCCAGCACTTGGACTATCTAGGTTACCTAGCAGGCACTTTGACTATCTAGGTTAACTAATGGTCACTTGTACTATGTAGGTTGCCTAGCGGGCACTTGGATTATCTAGGTTAGCTAACTGGAACTTGGACTATTTAGGTTCCCTAGCGGGCACTTGTACCATCTAAGATACCTATTTGGCACTTGGACTATGTAGGTCAACTAGCGGTCCCTTGGATTATCTAGGTTAGCTAACGGGCACTTAGATTATGTAGGTTAACTAGTGGGCACTTGGAATATGTAGGTTAACTAGCGGGCCCATGGACTATGTAGGTTTACTAACAGGCGCTTGGACTATCTAGGTTCCCTAAAGGGCACATGGACTATCTAGGTTACCGAACGGGCACTTGGACTATCTAGGTTACCTAAAGGGCACTTGGACTATGTAGGCTAATTAGGGGGCCCTTGGACGATCTAGGTTACCTGGCGGGTACTTGAACTTTCTAGGTTAACTAGCGGGCACATGCTCTATCTAGGTTACCTAGCGGGCAATGGGACTATGTACGTCCCCTAGTGGGCACTTGCACTATCTAGGTTAACGAACGGGCACTAGGACTATCTAGGTTAACTAACGGGCACTAGGACTATCTAGGTTAACTAGCGGGCACTTGTACTATCTAGGTTACCTAGCGGGCACTTGGACTATGTAGGTTAACTAGCGGACACTTGCACGATCTAGGTTAACTAGCGGGCCATTGCACTATGTAGGCTAACTAGCGGGCCCATGGATTATGTAGGTTTATTAGCAGGCACTTGGACTATCTAGGTTAACTAGAGGGCACTTGGACTATGTAGTTTCCCTAGCGGGCATTTGGACTATTTAGGTTACCAAGCGGGCACTTGGGCTATGTAGGTTACCTAGCGAGCACTTGGACTATCTAGGTTACCTAGCAGGCACTTTGACTATCTAGGTTAACTAACGGGCACTTGGACTATGTAGGTTGCCTAGCGGGCACTTGGATTATGTAGGTTCCCTTTCGGGCACTTAGACTATGTAGGTTAACTAGCGGGCACTTGGACTGTCTAAGTTACCTAGCGGGCACTTGGATTATCTAGATTAACGAACGGCACATGAACTATGTAGGTTACCTAGCCGCCACTTGGACGATCTAGGTTAACTAGTGGGCCCTTGGATGATGTAGGTTAACTAGCCAGTACTTGAACGATCTAGGTTAACTAGCGGGCAATTGGACGATCTAGGTTAACTAAGGGGCACTTGGACTATCAAAGATAACAAGCGAGCCCTGGGACTATGTAGGTTAACTAGCGGGCCCTTGGACTATCTAGGTTACCTAGATAGCACTTGGACTATATAGGTTCCCTAGCGGGCACTTGCACTATCTATGTTAACGAACGGGCACTGGACTATGCAGGTAACCTAGCGGGCACTTGGACTGTCTAGGTTACATAGCGGGCACTTGGAATGTCTAGGTTACATAGCGGGCACTTGGACTTCTAGGTTGACGAACGGACAATTGGATTATGTAGGTTGCCTAGTGGGCACTTGGACTATCTAGGTTAGGTAACGGGCACTAGAACTATCTAGGTTACCTAGCGGGCACTTGGACTATGTACGTCCCCTAGTGGGCACTTGGACTATCTAGGTTAACTAGCGGGCACTTGGACTATGTAGGTTAACTAGCGGACACTTGCACGATCTAGGTTAACTAGCGGGCCATTGCACTATGTAGGTTAACTAGCGGGCCCATGGATTATGTAGGTTACTAGCAGGCACTTGGACTATCTAGGTTAACTAGCGGGCACTTGGACTATGTAGTTTCCCTAGCGGGGGATTTGGACTATTTAGGTTACCAAGCGGGCACTTGGACTATGTAGGTTACCTAGCGAGCACTTGGACTATGTAGGTTCCCTAGCGGGCACTTTGATTATGTAAGTTCCCTTTAGGGCACTTGGACTATGTAGGTTAACTAGCGGGAACTTGGGCGATATAGGTTAACTAGCGGGCACTTGGATTATCTAGGTTACCTAGCGGGCACTTGGACTATGTAGGTTCCCTAGCGGGCATTTGGACTACATAGATAACCTGGCGGGCACTTAGACTTCGTAGGTTACCTAGCGGGCACTTGGACTATCTAGGTTACCTAGCTGGCGCTTGAAGTATCTACGGTGCCTAGTGGGTTCTTGGAGTATGTAGGTTACCTACCGGGCTGTTGGACTACCTAGGTTACCTAGCGGGCACTTGCACTATCTAGGTTAACTAGCGGGCACTTGGACTATCTAGGTTAACTCGCGTGCACTTGGACTATGTAGGTTCCTTAGTGGGCACTTGGACTAACTAGGTTGCCTAGCGGGCACTTGGACGATATAGGTTTACTAGCGTGCCCTTGGAATATGTAGGTTACGTAGCGGGCACTTGGTATATAGGTTAACGAACGGGCACTTGGGATATGCAGGTAACCTAGCGGCACTTGGACTGTCTAGGTTACCTAGCAGGCAATTGGACTATCTAGGTTAACTAGCGTGCCCTTGGACTATCTAGGGTAACTAGCGGGCACTTGGATGATCAATGTTAACTAGCGGGCACTTGGACTATCTAGGTTAACTAACGGGCACATGGACTAAGTACGTCCCCTAGTGGGCACTTGGACTATCTAGGTTAACCAACGGGCATTAGGACTATCTAGGTTAACTAGCGGGCACTTGGACTATCTAGGTTACCTAGCTGGCACTTGGAGAATGAAGGTTCCCTAGCGGGCACTTGGATTATCTAGGTTACCCAGCGGGCACATGGACTATGTAGGTCAACTAGCAGGCCCTTGGACTATCTAGGTTAGCTAACTGGCACGTGGACTATGTAGGTTAACTAGCGGACACTTGCACGATCTAGGTTAACCAGCGGGCTCTTGCACTATGTAGGTTAACTAGCGGGCCCATTGACTCTGTTGGTTAACTAGCGGGCACTTGGACGATCTAGGTTAACTAGCGGGCACTTGGACGATATAGGTTAACTAGCGGGCACTTGGATTATCTAGGTTACCTAGCGGGCACTTGGACTATGTAGTTTCCCTAGCGGGCATTTGGACTATATAGATAACCTAGCGGGCACTTAGACTTTGTAGGTTACCTAGCGGGCACTTGGACTATCTTGGTTACCTAGCTGGCACTTGAACTATCTACGTTGCCTAGCGGGTTCTTGGAGTATGTAGGTTACCTAGCGGGCTGTTGGACTATCTTGGTTACCTAGCGGGCACTTGGACTATCTAGGTTATCTAACGGGCACTTGGAGAATGTAGGTTAACTAGGGGGCACTAGGACTATGTAGGTTCCCTAGCGGGCCTTTAGACTATGTAAGTTCCCTAGCGGGCACTTGGATTATATGGGTTCGCTAGCGGACATTTGGACTATCTAGGTTACCTAACGGGCACTTGGAATATGTAGCTTCCCTAGCGGGCACTTGGATTATGTAGGTTCCCTATCAGGCACTTCAACTATGTAGGTTAACTAGCGGGCATATGGACTATGTAGGTTACCTAGCGGGCACTTGGAATATGTAGGTTCCCTGTGTGGCACTTGGAGAATGTACGTTAACTAGGGGGCACTAGGACAATGTAGGTTACCTAGCGGGCCCTTGGACTATCTAGGTTACCTAGCAGGCACTTGGACCATGTAGGTTAACTAGCGGGCACTTGGACTATCTAGGTTACCTAGCGGGCACTTGGACTATGTACGTTCCCTAGCGGGCACTTGGACTCTATAGGTTAACTAGCGGAGACTTGGATGATCTAGGTTAACTAGCGGGTACTTGGACTATGTAGGTTAACTAGCGGGCCCTTGGACTATGTAGATTAACTAGCAGCACTTGGACTATCTATGTTAATTAGCGGGCCTTGGACTATGTAGATTCCCTAGCGGGCACTTGGATTATCTAGGTTCCCTAGCGGGCACTTGGACTATATATGTTCCCTAGCGGGCACTTGGACTATGTATGTTCCCTACGTACACTTGAACTATGTAAGTTAACTACCGGGCACTTGGACTATGTATGTTAACTAGCGGGCCCTTGGACTACTTAGGTTAACTAGCGGACACTTGCACTATGTAGGTTACCTTGCGGGCACTTGGACTATCTAGGTTAACTAGCGGGCGCGTGGACTATGTAGGTTACCTAGCAGACACTTGCCCTATGTAGGTTACCTAGGGGGAACTTGGACTATGTAGGTAAACTGGAGGACACTTGGACGATCTAGGTTAACTAGTGGGCCCTTGGACGATGTAGGTTAACTAGCCAGTACTTGGACGATCTAGGTTAACTAGCGGGCACTTGGATGATCTAGGTTAACTAAGGGGCACTTGGACTATCAAAGTTAACAAGCGAGCCCTAGGACTATGTAGGTTAACTAGCGGGCCCTTGGACTATCTAGGTTACCTAGATAGCACTTGGACTATATAGGTTCCCTAGCAGGCACTTGGAATATCTAGGTTAACGAACGGGCACTTGGACTATGCAGGTAACCTAGCGGGCACTTGGACTGTCTAGGTTACATAGCGGGCACTTGGACTTCTAGGTTAACGATCGGGCACTTGGACTATGTAGGTTGCCTAGCGGGCACTTGGACTATCTAAGTTAGGTAATGGGTACTAGAACTATCTAGGTTACCTAGCGGGCACTTGGACTATGTACGTCGCCTAGTGGGCACTTGGACTATCTAGGTTAACTAACGGGCACTAGGACTATCTAGGTTAACTAATGGGCACTAGAACTATCTAGGTTACCTAGCGGGCACTTGGACTATGTAGGTTAACTAGCGGACACTTGCACGATCTAGGTTAACTAGCGGGCGCATGGATTATGTAGGTTTAGTAGCAGGCACTTGGACTATCTAGGTTAACTAGCGGGCACTTGGACTATGTAGTTTCCCTAGCGGGCATTTGGACTATTTAGGTTACCAAGCGGGCACTTGAACTATGTAGGTTACCTAGCCAGCACTTGGACTATCTAGGTTACCTAGCAGGCACTTTGACTATCTAGGTTAACTAATGGTCACTTGTACTATGTAGGTTGCCTAGCGGGCACTTGGATTATCTAGGTTAGCTAACTGGAACTTGGACTATTTAGGTTCCCTAGCGGGCACTTGTACCATCTAAGATACCTATTTGGCACTTGGACTATGTAGGTCAACTAGCGGTCCCTTGGATTATCTAGGTTAGCTAACGGGCACTTAGATTATGTAGGTTAACTAGTGGGCACTTGGAATATGTAGGTTAACTAGCGGGCCCATGGACTATGTAGGTTTACTAACAGGCGCTTGGACTATCTAGGTTCCCTAAAGGGCACATGGACTATCTAGGTTACCGAACGGGCACTTGGACTATCTAGGTTACCTAAAGGGCACTTGGACTATGTAGGCTAATTAGGGGGCCCTTGGACGATCTAGGTTACCTGGCGGGTACTTGAACTTTCTAGGTTAACTAGCGGGCACATGCTCTATCTAGGTTACCTAGCGGGCAATGGGACTATGTACGTCCCCTAGTGGGCACTTGGACTATCTAGGTTAACGAACGGGCACTAGGACTATCTAGGTTAACTAACGGGCACTAGGACTATCTAGGTTAACTAGCGGGCACTTGTACTATCTAGGTTACCTAGCGGGCACTTGGACTATGTAGGTTAACTAGCGGACACTTGCACGATCTAGGTTAACTAGCGGGCCATTGCACTATGTAGGCTAACTAGCGGGCCCATGGATTATGTAGGTTTATTAGCAGGCACTTGGACTATCTAGGTTAACTAGAGGGCACTTGGACTATGTAGTTTCCCTAGCGGGCATTTGGACTATTTAGGTTACCAAGCGGGCACTTGGGCTATGTAGGTTACCTAGCGAGCACTTGGACTATCTAGGTTACCTAGCAGGCACTTTGACTATCTAGGTTAACTAACGGGCACTTGGACTATGTAGGTTGCCTAGCGGGCACTTGGATTATGTAGGTTCCCTTTCGGGCACTTAGACTATGTAGGTTAACTAGCGGGCACTTGGACTGTCTAAGTTACCTAGCGGGCACTTGGATTATCTAGATTAACGAACGGCACATGAACTATGTAGGTTACCTAGCCGCCACTTGGACTATCTAGGTTAGCTAACAGGAACTTGGACTATTTAGGTTCCCTAGCGGGCACTTGTACCATCTAAGATACCTAGTTGGCACTTGGACTATGTAGGTCAACTAGCGGTCCCTTGGACTATCTAGGTTAGCTAACGGGCACTTAGATTATGTAGGTTAACTAGTGGGCACTTGGAATATGTAGGTTAATTAGCGGGCCCATGGACTATGTAGGTTTACTAACAGGCGCTTGGACTATCTAGGTTCCCTAAAGGGCACATGGACCTTCTAGGTTACCGAACGGGCACTTGCACTATCTAGGTTACCTAAAGGGCACTTGGACTATGTAGGCTAATTAGGGGGGCCTTGGACGATCTAGGTTACCTAGCGGGTACTTGAACTTTCTAGGTTAACTAGCGGGCACATGCACTATCTAGGTTACCTAGCGGGCACTGGGACTATGTACGTTCGCTAGCGGGCACTTGGACTATCTAGGTTACGTAGCGGGCACTTGGTATATAGATTAACTAGCGGGCACTTGGACTATATAGGTTAACTAGTGGGCCCTTGGACGATGTAGGTTAACTAGTCAGTACTTGGACGATCTAGGTTAACTAGCGGGCACTTGGACGATCTAGGTTAACTAAGGGGCACTTGGACTATCAAAGTTAACAAGCGAGCCCTAGGACTATGTAGGTTAAATAGCGGGCCCTTGGACTATCTAGGTTACCTAGATAGCACTTGGACTATATAGGTTCCCTTGCAGGCACTTGGAATATCTAGGTTAACGAACGGGCACTTGGTCTATGCAGGTAACCTAGCGGGCACTTGGACTGTCTAGGTTACATAGCGGGCACTTGGACTTCTAGGTTAACGATCGGGCACTTGGACTGTCTAGGTTACATAGCGGGCACTTGGAATGTCTAGGTTACATAGCGGGCACTTGGACTTCTAGGTTGACGAACGGACAATTGGATTATGTAGGTTGCCTAGTGGGCACTTGGACTATCTAGGTTAGGTAACGGGCACTAGAACTATCTAGGTTACCTAGCGGGCACTTGGACTATGTACGTCCCCTAGTGGGCACTTGGACTATCTAGGTTAACTAGCGGGCACTTGGACTATGTAGGTTAACTAGCGGACACTTGCACGATCTAGGTTAACTAGCGGGCCATTGCACTATGTAGGTTAACTAGCGGGCCCATGGATTATGTAGGTTACTAGCAGGCACTTGGACTATCTAGGTTAACTAGCGGGCACTTGGACTATGTAGTTTCCCTAGCGGGGGATTTGGACTATTTAGGTTACCAAGCGGGCACTTGGACTATGTAGGTTACCTAGCGAGCACTTGGACTATGTAGGTTCCCTAGCGGGCACTTTGATTATGTAAGTTCCCTTTAGGGCACTTGGACTATGTAGGTTAACTAGCGGGAACTTGGGCGATATAGGTTAACTAGCGGGCACTTGGATTATCTAGGTTACCTAGCGGGCACTTGGACTATGTAGGTTCACTAGCGGGCATTTGGACTACATAGATAACCTGGCGGGCACTTAGACTTCGTAGGTTACCTAGCGGGCACTTGGACTATCTAGGTTACCTAGCTGGCGCTTGAAGTATCTACGGTGCCTAGTGGGTTCTTGGAGTATGTAGGTTACCTACCGGGCTGTTGGACTACCTAGGTTACCTAGCGGGCACTTGCACTATCTAGGTTAACTAGCGGGCACTTGGACTATCTAGGTTAACTCGCGTGCACTTGGACTATGTAGGTTCCTTAGTGGGCACTTGGACTAACTAGGTTGCCTAGCGGGCACTTGGACGATATAGGTTTACTAGCGTGCCCTTGGAATATGTAGGTTACGTAGCGGGCACTTGGTATATAGGTTAACGAACGGGCACTTGGGATATGCAGGTAACCTAGCGGCACTTGGACTGTCTAGGTTACCTAGCAGGCAATTGGACTATCTAGGTTAACTAGCGTGCCCTTGGACTATCTAGGGTAACTAGCGGGCACTTGGATGATCAATGTTAACTAGCGGGCACTTGGACTATCTAGGTTAACTAACGGGCACATGGACTAAGTACGTCCCCTAGTGGGCACTTGGACTATCTAGGTTAACCAACGGGCATTAGGACTATCTAGGTTAACTAGCGGGCACTTGGACTATCTAGGTTACCTAGCTGGCACTTGGAGAATGAAGGTTCCCTAGCGGGCACTTGGATTATCTAGGTTACCCAGCGGGCACATGGACTATGTAGGTCAACTAGCAGGCCCTTGGACTATCTAGGTTAGCTAACTGGCACGTGGACTATGTAGGTTAACTAGCGGACACTTGCACGATCTAGGTTAACCAGCGGGCTCTTGCACTATGTAGGTTAACTAGCGGGCCCATTGACTCTGTTGGTTAACTAGCGGGCACTTGGACGATCTAGGTTAACTAGCGGGCACTTGGACGATATAGGTTAACTAGCGGGCACTTGGATTATCTAGGTTACCTAGCGGGCACTTGGACTATGTAGTTTCCCTAGCGGGCATTTGGACTATATAGATAACCTAGCGGGCACTTAGACTTTGTAGGTTACCTAGCGGGCACTTGGACTATCTTGGTTACCTAGCTGGCACTTGAACTATCTACGTTGCCTAGCGGGTTCTTGGAGTATGTAGGTTACCTAGCGGGCTGTTGGACTATCTTGGTTACCTAGCGGGCACTTGGACTATCTAGGTTATCTAACGGGCACTTGGAGAATGTAGGTTAACTAGGGGGCACTAGGACTATGTAGGTTCCCTAGCGGGCCTTTAGACTATGTAAGTTCCCTAGCGGGCACTTGGATTATATGGGTTCGCTAGCGGACATTTGGACTATCTAGGTTACCTAACGGGCACTTGGAATATGTAGCTTCCCTAGCGGGCACTTGGATTATGTAGGTTCCCTATCAGGCACTTCAACTATGTAGGTTAACTAGCGGGCATATGGACTATGTAGGTTACCTAGCGGGCACTTGGAATATGTAGGTTCCCTGTGTGGCACTTGGAGAATGTACGTTAACTAGGGGGCACTAGGACAATGTAGGTTACCTAGCGGGCCCTTGGACTATCTAGGTTACCTAGCAGGCACTTGGACCATGTAGGTTAACTAGCGGGCACTTGGACTATCTAGGTTACCTAGCGGGCACTTGGACTATGTACGTTCCCTAGCGGGCACTTGGACTCTATAGGTTAACTAGCGGAGACTTGGATGATCTAGGTTAACTAGCGGGTACTTGGACTATGTAGGTTAACTAGCGGGCCCTTGGACTATGTAGATTAACTAGCAGCACTTGGACTATCTATGTTAATTAGCGGGCCTTGGACTATGTAGATTCCCTAGCGGGCACTTGGATTATCTAGGTTCCCTAGCGGGCACTTGGACTATATATGTTCCCTAGCGGGCACTTGGACTATGTATGTTCCCTACGTACACTTGAACTATGTAAGTTAACTACCGGGCACTTGGACTATGTATGTTAACTAGCGGGCCCTTGGACTACTTAGGTTAACTAGCGGACACTTGCACTATGTAGGTTACCTTGCGGGCACTTGGACTATCTAGGTTAACTAGCGGGCGCGTGGACTATGTAGGTTACCTAGCAGACACTTGCCCTATGTAGGTTACCTAGGGGGAACTTGGACTATGTAGGTAAACTGGAGGACACTTGGACGATCTAGGTTAACTAGTGGGCCCTTGGACGATGTAGGTTAACTAGCCAGTACTTGGACGATCTAGGTTAACTAGCGGGCACTTGGATGATCTAGGTTAACTAAGGGGCACTTGGACTATTAAAGTTAACAAGCGAGCCCTAGGACTATGTAGGTTAACTAGCGGGCCCTTGGACTATCTAGGTTACCTAGATAGCACTTGGACTATATAGGTTCCCTAGCAGGCACTTGGAATATCTAGGTTAACGAACGGGCACTTGGACTATGCAGGTAACCTAGCGGGCACTTGGACTGTCTAGGTTACATAGCGGGCACTTGGACTTCTAGGTTAACGATCGGGCACTTGGACTATGTAGGTTGCCTAGCGGGCACTTGGACTATCTAAGTTAGGTAATGGGTACTAGAACTATCTAGGTTACCTAGCGGGCACTTGGACTATGTACGTCGCCTAGTGGGCACTTGGACTATCTAGGTTAACTAACGGGCACTAGGACTATCTAGGTTAACTAATGGGCACTAGAACTATCTAGGTTACCTAGCGGGCACTTGGACTATGTAGGTTAACTAGCGGACACTTGCACGATCTAGGTTAACTAGCGGGCGCATGGATTATGTAGGTTTAGTAGCAGGCACTTGGACTATCTAGGTTAACTAGCGGGCACTTGGACTATGTAGTTTCCCTAGCGGGCATTTGGACTATTTAGGTTACCAAGCGGGCACTTGAACTATGTAGGTTACCTAGCCAGCACTTGGACTATCTAGGTTACCTAGCAGGCACTTTGACTATCTAGGTTAACTAATGGTCACTTGTACTATGTAGGTTGCCTAGCGGGCACTTGGATTATCTAGGTTAGCTAACTGGAACTTGGACTATTTAGGTTCCCTAGCGGGCACTTGTACCATCTAAGATACCTATTTGGCACTTGGACTATGTAGGTCAACTAGCGGTCCCTTGGATTATCTAGGTTAGCTAACGGGCACTTAGATTATGTAGGTTAACTAGTGGGCACTTGGAATATGTAGGTTAACTAGCGGGCCCATGGACTATGTAGGTTTACTAACAGGCGCTTGGACTATCTAGGTTCCCTAAAGGGCACATGGACTATCTAGGTTACCGAACGGGCACTTGGACTATCTAGGTTACCTAAAGGGCACTTGGACTATGTAGGCTAATTAGGGGGCCCTTGGACGATCTAGGTTACCTGGCGGGTACTTGAACTTTCTAGGTTAACTAGCGGGCACATGCTCTATCTAGGTTACCTAGCGGGCAATGGGACTATGTACGTCCCCTAGTGGGCACTTGGACTATCTAGGTTAACGAACGGGCACTAGGACTATCTAGGTTAACTAACGGGCACTAGGACTATCTAGGTTAACTAGCGGGCACTTGTACTATCTAGGTTACCTAGCGGGCACTTGGACTATGTAGGTTAACTAGCGGACACTTGCACGATCTAGGTTAACTAGCGGGCCATTGCACTATGTAGGCTAACTAGCGGGCCCATGGATTATGTAGGTTTATTAGCAGGCACTTGGACTATCTAGGTTAACTAGAGGGCACTTGGACTATGTAGTTTCCCTAGCGGGCATTTGGACTATTTAGGTTACCAAGCGGGCACTTGGGCTATGTAGGTTACCTAGCGAGCACTTGGACTATCTAGGTTACCTAGCAGGCACTTTGACTATCTAGGTTAACTAACGGGCACTTGGACTATGCAGGTTGCCTAGCGGGCACTTGGATTATGTAGGTTCCCTTTCGGGCACTTAGACTATGTAGGTTAACTAGCGGGCACTTGGACTGTCTAAGTTACCTAGCGGGCACTTGGATTATCTAGATTAACGAACGGCACATGAACTATGTAGGTTACCTAGCCGCCACTTGGACTATCTAGGTTAGCTAACAGGAACTTGGACTATTTAGGTTCCCTAGCGGGCACTTGTACCATCTAAGATACCTAGTTGGCACTTGGACTATGTAGGTCAACTAGCGGTCCCTTGGACTATCTAGGTTAGCTAACGGGCACTTAGATTATGTAGGTTAACTAGTGGGCACTTGGAATATGTAGGTTAATTAGCGGGCCCATGGACTATGTAGGTTTACTAACAGGCGCTTGGACTATCTAGGTTCCCTAAAGGGCACATGGACCTTCTAGGTTACCGAACGGGCACTTGCACTATCTAGGTTACCTAAAGGGCACTTGGACTATGTAGGCTAATTAGGGGGGCCTTGGACGATCTAGGTTACCTAGCGGGTACTTGAACTTTCTAGGTTAACTAGCGGGCACATGCACTATCTAGGTTACCTAGCGGGCACTGGGACTATGTACGTTCGCTAGCGGGCACTTGGACTATCTAGGTTACGTAGCGGGCACTTGGTATATAGATTAACTAGCGGGCACTTGGACTATATAGGTTAACTAGTGGGCCCTTGGACGATGTAGGTTAACTAGTCAGTACTTGGACGATCTAGGTTAACTAGCGGGCACTTGGACGATCTAGGTTAACTAAGGGGCACTTGGACTATCAAAGTTAACAAGCGAGCCCTAGGACTATGTAGGTTAAATAGCGGGCCCTTGGACTATCTAGGTTACCTAGATAGCACTTGGACTATATAGGTTCCCTTGCAGGCACTTGGAATATCTAGGTTAACGAACGGGCACTTGGTCTATGCAGGTAACCTAGCGGGCACTTGGACTGTCTAGGTTACATAGCGGGCACTTGGACTTCTAGGTTAACGATCGGGCACTTGGACTATGTAGGTTGCCTAGCGGGCACTTGGACTATCTAGGTTAGGTAACGGGCACTAGAACTATCTAGGTTACCTAGCGGGCCCTTGGACTATGTACGTCCCCTAGTGGGCACTTGGACTATCTAGGTTAACTAATGGGCACTAGGACTATCTAGGTTACCTAGCGGGCACTTGGACTATCTAGGTTAACTAACGGGCACTTGGAGAATGTAGGTTAACTAGGGGGCACTAGGACTATGTAGGTTCCCTAGCGGGCCTTTAGACTATGTAAGTTCCCTAGCGGGCACTTGGATTATATGGGTTCCCTAGCGGACATTTGGACTATCTAGGTTACCTAAAGGGCACTTGGAATATGTAGCTTCCCTAGCGGGCACTTGGATTATGTAGGTTCCCTATCAGGCACTTGGACTATGTAGGTTAACTAGCGGGCATTTGGACTATGTAGGTTACCTAGCGGGCACTTGGAATATGTAGGTTCCCTGTGTGGCACTTGGAGAATGTATGTTAACTAGGGGGCACTAGGACAATGTAGGTTACCTAGCGGGCCCTTGGACTATCTAGGTTACCTAGCAGGCACTTGGACTATGTAGGTTAACTAGCGGGAACTTGGACTATCTAGGTTACCTAGCGGGCACTTGGACTATGTACGTTCCCTAGCGGGCACTTGGACTCTGTAGGTTAACTAGCGGACACTTGGAAGATCTAGGTTAACTAGCGGGTACTTGGACTATGTAGGTTAACTAGCGGGCCCTTGGACTATGTAGATTAACTAGCAGCACTTGGATTATCTACGTTAATTAGTGGGCCTTGGACTATGTAGATTCCCTAGCGGGTACTTGGATTATGTAGGTTCCCTAGCGGGCACTTGGACTATATATGTTCCCTAGCGGGCACTTGGACTATGTAGGTTGCCTAGCGGGCACTTGGATTATGTAGGTTCCCTTTCGGGCACTTGGAATATGTAGGTTAACTAGCGGGCACTTGGACTGTCTAGGTTACCTAGCGGGCACTTGGAATATCTAGGTTAACGAACGGCACATGGACTATGTAGATTACCTAGCCGCCACTTGGACTATCTAGGTTAGCTAACAGGAACTTGGACTATTTACGTTCCCTAGCGGGCACTTGTACCATCTAAGATACCTAGTTGGCACTTGGACTATGTAGGTCAACTAGCGGTCCCTTGGACTATCTAGGTTAGCTAACGGGCACTTAGATTATGTAGGTTAACTAATGGGCACTTGGAATATGTAGGTTAACTAGCGGGCCCATGGACTATGTAGGTTTACTAACAGGCGCTTGGACTATCTAGGTTCCCTAAAGGGCACATGGACTATCTAGGTTACCGAACGGGCACTTGGACTATCTAGGTTACCTAAAGGGCACTTGGACTATGTAGGCTAATTAGGGGGCCCTTGGACGATCTAGGTTACCTAGCGGGTACTTGAACTTTCTAGGTTAACTAGCGGGCACATGCACTATCTAGGTTACCTAGCAGGCACTGGGACTATGTACGTTCGCTAGCGGGCACTTGGACTATCTAGGTTACGTAGCGGGCACTTGGTATATAGATTAACTAGCGGGCACTTGGACTATATAGGTTCACTAGCGGACACTTGGACGATCTAGGTTAACTAGTGGACCTTTGGACGATGTAGGTTAACTAGCCAGTACTTGGACGATCTAGGTTAACTAGCGGGCACTTGGACTATGTAGGTTACCTAGCGAGCACTTGGAATATCTAGGTTACCTAGCAGGCACTTTGACTATCTAGGTTAACTAACGGGCAATTGGACTATATATGTTCCCTAGCGGGCACTTGGACTATGTAGGTTACCTAGCGAGCACTTGGAATATCTAGGTTACCTAGCAGGGACTTTGACTATCTAGGTTATCTAACAGGCACTTGGACTATGTAGGTTGCCTAGCGGGCACTTGGATTATGTAGGTTCCCTTTCGGGCACTTGGACTATGTAGGTTAACTAGCGGGCACTTGGACTGTCTAGGTTACCTAGCGGGCACTTGGAGTATCTAGGTTAACGAACGGCACATGGACTATGTAGATTACCTAGCCGCCACTTGGACTATCTAGGTTAGCTAACAGGAACTTGGACTATTTACGTTCCCTAGCGGGCACTTGTACCATCTAAGATACCTAGTTGGCACTTGGACTATGTAGGTCAACTAGCGGTCCCTTGGACTATCTAGGTTAGCTAACGGGCACTTAGATTATGTAGGTTAACTAATGGGCACTTGGAATATGTAGGTTAACTAGCGGGCCCATGGACTATGTAGGTTTACTAACAGGCGCTTGGACTATCTAGGTTCCCTAAAGGGCACATGGACTATCTAGGTTACCAAACTGGCACTTGGACTCTCTAGGTTACCTAAAGGGCACTTGGACTATGTAGGCTAATTAGGGGGCCCTTGGACGATCTAGGTTACCTAGCGGGTACTTGAACTTTCTAGGTTAACTAGCGGGCACATGCACTATCTAGGTTACCAAGCAGGCACTGGGACTATGTACGTTCGCTAGCGGGCACTTGGACTATCTAGGTTACGTAGCGGGCACTTGGTATATAGATTAACTAGTGGGCACTTGGACTATATAGGTTCACTAGCGGACACTTGGACGATCTAAGTTAACTAGTGGACCCTTGGACGATGTAGGTTAACTAGCCAGTACTTGGACGATCTAGGTTAACTAGCGGGCACTTGGACGATCTAGGTTAACTAAGGGGCACTTGGACTATCAAAGTTAACAAGCGAGCCCTAGGACTATGTAGGTTAACTAGCGGGCCCTTGGACTATCTAGGTTACCTAGATAGCACTTGGACTATATAGGTTCCCTAGCAGGCACTTGGAATATCTAGGTTAACGAACGGGCACTTGGACTATGCAGGTAACCTAGCGGGCACTTGGACTGTCTAGGTTACATAGCGGGCACTTGGACTTCTAGGTTAACGATCGGGCACTTGGACTATGTAGGTTGCCTAGCGGGCACTTGGACTATCTAGGTTAGGTAATGGGCACTAGAACTATCTAGGTTACCTAGCGGGCACTTGGACTGTGTACGTCCCCTAGTGGGCACTTGGACTATCTAGGTTAACCAACGGGCACTAGGACTATCTAGGTTACCTAGCGGGCACTTGGACTATCTAGGTTAACGAAAGGGCACTTGGAGAATGTAGGTTAACTAGGGGGCACTAGGACTATGTAGGTTCCCTAGCGGGCCATTAGACTATGTAAGTTCCCTAGCGGACACTTGGATTATATGGGTTCCCTAGCGGACATTTGGACTATCTAGGTTACCTAAAGGGCACTTGGAATATGTAGCTTCCCTAGCGGGCACTTGGATTATGTAGGTTCCCTATCAGGCACTTGGACTATGTAGGTTAACTAGCGGGCATTTGGACTATGTAGGTTACCTAGCGGGCACTTGGAATATGTAGGTTCCCTGTGTGGCACTTGGAGAATGTATGTTAACTAGGGGGCACTAGGACAGTGTAGGTTACCTAGCGGGCCCTTGGACTATCTAGGTTACCTAGCAGGCACTTGGACTATGTAGGTTAACTAGCGGGCACTTGGACTATCTAGGTTACCTAGCAGGCACTTGGATTATGTAGGTTAACTAGCGGGCACTTGGAATATGTAGGTTCCCTGTGTGGCACTTGGAGAATATATGTTAACTAGGGGGCACTAGGACAATGTAGGTTACCTAGCGGGCCCTTGCACTATCTAAGTTACCTAGCAGGCACTTGGACTATGTAGGTTACCTAGCGGGCCCTTGGACTATCTAGGTTACCTAGCAGGCACTTGGACTATGTAGGATAACTAGCGGGCACTTGGACTATGTAGGTTAATTAGCGGGCACTTGGACTATCTAGGTTACCTAGCGGGCACTTGGACTATGTACGTTCCCTAGCGGGCACTTGGACTCTGTAGGTTAACTAGCGGACACTTGGATGATCTAGGTTAACTAGAGGGTACTTGGACTATGTAGGCTAACTTGCGGGCCCTTGGACTATGTAGATTAACTAGCAGTACTTGGACTATCTACGTTAATTAGCGGGCCTTGGACTATGTAGATTCCCTAGCGGGCACTTGGATTATCTAGGTTCCCTAGCGGGCACTTGGACTATATATGTTCCCTAGCGGGCACTTGGACTATGTATTTTCCCTACGGACACTTGAACTATGTAAGTTAACTACCGGGCACTTGGACTATGTATGTTAACTAGCGGGCCCTTGGACTACTTAGGTTAACTAGCGGACACTTGCACTATGTAAGTTCGCTAGCGGGCACTTGGACTATCTAGGTTAACTAGCGGGCGCTTGGACTATGTAGGTTACCTTGCAGACACTTGCCCTATGTAGGTTACCTAGGGGGAACTTGGACTATGTAGGTTAACTGGAGGACACTTGGACGATCTAGGTTAACTAGTGGGCCCTTGGACGATGTAGTTTAACTAGCCAGTACTTGGACGATCTAGGTTAACTAGCGGGCACTTGGACGATCTAGGTTAACTAAGGGGCACTTGGACTATCAAAGTTAACAAGCGAGCCCTAGGACTATGTAGGTTAACTAGCGGGCCATTGGACTATCTAGGTTACCTAGATAGCACTTGGACTATATAGGTTCCCTAGCAGGCACTTGGAATACCTAGGTTAACGAACGGGCACTTGGACTATGCAGGTAACCTAGCGGGCACTTGGACTGTCTAGGTTACATAGCGGGCACTTGGACTTCTAGGTTAACGATCGGGCACTTGGACTATGTAGGTTGCCTAGCGGGCACTTGGACTATTTAGGTTAGGTAATGGGCACTAGAACTATCTAGGTTACCTAGCGGGCACTTGGACTGTGTACGTCCCCTAGTGGGCACTTGGACTATCTAGGTTAACTAATGGGCACTAGGACTATCTAGGTTACCTAGCGGGCACTTGGACTATCTAGGTTAACTAACGGGCACTTGGAGAATGTAGGTTAACTAGGGGGCACTAGGACTATGTAGGTTCCCTAGCGGGCCTTTAGACTATGTAAGTTCCCTAGCGGGCACTTGGATTATATGGGTTCCCTAGCGGACATTTGGACTATCTAGGTTACCTAAAGGGCACTTGGAATATGTAGCTTCCCTAGCGGGCACTTGGATTATGTAGGTTCCCTATCAGGCACTTGGACTATGTAGGTTAACTAGCGGGCATTTGGACTATGTAGGTTACCTAGCGGGCACTTGGAATATGTAGGTTCCCTGTGTGGCACTTGGAGAATGTATGTTAACTAGGGGGCACTAGGACAATGTAGGTTACCTAGCGGGCCCTTGGACTATCTAGGTTACCTAGCAGGCACTTGGACTATGTAGGTTAACTAGCGGGCACTTGGACTATCTAAGTTACCTAGCGGGCACTTGGACTATGTACGTTCCCTAGCGGGCACTTGGACTCTGTAGGTTAACTAGCGGACACTTGGAAGATCTAGGTTAACTAGCGGGTACTTGGACTATGTAGATTAACTAGCAGCACTTGGACAATCTACGTTAATTAGCGGGCCTTGGACTATGTAGATTCCCTAGCGGGCACTTGGATTATGTAGGTTCCCTAGCGGGCATTGGACTATATATGTTCCCTAGCGGGCACTTGGACTATGTAGGTTACCTAGCGAGCACTTGGAATATCTAGGTTACCTAGCAGGCACTTTGACTATCTAGGTTAACTAACGGGCACTTGGACTATGTAGGTTGCCTAGCGGGCACTTGGATTATGTAGGTTCCCTTTGGGGCACTTGGACTATGTAGGTTAACTAGCGGGCACTTGGACTGTCTAGGTTACCTAGCGGGCACTTGGAGTATCTAGGTTAACGAACGGCACATGGACTATGTAGGTTACCCAGCCGCCACTTTGACTATCTAGGTTAGCTAACAGGAACTTGGACTATTTAGGTTCCCTAGCGGGCACTTGTACCATCTAAGATACCTAGTTGGCACTTGGACTATGTAGGTCAACTAGCGGTCCCTTGGACTATCTAGGTTAGCTAACGGGCACTTAGATTATGTAGGTTAACTAATGGGCACTTGGAATATGTAGGTTAACTAGCGGGCCCATGGACTATGTAGGTTTACTAACAGGCGCTTGGACTATCTAGGTTCCCTAAGGGCACATGGACTATCTAGGTTACCGAACGGGCACTTGGACTATCTAGGTTACCTAAAGGGCACTTGGACTATGTAGGCTAATTAGGGGGCCCTTGGACGATCTAGGTTACCTAGCGGGTAATTGAACTTTCTAGGTTAACTAGCGGGCACATGCACTATCTAGGTTACCTAGCAGGCATTGGGACTATGTACGTTCGCTAGCGGGCACTTGGACTATCTAGGTTACGTAGCGGGCACTTGGTATATAGATTAACTAGCGGGCACTTGGACTATATAGGTTCACTAGCGGACACTTGGACGATCTAGGTTAACTAGTGGACCCTTGAACGATGTAGGTTAACTAGCCAGTACTTGGACGATCTAGGTTAACTAAGGGGCACTTGGACTATCAAAGTTAACAAGCGAGCCCTTGGACTATGTAGGTTAACTAGTGGGCCCTTGGACTATCTAGGTTACCTAGATAGCACTTGGACTATATAGGTTCCCTAGCAGGCACTTGGAATATCTAGGTTAACGAACGGGCACTTGGACTATGCAGGTAAACTAGCGGGCACTTGGACTGTCTAGGTTACATAGCGGGCACTTGGACTTCTAGGTTAACGATCGGGCACTTGGACTATGTAGGTTGCCTAGCGGGCACTTGGACTATCTAGGTTAGGTAACGGGCACTAGAACTATCTAGGTTACCTAGCGGGCACTTGGACTATGTACGTCCCCTAGTGGGCACTAGGACTATCTAGGTTAACTAGCGGGCACTTGGACTATCTAGGTTACCTAGCGGGCACTTGGACTATGTAGGTTAACTAGCAGACACTTGCACGATCTAGGTTAACTAGCGGGCCCTTGCACTATGTAGGTTTACTAGCGGGCCCATGGATTATGTAGGTTTACTAGCAGGCTTTTGGACTATCTAGGTTAACTAGCGGGCACTTGGACTATGTAGTTTCCCTAGCGGGCATTTGGACTATTTAGGTTACCAAGTGGGCACTTGGACTATGTAGGTTACCTAGCGAGCACTTGGACTATCTAGGTTACCTAGCAGGCACTTTGACTATCTAGGTAAACTAACGGGCACTTGGACTATGTAGGTTGCCTAGCGGGCACTTGGATTATGCAGGTTCCCTTTCGGGCACTTGGACTATGTAGGTTAACTAGCGGGCACTTGGACTGTCTAGGTTACCTAGCGGGCACTTGGATTATCTAGGTTAACGAACGGCACATGGACTATGTAGGTTACCTAGCCACCACTTGGACTATCTAGGTTAGCTAACAGGAACTTGGACTATTTAGGTTCCCTAGCGGGCACTTGTACCATCTAAGATACCCAGTTGGCACTTGGACTATGTAGGTCAACTAGCGGTCCCTTGGACTATCTAGGTTAGCTAACGGGCACTTAGATTATGTAGGTTAACTAGTGGGCACTTGGAATATGTAGGTTAACTAGCGGGCCCATGGACTATTTAGGTTTACTAACAGGCACTTGGACTATCTAGGTTCGCTAAAGGGCACATGGACTATCTAGGTTACCGAACGGGCACTTGGACTATGTAGGCTAATTAGGGGTCCCTTGGACGATCTAGGTTACCTAGAGGGTACTTGAACTTTCTAGGTTAACTAGCGGGCACTTGCACTATCTAGGTTACCTAGCGGGCACTGGGACTATGTACGTTCGCTAGCGGGCACTTGGACTATCTAGGTTACGTAGCGGGCACTTGGTATATAGATTAACTAGCGGGCACTTGGACTATATAGGTTAACTAGCGGACACTTGCACGATCTAGGTTAACTAGCGGGCCCTTGCACTGTATAGTTTAACTAGCGGGCCCATGGATTATGTAGGTTTACTAGCAGGCACTTGGACTATCGAGGTTAACTAGCGGGCACTTGGACTATGTAGTTTCCCTAGCGGGCATTTGGACTATTTAGGTTACCAAGCGGGCACTTGGACTATGTAGGTTACCTAGCGAGCACTATGACTATCTAGGTTACCTAGCAGGCACTTTGACTATCTAGGTTAACTAACGGGCATTTGGACTGTGTAGGTTGCCTAGCGGGCACTTGGATTATGTCGGTTCCCTTTCGGGCACTTGGACTATGTAGGTTAACTAGCGGGCACTTGGACTGTCTAGGTTACCTAGCGGGCACTTGGAGTATCTAGGTTAACGAACGGGCACATGGACTATGTATGTTACCTAGCCGCCACTTGGACTATCTAGGTTAGCTAACAGGAACTTGGACTATTTAGGTTCCCTAGCGGGCACTTGTACCATCTAAGATACCTAGTTGGCACTTGGACTATGTAGGTCAACTAGCGGTCCCTTGGACTATCTAGGTTAGCTAACGGGCACTTAGATTATGTAGGTTAACTAGTGGGCACTTGGAATATGTAGGTTAACTAGCGGGCCCATGGACTATGTAGGTTTACTAACAGTTGCTTGGACTATCTAGGTTCCCTAAAGGGCACATGGACTATCTAGGTTAGGTAACGGGCACTAGAACTATCTAGGTTACCTAGCGGGCACTTGGACTATGTACGTCCCCTAGTGGGCACTTGGACTATCTAGGTTAACTAACGGGCACTAGGACTATCTAGGTTAACTAACGGGCACTAGGACTATCTAGGTTAACTAGCGGGCACTTGGAATATCTAGGTTACCTTGCAGGCACTTGGACTATGTAGGTTAACTAGCGGACACTTGCACGATCTAGGTTAAGTAGCGGGCCCTTGCACTATGTAGGTTAACTAGCGGGCCCATGGATTATGTAGGTTTACTAGCAGGCACTTGGACTATCTAGGTTAACTAGCGGGCACATGGACTATGTAGTTTCCCTAGCGTGCATTTGGACTATTTAGGTTACCAAGCGGGCACTTGGACTATGTTGGTTACCTAGCGAGCACTTGGAATATCTAGGTTACCTAGCAGGCACTTGGACTATCTAGGTTAACTAACGGGTACTTGGACTATGTAGGTTTCCTAGCGGGCACTTGGATTATGTAGGTTCCCTTTCGGGCACTTGGACTATGTAGGTTAACTAGCGGGCACTTGGACTGTCTAGGTTACCTAGCGGGCACTTGGATTATCTAGGTTAACGAACGGCACATGGACTATGTAGGTTACCTAGCCGCCACTTGGACTATCTAGGTTAGCTAACAGGAACTTGGACTATTTAGGTTCCCTAGCGGGCACTTGTACCATCTAAGATACCTAGTTGGCACTTGGACTATGTAGGTCAACTAGCGGTCCCTTGGACTATCTAGGTTAGCTAACGGGCACTTAGATTATGTAGGTTAACTAGTGGGCACTTGGAATATGTAGGTTAACTAGCGGGCCCATGGACTATGTAGGTTTACTAACAGGCGCTTGGACTATCTAGGTTCCCTAAAGGGCACATGGACTATCTAGGTTACCGAACGGGCACTTGGACTATCTAGGTTACCTAAAGGGCACTTGGACTATGTAGGCTAATTAGGGGGCCCTTGGACGATCTAGGTTACCTAGCGGGTAATTGAACTTTCTAGGTTAACTAGCGGGCACATGCACTATCTAGGTTACCTAGCAGGCATTGGGACTATGTACGTTCGCTAGCGGGCACTTGGACTATCTAGGTTACGTAGCGGGCACTTGGTATATAGATTAACTAGCGGGCACTTGGACTATATAGGTTCACTAGCGGACACTTGGACGATCTAGGTTAACTAGTGGACCCTTGAACGATGTAGGTTAACTAGCCAGTACTTGGACGATCTAGGTTAACTAAGGGGCACTTGGACTATCAAAGTTAACAAGCGAGCCCTTGGACTATGTAGGTTAACTAGCGGACCCTTGGACTATCTAGGTTACCTAGATAGCACTTGGACTATATAGGTTCCCTAGCAGGCACTTGGAATATCTAGGTTAACGAACGGGCACTTGGACTATGCAGGTAAACTAGCGGGCACTTGGACTGTCTAGGTTACATAGCGGGCACTTGGACTTCTAGGTTAACGATCGGGCACTTGGACTATGTAGGTTGCCTAGCGGGCACTTGGACTATCTAGGTTAGGTAACGGGCACTAGAACTATCTAGGTTACCTAGCGGGCACTTGGACTATGTACGTCCCCTAGTGGGCACTAGGACTATCTAGGTTAACTAGCGGGCACTTGGACTATCTAGGTTACCTAGCGGGCACTTGGACTATGTAGGTTAACTAGCAGACACTTGCACGATCTAGGTTAACTAGCGGGCCCTTGCACTATGTAGGTTTACTAGCGGGCCCATGGATTATGTAGGTTTACTAGCAGGCTTTTGGACTATCTAGGTTAACTAGCGGGCACTTGGACTATGTAGTTTCCCTAGCGGGCATTTGGACTATTTAGGTTACCAAGTGGGCACTTGGACTATGTAGGTTACCTAGCGAGCACTTGGACTATCTAGGTTACCTAGCAGGCACTTTGACTATCTAGGTAAACTAACGGGCACTTGGACTATGTAGGTTGCCTAGCGGGCACTTGGATTATGCAGGTTCCCTTTCGGGCACTTGGACTATGTAGGTTAACTAGCGGGCACTTGGACTGTCTAGGTTACCTAGCGGGCACTTGGATTATCTAGGTTAACGAACGGCACATGGACTATGTAGGTTACCTAGCCACCACTTGGACTATCTAGGTTAGCTAACAGGAACTTGGACTATTTAGGTTCCCTAGCGGGCACTTGTACCATCTAAGATACCCAGTTGGCACTTGGACTATGTAGGTCAACTAGCGGTCCCTTGGACTATCTAGGTTAGCTAACGGGCACTTAGATTATGTAGGTTAACTAGTGGGCACTTGGAATATGTAGGTTAACTAGCGGGCCCATGGACTATTTAGGTTTACTAACAGGCACTTGGACTATCTAGGTTCGCTAAAGGGCACATGGACTATCTAGGTTACCGAACGGGCACTTGGACTATGTAGGCTAATTAGGGGTCCCTTGGACGATCTAGGTTACCTAGAGGGTACTTGAACTTTCTAGGTTAACTAGCGGGCACTTGCACTATCTAGGTTACCTAGCGGGCACTGGGACTATGTACGTTCGCTAGCGGGCACTTGGACTATCTAGGTTACGTAGCGGGCACTTGGTATATAGATTAACTAGCGGGCACTTGGACTATATAGGTTAACTAGCGGACACTTGCACGATCTAGGTTAACTAGCGGGCCCTTGCACTGTATAGGTTAACTAGCGGGCCCATGGATTATGTAGGTTTACTAGCAGGCACTTGGACTATCGAGGTTAACTAGCGGGCACTTGGACTATGTAGTTTCCCTAGCGGGCATTTGGACTATTTAGGTTACCAAGCGGGCACTTGGACTATGTAGGTTACCTAGCGAGCACTATGACTATCTAGGTTACCTAGCAGGCACTTTGACTATCTAGGTTAACTAACGGGCATTTGGACTGTGTAGGTTGCCTAGCGGGCACTTGGATTATGTCGGTTCCCTTTCGGGCACTTGGACTATGTAGGTTAACTAGCGGGCACTTGGACTGTCTAGGTTACCTAGCGGGCACTTGGAGTATCTAGGTTAACGAACGGGCACATGGACTATGTATGTTACCTAGCCGCCACTTGGACTATCTAGGTTAGCTAACAGGAACTTGGACTATTTAGGTTCCCTAGCGGGCACTTGTACCATCTAAGATACCTAGTTGGCACTTGGACTATGTAGGTCAACTAGCGGTCCCTTGGACTATCTAGGTTAGCTAACGGGCACTTAGATTATGTAGGTTAACTAGTGGGCACTTGGAATATGTAGGTTAACTAGCGGGCCCATGGACTATGTAGGTTTACTAACAGTTGCTTGGACTATCTAGGTTCCCTAAAGGGCACATGGACTATCTAGGTTAGGTAACGGGCACTAGAACTATCTAGGTTACCTAGCGGGCACTTGGACTATGTACGTCCCCTAGTGGGCACTTGGACTATCTAGGTTAACTAACGGGCACTAGGACTATCTAGGTTAACTAACGGGCACTAGGACTATCTAGGTTAACTAGCGGGCACTTGGAATATCTAGTTTACCTTGCAGGCACTTGGACTATGTAGGTTAACTAGCGGACACTTGCACGATCTAGGTTAACTAGCGGGCCCTTGCACTATGTAGGTTAACTAGCGGGCCCATGGATTATGTAGGTTTACTAGCAGGCACTTGGACTATCTAGGTTAACTAGCGGGCACATGGACTATGTAGTTTCCCTAGCGTGCATTTGGACTATTTAGGTTACCAAGCGGGCACTTGGACTATGTTGGTTACCTAGCGAGCACTTGGAATATCTAGGTTACCTAGCAGGCACTTGGACTATCTAGGTTAACTAACGGGTACTTGGACTATGTAGGTTTCCTAGCGGGCACTTGGATTATGTAGGTTCCCTTTCGGGCACTTGGACTATGTAGGTTAACTAGCGGGCACTTGGACTGTCTAGGTTACCTAGCGGGCACTTGGATTATCTAGGTTAACGAACGGCACATGGACTATGTAGGTTACCTAGCCGCCATTTGGACTATCTAGGTTAGCTAACAGGAACTTGGACTATTTAGGTTCCCTAGCGGGCACTTGTACCATCTAAGATACCTAGTTGGCACTTGGACTATGTAGGTCAACTAGCGGTCCCTTGGACTATCTAGGTTAGCTAACGGGCACTTAGATTATGTAGGTTAACTAGTGGGAACTTGGAATATGTAGGTTAACTAGCGGGCCCATGGACTATGTAGGTTTACTAACAGGCGCTTGGACTATCTAGGTTCCCTAAAGGGCACATGGACTATCTAGGTTACCGAACGGGCACTTGGACTATCTAGGTTACCTAAAGGGCACTTGGACTATGTAGGCTAATTAGGGGGCCCTTGGACGATCTAGGTTACCTAGCGGGTAATTGAACTTTCTAGGTTAACTAGCGGGCACTTGCACTATCTAGGTTACCTAGCGGGCACTGGGACTATGTACGTTCGCTAGCGGGCACTTGGACTATCTAGGTTACGTAGCGGGCACTTGGTATATAGATTAACTAGCGGGCACTTGGACTATATAGGTTAACTAGCGGACACTTGGACGATCTAGGTTAACTAGTGGGCCCTTGGACGATATAGGTTAACTAGCCAGTACTTGGACGATCTAGGTTAACTAGCGGGCACTTGGACGATCTAGGTTAACTAAGGGGCACTTGGACTATCAAAGTTAACAAGCGAGCCCTAGGACTATGTAGGTTAACTAGCGGGCCCTTGGACTATCTAGGTTACCTAGATAGCACTTGGACTATATAGGTTCCCTAGCAGGCACTTGGAATATCTAGGTTAACGAACGGGCACTTGGACTATGCAGGTAACCTAGCGGGCACTTGGACTGTCTAGGTTACATAGCGGGCACTTGGACTTCTAGGTTAACGATCGGGCACTTGGACTATGTAGGTTGCCTAGCGGGCACTTGGACAATCTAGGTTAGGTAACGGGCACTAGAACTATCTAGGTTACCTAGCGGGCACTTGGACTATGTACGTCCCCTAGTGGGCACTTGGACTATCTAGGTTAACTATCGGACACTAGGACTATCTAGGTTAACTAACGGGCACTAGGACTATCTAGGTTAACTAGCGGGCACTTGGACTATCTAGGTTACCTAACGGGCACTTGGACTATGTAGGTTAACTATCGGACAATTGCACGATCTAGGTTAACTAGCGGGCCAATGGATTATGTAGGTTTACTAGCAGGCACTTGGACTATCTAGGGTAACTACCGGGCACTTGGACTATTTAGTTTCCCTAGCGGACATTTGGACTATTTAGGTTACCAAGGGGGCACTTGGACTATGTAGGTTACCTAGCGAGCACTTGGACTATCTAGGTTACCTAGCAGGCACTTTGACTATCTAGGTTAACTAACGGGCACTTGGATTATGTAGGTTCCCTTTCGGGCACTTGGACTATGTAGGTTAACTAGCGGGCACTTGGACTGTCTAGGTTACCTAGCGGGCACTTGGATTATCTAGGTTAACGAATGGCACATGGACTATGTAGGTTACCTAGCCGCCACTTGGACTATCTAGGTTAGCTAACAGGAACTTGGACTATTTAGGTTCCCTAGCGGGCACTTGTACCATCTAAGATACCTAGTTGGCACTTGGACTATGTAGGTCAACTAGCGGTCCCTTGGACTATCTAGGTTAGCTAACGGGCACTTAGATTATGTAGGTTAACTAGTGGGCACTTGGAATATGTAGGTTAACTAGCGGGCCCATGGACTATGTAGGTTTACTAACAGGCGCTCGGACTATCTAGGTTCCCTAAAGGGCACATGGACTATCTAGGTTACCGAACGGGCACTTGGACTATCTAGGTTACCTAAAGGGCACTTGGACTATGTAGGCTAATTAGGGGGCCCTTGGACGATCTAGGTTACCTAGCGGGTAATTGAACTTTCTAGGTTAACTAGCGGGCACTTGCACTATCTAGGTTACCTAGCGGGCACTGGGACTATGTACGTTCGCTAGCGGGCACTTGGACTATCTAGGTTACGTAGCGGGCACTTGGTATATAGATTAACTAGCGGGCACTTGGACTATATAGGTTAACTAGCGGACACTTGGACGATCTAGGTTAACTAGTGGGCCCTTGGACGATGTAGGTTAACTAGCCAGTACTTGGACGATCTAGGTTAACTAGCGGGCACTTGGACGATCTAGGTTAACTAAGGAGCACTTGGACTATCAAAGTTAACAAGCGAGCCCTAGGACTATGTAGGTTAACTAGCGGGCCCTTGGACTATCTAGGTTACCTAGATAGCACTTGGACTATATAGGTTCCCTAGCAGGCACTTGGAATATCTAGGTTAACGAACGGGCACTTGGACTATGCAGGTAACCTAGCGGGCACTTGGACTGTCTAGGTTACATAGCGGGCACTTGGACTTCTAGGTTAACGATCGGGCACTTGGACTATGTAGGTTGCCTAGCGGGCACTTGGACAATCTAGGTTAGGTAACGGGCACTAGAACTATCTAGGTTACCTAGCGGGCACTTGGACTATGTACGTCCCCTAGTGGGCACTTGGACTATCTAGGTTAACTAACGGGCACTAGGACTATCTAGGTTAACTAACGGGCACTAGGACTATCTAGGTTAACTAGCGGGCACTTGGAATATCTAGTTTACCTTGCAGGCACTTGGACTATGTAGGTTAACTAGCGGACACTTGCACGATCTAGGTTAACTAGCGGGCCCTTGCACTATGTAGGTTAACTAGCGGGCCCATGGATTATGTAGGTTTACTAGCAGGCACTTGGACTATCTAGGTTAACTAGCGGGCACATGGACTATGTAGTTTCCCTAGCGTGCATTTGGACTATTTAGGTTACCAAGCGGGCACTTGGACTATGTTGGTTACCTAGCGAGCACTTGGAATATCTAGGTTACCTAGCAGGCACTTGGACTATCTAGGTTAACTAACGGGTACTTGGACTATGTAGGTTTCCTAGCGGGCACTTGGATTATGTAGGTTCCCTTTCGGGCACTTGGACTATGTAGGTTAACTAGCGGGCACTTGGACTGTCTAGGTTACCTAGCGGGCACTTGGATTATCTAGGTTAACGAACGGCACATGGACTATGTAGGTTACCTAGCCGCCATTTGGACTATCTAGGTTAGCTAACAGGAACTTGGACTATTTAGGTTCCCTAGCGGGCACTTGTACCATCTAAGATACCTAGTTGGCACTTGGACTATGTAGGTCAACTAGCGGTCCCTTGGACTATCTAGGTTAGCTAACGGGCACTTAGATTATGTAGGTTAACTAGTGGGAACTTGGAATATGTAGGTTAACTAGCGGGCCCATGGACTATGTAGGTTTACTAACAGGCGCTTGGACTATCTAGGTTCCCTAAAGGGCACATGGACTATCTAGGTTACCGAACGGGCACTTGGACTATCTAGGTTACCTAAAGGGCACTTGGACTATGTAGGCTAATTAGGGGGCGCTTGGACGATCTAGGTTACCTAGCGGGTAATTGAACTTTCTAGGTTAACTAGCGGGCACTTGCACTATCTAGGTTACCTAGCGGGCACTGGGACTATGTACGTTCGCTAGCGGGCACTTGGACTATCTAGGTTACGTAGCGGGCACTTGGTATATAGATTAACTAGCGGGCACTTGGACTATATAGGTTAACTAGCGGACACTTGGACGATCTAGGTTAACTAGTGGGCCCTTGGACGATGTAGGTTAACTAGCCAGTACTTGGACGATCTAGGTTAACTAGCGGGCACTTGGACGATCTAGGTTAACTAAGGGGCACTTGGACTATCAAAGTTAACAAGCGAGCCCTAGGACTATGTAGGTTAACTAGCGGGCCCTTGGACTATCTAGGTTACCTAGATAGCACTTGGACTATATAGGTTCCCTAGCAGGCACTTGGAATATCTAGGTTAACGAACGGGCACTTGGACTATGCAGGTAACCTAGCGGGCACTTGGACTGTCTAGGTTACATAGCGGGCACTTGGACTTCTAGGTTAACGATCGGGCACTTGGACTATGTAGGTTGCCTAGCGGGCACTTGGACAATCTAGGTTAGGTAACGGGCACTAGAACTATCTAGGTTACCTAGCGGGCACTTGGACTATGTACGTCCCCTAGTGGGCACTTGGACTATCTAGGTTAACTATCGGACACTAGGACTATCTAGGTTAACTAACGGGCACTAGGACTATCTAGGTTAACTAGCGGGCACTTGGACTATCTAGGTTACCTAACGGGCACTTGGACTATGTAGGTTAACTATCGGACAATTGCACGATCTAGGTTAACTAGCGGGCCAATGGATTATGTAGGTTTACTAGCAGGCACTTGGACTATCTAGGGTAACTACCGGGCACTTGGACTATTTAGTTTCCCTAGCGGACATTTGGACTATTTAGGTTACCAAGGGGGCACTTGGACTATGTAGGTTACCTAGCGAGCACTTGGACTATCTAGGTTACCTAGCAGGCACTTTGACTATCTAGGTTAACTAACGGGCACTTGGATTATGTAGGTTCCCTTTCGGGCACTTGGACTATGTAGGTTAACTAGCGGGCACTTGGACTGTCTAGGTTACCTAGCGGGCACTTGGATTATCTAGGTTAACGAATGGCACATGGACTATGTAGGTTACCTAGCCGCCACTTGGACTATCTAGGTTAGCTAACAGGAACTTGGACTATTTAGGTTCCCTAGCGGGCACTTGTACCATCTAAGATACCTAGTTGGCACTTGGACTATGTAGGTCAACTAGCGGTCCCTTGGACTATCTAGGTTAGCTAACGGGCACTTAGATTATGTAGGTTAACTAGTGGGCACTTGGAATATGTAGGTTAACTAGCGGGCCCATGGACTATGTAGGTTTACTAACAGGCGCTCGGACTATCTAGGTTCCCTAAAGGGCACATGGACTATCTAGGTTACCGAACGGGCACTTGGACTATCTAGGTTACCTAAAGGGCACTTGGACTATGTAGGCTAATTAGGGGGCCCTTGGACGATCTAGGTTACCTAGCGGGTAATTGAACTTTCTAGGTTAACTAGCGGGCACTTGCACTATCTAGGTTACCTAGCGGGCACTGGGACTATGTACGTTCGCTAGCGGGCACTTGGACTATCTAGGTTACGTAGCGGGCACTTGGTATATAGATTAACTAGCGGGCACTTGGACTATATAGGTTAACTAGCGGACACTTGGACGATCTAGGTTAACTAGTGGGCCCTTGGACGATGTAGGTTAACTAGCCAGTACTTGGATGATCTAGGTTAACTAGCGGGCACTTGGACGATCTAGGTTAACTAAGGAGCACTTGGACTATCAAAGTTAACAAGCGAGCCCTAGGACTATGTAGGTTAACTAGCGGGCCCTTGGACTATCTAGGTTACCTAGATAGCACTTGGACTATATAGGTTCCCTAGCAGGCACTTGGAATATCTAGGTTAACGAACGGGCACTTGGACTATGCAGGTAACCTAGCGGGCACTTGGACTGTCTAGGTTACATAGCGGGCACTTGGACTTCTAGGTTAACGATCGGGCACTTGGACTATGTAGGTTGCCTAGCGGGCACTTGGACAATCTAGGTTAGGTAACGGGCACTAGAACTATCTAGGTTACCTAGCGGGCACTTGGACTATGTACGTCCCCTAGTGGGCACTTGGACTATCTAGGTTAACTTTCGGACACTAGGACTATCTAGGTTAACTAACGGGCACTAGGAGTATCTAGGTTAACTAGCGGGCACTTGGACTATCTAGGTTACCTAACGGGCACTTGGACTATGTAGGTTAACTATCGGACAATTGCACGATCTAGGTTAACTAGCGGGCCAATGGATTATGTAGGTATACTAGCAGGCACTTGGACTATCTAGGGTAACTAGCGGGCACTTGGACTATTTAGTTTCCCTAGCGGGCATTTGGACTATTTAGGTTACCAAGCGGGCACTTGGACTATGTAGGTTACCTAGCGAGCACTTGGACTATCTAGGTTACCTAGCAGGCACTTTGACTATCTAGGTTAACTAACGGGCACTTGGATTATGTAGGTTCCCTTTCGGGCACTTGGACTATGTAGGTTAACTAGCGGGCACTTGGACTGTCTAGGTTACCTAGCGGGCACTTGGATTATCTAGGTTAATGAATGGCACATGGACTATGTAGGTTACCTAGCCGCCACTTGGACTATCTAGGTTAGCTAACAGGAACTTGGACTATTTAGGTTCCCTAGCGGGCACTTGTACCATCTAAGATACCTAGTTGGCACTTGGACTATGTAGGTCAACTAGCGGTCCCTTGGACTATCTAGGTTAGCTAACGGGCACTTAGATTATGTAGGTTAACTAGTGGGCACTTGGAATATGTAGGTTAACTAGCGGGCCCATGGACTATGTAGGTTTACTAACAGGCGCTTGGACTATCTAGGTTCCCTAAAGGGCACATGGACTATCTAGGTTACCGAATGGGCACTTGGACTATCTAGGTTACCTAAAGGGCACTTGGACTATGTAGGCTAATTAGGGGGCCCTTGGACGATCTAGGTTACCTAGCGGGTACTTGAACTTTCTAGGTTAACTAGTGGGCACTTGCACTATCTAGGTTGCCTAGCGGGCACTGGGACTATGTACGTTCGCTAGCGGGCACTTGGACTATCTAGGTTACGTAGCAGGCACTTGGTATATAGATTAACTAGCGGGCACTTGGACTATATAGGTTAACTAGCGGACACTTGCACGATCTAGGTTAACTAGCGGGCCCTTGCACTGTGTAGGTTAACTAGCGGGCCCATGGATTATGTAGGTTTACTAGCAGGCACTTGGACTATCTAGGTTAACTAGCGGGCACTTGGACTATGTAGTTTCCCTAGCGGGCATTTGGACTATTTAGCTTACCAAGCGGGCACTTGGACTATGTAGGTTACCTAGCGAGCACTTGGACTATCTAGGTTACCTAGCAGGCACTTTGACTCTCTAGGTTAACTAACGGGCACTTGGACTGTGTAGGTTGCCTAGCGGGCACTTGGATTATGTAGGTTCCCTTTCGGGCACTTGGACTATGTAAGTTAAGTAGCGGGCACTTGGAATGTCTAGGTTACCTAGCGGGCATTTGGAGTATCTAGGTTAACGAACGGGCACATGGACTATGTAGGTTACCTAGCCGCCACTTGGACTATCTAGGTTAGCTAACAGGAACTTGGACTATTTAGGTTCCCTAGCGGGCACTTGTACCATCTAAGATACCTAGTTGGCACTTGGACTATGTAGGTCAACTAGCGGTCCCTTGGACTATCTAGGTTAGCTAACGGGCACTTAGATTATGTAGGTTAACTAGTGGGCACTTGGAATATGTAGGTTAACTAGCGGGCCCATGGACTATGAAGGTTTACTAACAGGCGCTTGGACTATCTAGGTCCCCTAAAGGGCACATGGACTATCTAGGTTACCGAACGGGCACTTGGATTATCTAGGTTACGTAGCGGGCACTTGGTATATAGATTAACTAGCGGGCCCTAGGACTATATAGATTAACTAGCGGACACTTGCACGATCTAGGTAAACTAGCGGGCCCTTGCACTATATAGGTTAACTAGCGGGCCCATGGATTATGTAGGTTTACTAGCAGGCACTTGGACTATATAGGTTAACTAGCGGGCACTTAGACTATGTAGTTTCCCTAGCGGGCATTTGGACTATTTAGGTTACCAAGCGGGCACTTGGACTATGTAGGTTACCTTGCGAGCACTTGGACTATCTAGGTTGCCTAGCAGGCACTTTGACTCTCTAGGTTAACTAACGGGCACGTGGACTATGTAGGTTGCCTAGCGGGCACTTGGATTATGTAGGTTCCCTTTCGGGCACTTGGACTATGTAGGCTAACTAGCGGGCACTTGGACTGTCTAGGTTACCTAGCAGGCACTTGGAGTATCTAGGTTAACGAACGGGCACATGGACTATGTAGGTTACCTAGCCGCCACTTGGACTATCTAGGTTAGCTAACAGGAACTTGGACTATTTAGGTTCCCTAGCGGGCACTTGTACCATCTAAGATACCTAGTTGGCACTTGGACTATGTAGGTCAACTAGCGGTCCCTTGGACTATCTAGGTTAGCTAACGGGCACTTAGATTATGTAGGTTAACTAGTGGGAACTTGGAATATGTAGGTTAACTAGCGGGCCCATGGACTATGTAGGTTTACTAACAGGCGCTTGGACTATCTAGGTTCCCTAAAGGGCACATGGACTATCTAGGTTACCGAACGGGCACTTGGACTATCTAGGTTACCTAAAGGGCACTTGGACTATGTAGGCTAATTAGGGGGCGCTTGGACGATCTAGGTTACCTAGCGGGTACTTGAAGTTTCTAGGTTAACTAGCGGGCACATGCACTATCTAGGTTACCTAGCGGGCACTGGGACTATGTACGTTCGCTAGCGGGCACTTGGACTATCTAGGTTACGTAGCAGGCACTTGGTATATAGATTAACTAGCGGGCACTTGGACTATCTAGGTTACGTAGCGGGCACTTGGTATATAGATTAACTAGCGGGCACTTGGACTATATAGGTTAACTAGCGGACACTTGGACGATCTAGGTTAACTAGTGGGCCCTTGGACGATGTAGGTTAACTAGCCAGTACTTGGACGATCTAGGTTAACTAGCGGGCACTTGGACGATCTAGGTTAACTAAGGAGCACTTGGACTATCAAAGTTAACAAGCGAGCCCTAGGACTATGTAGGTTAACTAGCGGGCCCTTGGACTATCTAGGTTACCTAGATAGCACTTGGACTATATAGGTTCCCTAGCAGGCACTTGGAATATCTAGGTTAACGAACGGGCACTTGGACTATGCAGGTAACCTAGCGGGCACTTGGACTGTCTAGGTTACATAGCGGGCACTTGTACTTCTAGGTTAACGATCGGGCACTTGGACTATGTAGGTTGCCTAGCGGGCACTTGGACAATCTAGGTTAGGTAACGGGCACTAGAACTATCTAGGTTACCTAGCGGGCACTTGGACTATGTACGTCCCCTAGTGGGCACTTGGACTATCTAGGTTAACTATCGGACACTAGGACTATCTAGGTTAACTAACGGGCACTAGGAGTATCTAGGTTAACTAGCGGGCACTTGGACTATCTAGGTTACCTAACGGGCACTTGGACTATGTAGGTTAACTATCGGACAATTGCACGATCTAGGTTAACTAGCGGGCCAATGGATTATGTAGGTTTACTAGCAGGCACTTGGACTATCTAGGGTAACTAGCGGGCACTTGGACTATTTAGTTTCCCTAGCGGACATTTGGACTATTTAGGTTACCAAGGGGGCACTTGGACTATGTAGGTTACCTAGCGAGCACTTGGACTATCTAGGTTACCTAGCAGGCACTTTGACTATCTAGGTTAACTAACGGGCACTTGGATTATGTAGGTTCCCTTTCGGGCACTTGGACTATGTAGGTTAACTAGCGGGCACTTGGACTGTCTAGGTTACCTAGCGGGCACTTGGATTATCTAGGTTAATGAATGGCACATGGACTATGTAGGTTACCTAGCCGCCACTTGGACTATCTAGGTTAGCTAACAGGAACTTGGACTATTTAGGTTCCCTAGCGGGCACTTGTACCATCTAAGATACCTAGTTGGCACTTGGACTATGTAGGTCAACTAGCGGTCCCTTGGACTATCTAGGTTAGCTAACGGGCACTTAGATTATGTAGGTTAACTAGTGGGCACTTGGAATATGTAGGTTAACTAGCGGGCCCATGGACTATGTAGGTTTACTAACAGGCGCTTGGACTATCTAGGTCCCCTAAAGGGCACATGGACTATCTAGGTTACCGAACGGGCACTTGGATTATCTAGGTTACGTAGCGGGCACTTGGTATATAGATTAACTAGCGGGCCCTAGGACTATATAGGTTAACTAGCGGACACTTGCACGATCTAGGTAAACTAGCGGGCCCTTGCACTATATAGGTTAACTAGCGAGCCCATGGATTATGTAGGTTTACTAGCAGGCACTTGGACTATATAGGTTAACTAGCGGGCACTTAGACTATGTAGTTTCCCTAGCGGGCATTTGGACTATTTAGGTTACCAAGCGGGCACTTGGACTATGTAGGTTACCTTGCGAGCACTTGGACTATCTAGGTTGCCTAGCAGGCACTTTGACTCTCTAGGTTAACTAACGGGCACGTGGACTATGTAGGTTGCCTAGCGGGCACTTGGATTATGTAGGTTCCCTTTCGGGCACTTGGACTATGTAGGCTAACTAGCGGGCACTTGGACTGTCTAGGTTACCTAGCAGGCACTTGGAGTATCTAGGTTAACGAACGGGCTCATGGACTATGTAGGTTACCTAGCCGCCACTTGGACTATCTAGGTTAGCTAACAGGAACTTGGACTATTTAGGTTCCCTAGCGGGCACTTGTACCATCTAAGATACCTAGTTGGCACTTGGACTATGTAGGTCAACTAGCGGTCCCTTGGACTATCTAGGTTAGCTAACGGGCACTTAGATTATGTAGGTTAACTAGTGGGAACTTGGAATATGTAGGTTAACTAGCGGGCCCATGGACTATGTAGGTTTACTAACAGGCGCTTGGACTATCTAGGTTCCCTAAAGGGCACATGGACTATCTAGGTTACCGAACGGGCACTTGGACTATCTAGGTTACCTAAAGGGCACTTGGACTATGTAGGCTAATTAGGGGGCGCTTGGACGATCTAGGTTACCTAGCGGGTACTTGAAGTTTCTAGGTTAACTAGCGGGCACATGCACTATCTAGGTTACCTAGCGGGCACTGGGACTATGTACGTTCGCTAGCGGGCACTTGGACTATCTAGGTTACGTAGTGGGCACTTGGTATATAGATTAACTAGCGGGCACTTGGACTATATAGGTTAACTAGCGGACACTTGGACGATCTAGGTTAACTAGTGGGCCCTTGGACGATGTAGGTTAACTAGCCAGTACTTGGACGATCTAGGTTAACTAGCGGGCACTTGGACGATCTAGGTTAACTAAGGGGCACTTGGACTATCAAAGTTAACAAGCGAGCCCTAGGACTATGTAGGTTAACTAGCGGGCCCTTGGACTATCTAGGTTGCCTAGATAGCACTTGGACTATATAGGTTCCCTAGCAGGCACTTGGAATATCTAGGTTAACGAACGGGCACTTGGACTATGCAGGTAACTTAGCGGGCACTTGGACTGTCTAGGTTACATAGCGGGCACTTGGACTATGTAGGTTGCCTAGCGGGCACTTGGACTATCTAGGTTAGGTAACGGGCACTAGAACTATCTAGGTTACCTAGCGGTCACTTGGACTACGTACGTCCCCTAGTGGGCACTTGGACTATCTAGGTTAACTAACGGGCACTAGGACTATCTAGGTTAACTAACGGGCATTAGGACTATCTAGGTTAACTAGCGGGCACTTGGACTATCTAGGTTACCTAGCGGGCACTTGGACTATGTAGGTTAACTAGCGGACACATGCACGATCTAGGTTAACTAGCGGGCCCTTGCACTATGTAGGTTAACTAGCGGGCCCATGGATTATGTAGGTTTACTAGCAGGCACTTGGACTATCTAGGTTAACTAGCAGGCCCATGGACTATGTAGTTTCCCTAACGGGCATTTGGACTATTTAGCTTACCAAGCGGGCACTTGGACTATGTAGGTTACCTAGCGAGCACTTGGACTATCTAGGTTACCTAGCAGGCACTTTGACTATCTAGGTTAACTAACGGGCACTTGGACTATGTAGGTTGCCGAGCGGGCACTTGGATTATGTAGGTTCCCTTTCGGGCACTTGGACTATGTAGGTTAACTAGCGGGCACTTGGACTGTCTAGGTTACCTAGCGGGCACTTGGATTATCTAGGTTAACGAACGGCACATGGACTATGTAGGTTACCTAGCCGCCACTTGGTCTATCTAGGTTAGCTAACAGGAACTTGGACTATTTAGGTTCCCTAGCGGGCACTTGAACCACCTAAGATACGTAGTTGGCACTTGGACTATGTAGGTCAACTAGCGGTCCCTTGGACTATCTAGGTTAGCTAACGGGCACTTAGATTATGTAGGTTAACTAGTGGGCACTTGGAATATGTAGGTTAACTAGCGGGCCCATGGACTATGTAGGTTTACTAACAGGCGCTTGGACTATCTTGGTTCCCTAAAGGGCACATGGACTATCTAGGTTACCGAACGGGCACTTGGACTATCTAGGTTACCTAAAGGGCACTTGGACTATGTAGGCTAATTAGGGGGCGCTTGGACGATCTAGGTTGCCTAGCGGGTACTTGAACTTTCTAGGCTAACTAGCGGGCACTTGCACTATCTAGGTTACCTAGCGGGCACTGGGACTATGTACGTTCGCTAGCGGGCACTTGGACTATCTAGGTTACGTAGCGGGCATTGGTATATAGATTAACTAGCGGGCACTTGGACTATATAGGTTAACTAGCGGACACTTGCACGATCTAGGTTAACTAGCTGGCCATTGCACTATATAGGTTAACTAGCGGGCCCATGGATTATGTAGGTTTACTAGCAGGCACTTGGACTATCTTGGTTAACTAGCGGGCACTTGGACTATGTAGTTTCCCTAGCGGGCATTTGGACTATTTTGGGTACCTAGCGGGCACTTGGACTATGTAGGTTACCTAGCAGGCAATTGGACTATAAAGGTTGCCTAGCAAGCACTTTGACTCTCTAGGATATGTAACGGGCACTTGGACTATGTAGGTTGCCTAGCGGGCACTTTGATTATGTAGGTTCCCTATCGGGCACTTGGACTATGTAGGTTAACTAGCGGGCACTTTGAATGTCTAGGTTACCTAGGGAGCACTTGGATTATCTAGGGTAACAAATGGGCACTTGGACTATGTAGGTTACCTAGTCGCCACTTGGACTATCTAGGTTAGCTAACAGGCACTTGGACTATTTAGGTTCCCTAGCGGGCACTTGTACCATCTAAGATACCTAGTTGACACTTGGACTATGTAGGTCAACTAGCGGTCCCTTGGACTATCTAGGTTACGTAGCGGGCACTTGGTATATAGATTAACTAGCGGGCACTTGGACTATATAGGTTAACTAGCGGACACTTGGACGATCTAGGTTAACTAGTGGGCCCTTGGACGATGTAGGTTAACTAGCCAGTACTTGGACGATCTAGGTTAACTAGCGGGCACTTGGACGATCTAGGTTAACTAAGGGGCACTTGGACTATCAAAGTTAACAAGCGAGCCCTAGGACTATGTAGGTTAACTAGCGGGCCCTTGGACTATCTAGGTTACCTAGATAGCACTTGGACTATATAGGTTCCCTAGCAGGCACTTGGAATATCTAGGTTAACGAACGGGCACTTGGACTATGCAGGTAACTTAGCGGGCACTTGGACTGTCTAGGTTACATAGCGGGCACTTGGACTATGTAGGTTGCCTAGCGGGCACTTGGACTATCTAGGTTAGGTAACGGGCACTAGAACTATCTAGGTTACCTAGCGGTCACTTGGACTACGTACGTCCCCTAGTGGGCACTTGGACTATCTAGGTTAACTAACGGGCACTAGGACTATCTAGGTTAACTAACGGGCATTAGGACTATCTAGGTTAACTAGCGGTCACTTGGACTATCTAGGTTACCTAGCGGGCACTTGGACTATGTAGGTTAACTAGCGGACACATGCACGATCTAGGTTAACTAGCGGGCCCTTGCACTATGTAGGTTAACTAGCGGGCCCATGGATTATGTAGGTTTACTAGCAGGCACTTGGACTATCTAGGTTAACTAGCAGGCACATGGACTATGTAGTTTCCCTAGCGGGCATTTGGACTATTTAGCTTACCAAGCGGGCACTTGGACTATGTAGGTTACCTAGCGAGCACTTGGACTATCTAGGTTACCTAGCAGGCACTATGACTATCTAGGTTAACTAACGGGCACTTGGACTATGTAGGTTGCCGAGCGGGCACTTGGATTATGTAGGTTCCCTTTCGGGCACTTGGACTATGTAGGTTAACTAGCGGGCACTTGGACTGTCTAGGTTACCTAGCAGGCACTTGGATTATCTAGGTTAACGAACGGCACATGGACTATGTAGGTTACCTAGCCGCCACTTGGTCTATCTAGGTTAGCTAACAGGAACTTGGACTATTTAGGTTCCCTAGCGGGCACTTGAACCACCTAAGATACCTAGTTGGCACTTGGACTATGTAGGTCAACTAGCGGTCCCTTGGACTATCTAGGTTAGCTAACGGGCACTTAGATTATGTAGGTTAACTAGTGGGCACTTGGAATATGTAGGTTTACTAACAGGCGCTTGGACTATCTAGGTTCCCTAAAGGGCACATGGACTATCTAGGTTACCGAACGGGCACTTGGACTATCTAGGTTACCTAAAGGGCACCTGGACTATGTAGGCTAATTAGGGGGCGCTTGGACGATCTAGGTTACCTAGCGGGTACTTGAACTTTCTAGGCTAACTAGCGGGCACTTGCACTATCTAGGTTACCTAGCGGGCACTGGGACTATGTAGGTTCGCTAGCGGGCACTTGGACTATCTAGGTTACGTAGCGGGCATTGGTATATAGATTAACTAGCGGGCACTTGGACTATATAGGTTAACTAGCGGACACTTGCATGATCTAGGTTAACTAGCTGGCCCTTGCACTATATAGGTTAACTAGCGGGCCCATGGATTATGTAGGTTTACTAGCAGGCACTTGGACTATCTTGGTTAACTAGCGGGCACTTGGACTATGTAGTTTCCCTAGCGGGCATTTGGACTATTTTGGTTACCTAGCGGGCACTTGGACTATGTAGGTTACCTAGCAGGCAATTGGACTATAAAGGTTGCCTAGCAAGCACTTTGACTCTCTAGGATATGTAACGGGCACTTGGACTATGTAGGTTGCCTAGCGGGCACTTTGATAATGTAGGTTCCCTATCGGGCACTTGGACTATGTAGGTTAACTAGCGGGCACTTTGAATGTCTAGGTTACCTAGCGGGCAATTGGATTATCTAGGGTAACAAATGGGCACTTGGACTATGTAGGTTACCTAGTCGCCACTTGGACTATCTAGGTTAGCTAACAGGCACTTGGACTATTTAGGTTCCCTAGCGGGCACTTGTACCATCTGAGATACCTAGTTGGCACTTGGACTATATAGGTCAACTAGCGGTCCCTTGGACTATCTAGGTTAGCTAACGGGCACTTAGATTATGTAGGTTAACTAGTGGGCACTTGGAATATGTAGGTTAACTAGCGGGCCCATGGACTATGTAGGTTTACTAACAGGCGCTTGGACTATCTAGGTTCCCTAAAGGGCACATGGACTATCTAGGTTACCGAACGGGCACTTGGACTATCTAGGTTACCTAAAGGGCACTTGGACTATGTAGGCTAATTAGGGGGCGCTTGGACGATCTAGGTTACCTAGCGGGTACTTGAAGTTTCTAGGTTAACTAGCGGGCACATGCACTATCTAGGTTACCTAGCGGGCACTGGGACTATGTACGTTCGCTAGCGGGCACTTGGACTATCTAGGTTACGTAGCGGGCACTTGGTATATAGATTAACTAGCGGGCACTTGGACTATATAGGTTAACTAGCGGACACTTGGACGATCTAGGTTAACTAGTGGGCCCTTGGACGATGTAGGTTAACTAGCCAGTACTTGGACGATCTAGGTTAACTAGCGGGCACTTGGACGATCTAGGTTAACTAAGGGGCACTTGGACTATCAAAGTTAACAAGCGAGCCCTAGGACTATGTAGGTTAACTAGCGGGCCCTTGGACTATCTAGGTTACCTAGATAGCACTTGGACTATATAGGTTCCCTAGCAGGCACTTGGAATATCTAGGTTAACGAACGGGCACTTGGACTATGCAGGTAAACTAGCGGGCACTTGGACTGTCTAGGTTACATAGCGGGCACTTGGACTTCTAGGTTAACGATCGGGCACTTGGACTATGTAGGTTGCCTAGCGGGCACTTGGACTATCTAGGTTAGGTAACGGGCACTAGAACTATCTAGGTTACCTAGCGGTCACTTGGACTACGTACGTCCCCTAGTGGGCACTTGGACTATCTAGGTTACCTAGCGGGCACTTGGACTATCTAGGTTAACTAACGGGCATTAGGACTATCTAGGTTACCTAGCTGGCACTTGGACTATGTAGGTTAACTAGCGGACACTTGCACGATCTAGGTTAACTAGCGGGCCCTTGCACTATGTAGGTTAACTAGCGGGCCCATGGATTATGTAGGTTTACTAGCAGGCACTTGGACTATCTAGGTTAACTAGCGGGCACATGGACTATGTAGTTTCCCTAGCGGGCATTTGGACTATTTAGGTTACCAAGCGGGCACTTGGACTATGTAGGTTACCTAGCGAGCACTTGGACTATCTAGGTTACCTAGCAGGCACTTTGACTATCTAGGTTAACTAACGGGCACTTGGATTATGTAGGTTCCCTTTCGGGCACTTGGACTATGTAGGTTAACTAGCGGGCACTTGGACTGTCTAGGTTACCTAGCGGGCACTTGGATTATCTAGGTTAACGAATGGCACATGGACTATGTAGGTTACCTAGCCGCCACTTGGACTATCTAGGTTAGCTAACAGGAACTTGGACTATTTAGGTTCCCTAGCGGGCACTTGTACCATCTAAGATACCTAGTTGGCACTTGGACTATGTAGGTCAACTAGCGGTCCCTTGGACTATCTAGGTTAGCTAACGGGCACTTAGATTATGTAGGTTAACTAGTGGGAACTTGGAATATGTAGGTTAACTAGCGGGCCCATGGACTATGTAGGTTTACTAACAGGCGCTTGGACTATCTAGGTTCCCTAAAGGGCACTTGGACTATGTAGGCTAATTAGGGGGCCCTTGGACGATCTAGGTTACCTAGCGGGTACTTGAACTTTCTAGGTTAACTAGTGGGCACTTGCACTATCTAGGTTACCTAGCGGGCACTGGGACTATGTACGTTCGCTAGCGGGCACTTGGACTATCTAGGTTACGTAGCAGGCACTTGGTATATAGATTAACTAGCGGGCACTTGGACTATATAGGTTAACTAGCGGACACTTGCACGATCTAGGTTAACTAGCGGGCCCTTGCACTGTATAGGTTAACTAGCGTGCCCATGGATTATGTAGGTTTACTAGCAGGCACTTGGACTATCTAGGTTAACTAGCGGGCACTTGGACTATGTAGTTTCCCTAGCGGGCATTTGGACTATTTAGCTTACCAAGCGGGCACTTGGACTATGTAGGTTACCTAGCGAGCACTTGGACTATCTAGGTTACCTAGCAGGCACTTTGACTCTCTAGGCTAACTAGCGGGCACTTGGACTGTCTAGGTTACCTAGCGGGCACTTGGAGTATCTAGGTTAACGAACGGGCACATGGACTATGTAGGTTACCTAGCCGCCACTTGGTCTATCTAGGTTAGCTAACAGGAACTTGGACTATTTAGGTTCCCTAGCGGGCACTTGTACCATCTAAGATACCTAGTTGGCACTTGGACTATGTAGGTCAACTAGCGGTCCCTTGGACTATCTAGGTTAGCTAAAGGGCACATAGATTATGTAGGTTAACTAATGGGCACTTGGAATATGTAGGTTAACTAGCGGGCCCATGGACTATGTAGGTTTACTAACAGGCGCTTGGACTATCTAGGTTCCCTAAAGGGCACATGGACTATCTAGGTTACCGAATGGGCACTTGGACTATCTAGGTTACCTAAAGGGCACTTGGACTATGTAGGCTAATTAGGGGGCCCTTGGACGATCTAGGTTACCTAGCGGGTACTTGAACTTTCTAGGTTAACTAGTGGGCACTTGCACTATCTAGGTTACCTAGCGGGCACTGGGACTATGTACGTTCGCTAGCGGGCACTTGGACTATCTAGGTTACGTAGCAGGCACTTGGTATATAGATTAACTAGCGGGCACTTGGACTATATAGGTTAACTAGCGGACACTTGCACGATCTAGGTTAACTAGCGGGCCCTTGCACTGTATAGGTTAACTAGCGTGCCCATGGATTATGTAGGTTTACTAGCAGGCACTTGGACTATCTAGGTTAACTAGCGGGCACTTGGACTATGTAGTTTCCCTAGCGGGCATTTGGACTATTTAGCTTACCAAGCGGGCACTTGGACTATGTAGGTTACCTAGCGAGCACTTGGACTATCTAGGTTACCTAGCAGGCACTTTGACTCTCTAGGTTAACTAACGGGCACTTGGACTGTGTAGGTTGCCTAGCAGGCACTTTGACTCTCTAGGTTAACTAACGGGCACTTGGACTATGTAGGCTAACTAGCGGGCACTTGGACTGTCTAGGTTACCTAGCGGGCACTTGGAGTATCTAGGTTAACGAACGGGCACATGGACTATGTAGGTTACCTAGCCGCCACTTGGACTATCTAGGTTAGTTAACAGGAACTTGGACTATTTAGGTTCCCTAGCGGGCACTTGTACCATCTAAGATACCTAGTTGGCACTTGGACTATGTAGGTCAACTAGCGGTCCCTTGGACTATCTAGGTTAGCTAACGGGCACTTAGATTATGTAGGTTAACTAATGGGCACTTGGAATATGTAGGTTAACTAGCGGGCCCATGGACTATGTAGGTTTACTAACAGGCGCTTGGACTATCTAGGTTCCCTAAAGGGCACATGGACTATCTAGGTTACCGAACGGGCACTTGGACTATCTAGGTTACCTAAAGGGCACTTGGACTATGTAGGCTAATTAGGGGGCGCTTGGACGATCTAGGTTACCTAGCGGGTACTTGAAGTTTCTAGGTTAACTAGCGGGCACATGCACTATCTAGGTTACCTAGCGGGCACTGGGACTATGTACGTTCGCTAGCGGGCACTTGGACTATCTAGGTTATGTAGCGGGCACTTGGTATATAGATTAACTAGCGGGCACTTGGACTATCTAGGTTACGTAGCGGGCACTTGGTATATAGATTAACTAGCGGGCACTTGGACTATATAGGTTAACTAGCGGACACTTGGACGATCTAGGTTAACTAGTGGGCCCTTGGACGATGTAGGTTAACTAGCCAGTACTTGGACGATCTAGGTTAACTAGCGGGCACTTGGACGATCTAGGTTAACTAAGGAGCACTTGGACTATCAAAGTTAACAAGCGAGCCCTAGGACTATGTAGGTTAACTAGCGGGCCCTTGGACTATCTAGGTTACCTAGATAGCACTTGGACTATATAGGTTCCCTAGCAGGCACTTGGAATATCTAGGTTAACGAACGGGCACTTGGACTATGCAGGTAACCTAGCGGGCACTTGGACTGTCTAGGTTACATAGCGGGCACTTGTACTTCTAGGTTAACGATCGGGCACTTGGACTATGTAGGTTGCCTAGCGGGCACTTGGACAATCTAGGTTAGGTAACGGGCACTAGAACTATCTAGGTTACCTAGCGGGCACTTGGACTATGTACGTCCCCTAGTGGGCACTTGGACTATCTAGGTTAACTATCGGACACTAGGACTATCTAGGTTAACTAACGGGCACTAGGAGTATCTAGGTTAACTAGCGGGCACTTGGACTATCTAGGTTACCTAACGGGCACTTGGACTATGTAGGTTAACTATCGGACAATTGCACGATCTAGGTTAACTAGCGGGCCAATGGATTATGTAGGTTTACTAGCAGGCACTTGGACTATCTAGGGTAACTAGCGGGCACTTGGACTATTTAGTTTCCCTAGCGGACATTTGGACTATTTAGGTTACCAAGGGGGCACTTGGACTATGTAGGTTACCTAGCGAGCACTTGGACTATCTAGGTTACCTAGCAGGCACTTTGACTATCTAGGTTAACTAACGGGCACTTGGATTATGTAGGTTCCCTTTCGGGCACTTGGACTATGTAGGTTAACTAGCGGGCACTTGGACTGTCTAGGTTACCTAGCGGGCACTTGGATTATCTAGGTTAATGAATGGCACATGGACTATGTAGGTTACCTAGCCGCCACTTGGACTATCTAGGTTAGCTAACAGGAACTTGGACTATTTAGGTTCCCTAGCGGGCACTTGTACCATCTAAGATACCTAGTTGGCACTTGGACTATGTAGGTCAACTAGCGGTCCCTTGGACTATCTAGGTTAGCTAACGGGCACTTAGATTATGTAGGTTAACTAGTGGGCACTTGGAATATGTAGGTTAACTAGCGGGCCCATGGACTATGTAGGTTTACTAACAGGCCCTTGGACTATCTAGGTCCCCTAAAGGGCACATGGACTATCTAGGTTACCGAACGGGCACTTGGATTATCTAGGTTACGTAGCGGGCACTTGGTATATAGATTAACTAGCGGGCCCTAGGACTATATAGGTTAACTAGCGGACACTTGCACGATCTAGGTAAACTAGCGGGCCCTTGCACTATATAGGTTAACTAGCGAGCCCATGGATTATGTAGGTTTACTAGCAGGCACTTGGACTATATAGGTTAACTAGCGGGCACTTAGACTATGTAGTTTCCCTAGCGGGCATTTGGACTATTTAGGTTACCAAGCGGGTACTTGGACTATGTAGGTTACCTTGCGAGCACTTGGACTATCTAGGTTGCCTAGCAGGCACTTTGACTCTCTAGGTTAACTAACGGGCACGTGGACTATGTAGGTTGCCTAGCGGGCACTTGGATTATGTAGGTTCCCTTTCGGGCACTTGGACTATGTAGGCTAACTAGCGGGCACTTGGACTGTCTAGGTTACCTAGCAGGCACTTGGAGTATCTAGGTTAACGAACGGGCTCATGGACTATGTAGGTTACCTAGCCGCCACTTGGACTATCTAGGTTAGCTAACAGGAACTTGGACTATTTAGGTTCCCTAGCGGGCACTTGTACCATCTAAGATACCTAGTTGGCACTTGGACTATGTAGGTCAACTAGCGGTCCCTTGGACTATCTAGGTTAGCTAACGGGCACTTAGATTATGTAGGTTAACTAGTGGGAACTTGGAATATGTAGGTTAACTAGCGGGCCCATGGACTATGTAGGTTTACTAACAGGCGCTTGGACTATCTAGGTTCCCTAAAGGGCACATGGACTATCTAGGTTACCGAATGGGCACTTGGACTATCTAGGTTACCTAAAGGGCACTTGGACTATGTAGGCAATTAGGGGGCCCTTGGACGATCTAGGTTACCTAGCGGGTACTTGAACTTTCTAGGTTAACTAGTGGGCACTTGCACTATCTAGGTTGCCTAGCGGGCACTGGGACTATGTACGTTCGCTAGCGGGCACTTGGACTATCTAGGTTACGTAGCAGGCACTTGGTATATAGATTAACTAGCGGGCACTTGGACTATATAGGTTAACTAGCGGACACTTGCACGATCTAGGTTAACTAGCGGGCCCTTGCACTGTATAGGTTAACTAGCGGGCCCATGGATTATGTAGGTTTACTAGCAGGCACTTGGACTATCTAGGTTAACTAGCGGGCACTTGGACTATGTAGTTTCCCTAGCGGGCATTTGGACTATTTAGCTTACCAAGCGGGCATTGGACTATGTAGGTTACCTAGCGAGCACTTGGACTATCTAGGTTACCTAGCAGGCACTTTGACTCTCTAGGTTAACTAACGGGCACTTGGACTGTGTAGGTTGCCTAGCGGGCACTTGGATTATGTAGGTTCCCTTTCGGGCACTTGGACTATGTAGGTTAAGTAGCGGGCACTTGGACTGTCTAGGTTACCTAGCGGGCATTTGGAGTATCTAGGTTAAGGAACGGGCACATGGACTATGTAGGTTACCTAGCCGCCACTTGGACTATCTAGGTTAGCTAACAGGAACTTGGACTATTTAGGTTCCCTAGCGGGCACTTGTACCATCTAAGATACCTAGTTGGCACTTGGACTATGTAGGTCAACTAGCGGTCCCTTGGACTATCTAGGTTAGCTAACGGGCACTTAGATTATGTAGGTTAACTAGTGGGCACTTGGAATATGTAGGTTAACTAGCGGGCCCATGGACTATGTAGGTTTACTAACAGGCGCTTGGACTATCTAGGTCCCCTAAAGGGCACATGGACTATCTAGGTTACCGAACGGGCACTTGGATTATCTAGGTTACGTAGCGGGCACTTGGTATATAGATTAACTAGCGGGCCCTAGGACTATATAGGTTAACTAGCGGACACTTGCACGATCTAGGTAAACTAGCGGGCCCTTGCACTATATAGGTTAACTAGCGAGCCCATGGATTATGTAGGTTTACTAGCAGGCACTTGGACTATATAGGTTAACTAGCGGGCACTTAGACTATGTAGTTTCCCTAGCGGGCATTTGGACTATTTAGGTTACCAAGCGGGCACTTGGACTATGTAGGTTACCTTGCGAGCACTTGGACTATCTAGGTTGCCTAGCAGGCACTTTGACTCTCTAGGTTAACTAACGGGCACGTGGACTATGTAGGTTGCCTAGCGGGCACTTGGATTATGTAGGTTCCCTTTCGGGCACTTGGACTATGTAGGCTAACTAGCGGGCACTTGGACTGTCTAGGTTACCTAGCAGGCACTTGGAGTATCTAGGTTAACGAACGGGCTCATGGACTATGTAGGTTACCTAGCCGCCACTTGGACTATCTAGGTTAGCTAACAGGAACTTGGACTATTTAGGTTCCCTAGCGGGCACTTGTACCATCTAAGATACCTAGTTGGCACTTGGACTATGTAAGTCAACTAGCGGTCCCTTGGACTATCTAGGTTAGCTAACGGGCACTTAGATTATGTAGGTTAACTAGTGGGAACTTGGAATATGTAGGTTAACTAGCGGGCCCATGGACTATGTAGGTTTACTAACAGGCGCTTGGACTATCTAGGTTCCCTAAAGGGCACATGGACTATCTAGGTTACCGAACGGGCACTTGGACTATCTAGGTTACCTAAAGGGCACTTGGACTATGTAGGCTAATTAGGGTGCGCTTGGACGATCTAGGTTACCTAGCGGGTACTTGAAGTTTCTAGGTTAACTAGCGGGCACATGCACTATCTAGGTTACCTAGCGGGCACTGGGACTATGTACGTTCGCTAGCGGGCACTTGGACTATCTAGGTTACGTAGTGGGCACTTGGTATATAGATTAACTAGCGGGCACTTGGACTATATAGGTTAACTAGCGGACACTTGGACGATCTAGGTTAACTAGTGGACCCTTGGACGATGTAGGTTAACTAGCCAGTACTTGGACGATCTAGGTTAACTAGCGGGCACTTGGACGATCTAGGTTAACTAAGGGGCACTTGGACTATCAAAGTTAACAAGCGAGCCCTAGGACTATGTAGGTTAACTAGCGGGCCCTTGGACTATCTAGGTTGCCTAGATAGCACTTGGACTATATAGGTTCCCTAGCAGGCACTTGGAATATCTAGGTTAACGAACGGGCACTTGGACTATGCAGGTAACTTAGCGGGCACTTGGACTGTCTAGGTTACATAGCGGGCACTTGGACTATGTAGGTTGCCTAGCGGGCACTTGGACTATCTAGGTTAGGTAATGGGCACTAGAACTATCTAGGTTACCTAGCGGTCACTTGGACTACGTACGTCCCCTAGTGGGCACTTGGACTATCTAGGTTAACTAACGGGCACTAGGACTATCTAGGTTAACTAACGGGCATTAGGACTATCTAGGTTAACTAGCGGGCACTTGGACTATCTAGGTTACCTAGCGGGCACTTGGACTATGTAGGTTAACTAGCGGACACATGCACGATCTAGGTTAACTAGCGGGCCCTTGCACTATGTAGGTTAACTAGCGGGCCCATGGATTATGTAGGTTTACTAGCAGGCACTTGGACTATCTAGGTTAACTAGCAGGCCCATGGACTATGTAGTTTCCCTAACGGGCATTTGAACTATTTAGCTTACCAAGCGGGCACTTGGACTATGTAGGTTACCTAGCGAGCACTTGGACTATCTAGGTTACCTAGCAGGCACTTTGACTATCTAGGTTAACTAACGGGCACTTGGACTATGTAGGTTGCCGAGCGGGCACTTGGATTATGTAGGTTCCCTTTCGGGCACTTGGACTATGTAGGTTAACTAGCGGGCACTTGGACTGTCTAGGTTACCTAGCGGGCACTTGGATTATCTAGGTTAACGAACGGCACATGGACTATGTAGGTTACCTAGCCGCCACTTGGTCTATCTAGGTTAGCTAACAGGAACTTGGACTATTTAGGTTCCCTAGCGGGCACTTGAACCACCTAAGATACGTAGTTGGCACTTGGACTATGTAGGTCAACTAGCGGTCCCTTGGACTATCTAGGTTAGCTAACGGGCACTTAGATTATGTAGGTTAACTAGTGGGCACTTGGAATATGTAGGTTAACTAGCGGGCCCATGGACTATGTAGGTTTACTAACAGGCGCTTGGACTATCTAGGTTCCCTAAAGGGCACATGGACTATCTAGGTTACCGAACGGGCACTTGGACTATCTAGGTTACCTAAAGGGCACTTGGACTATGTAGGCTAATTAGGGGGCGCTTGGACGATCTAGGTTGCCTAGCGGGTACTTGAACTTTCTAGGCTAACTAGCGGGCACTTGCACTATCTAGGTTACCTAGCGGGCACTGGGACTATGTACGTTCGCTAGCGGGCACTTGGACTATCTAGGTTACGTAGCGGGCATTGGTATATAGATTAACTAGCGGGCACTTGGACTATATAGGTTAACTAGCGGACACTTGCACGATCTAGGTTAACTAGCTGGCCATTGCACTATATAGGTTAACTAGCGGGCCCATGGATTATGTAGGTTTACTAGCAGGCACTTGGACTATCTTGGTTAACTAGCGGGCACTTGGACTATGTAGTTTCCCTAGCGGGCATTTGGACTATTTTGGGTACCTAGCGGGCACTTGGACTATGTAGGTTACCTAGCAGGCAATTGGACTATAAAGGTTGCCTAGCAAGCACTTTGACTCTCTAGGATATGTAACGGGCACTTGGACTATGTAGGTTGCCTAGCGGGCACTTTGATTATGTAGGTTCCCTATCGGGCACTTGGACTATGTAGGTTAACTAGCGGGCACTTTGAATGTCTAGGTTACCTAGGGGGCACTTGGATTATCTAGGGTAACAAATGGGCACTTGGACTATGTAGGTTACCTAGTCGCCACTTGGACTATCTAGGTTAGCTAACAGGCACTTGGACTATTTAGGTTCCCTAGCGGGCACTTGTACCATCTAAGATACCTAGTTGACACTTGGACTATGTAGGTCAACTAGCGGTCCCTTGGACTATCTAGGTTACGTAGCGGGCACTTGGTATATAGATTAACTAGCGGGCACTTGGACTATATAGGTTAACTAGCGGACACTTGGACGATCTAGGTTAACTAGTGGGCCCTTGGACGATGTAGGTTAACTAGCCAGTACTTGGACGATCTAGGTTAACTAGCGGGCACTTGGACGATCTAGGTTAACTAAGGGGCACTTGGACTATCAAAGTTAACAAGCGAGCCCTAGGACTATGTAGGTTAACTAGCGGGCCCTTGGACTATCTAGGTTACCTAGATAGCACTTGGACTATATAGGTTCCCTAGCAGGCACTTGGAATATCTAGGTTAACGAACGGGCACTTGGACTATGCAGGTAACTTAGCGGGCACTTGGACTGTCTAGGTTACATAGCGGGCACTTGGACTATGTAGGTTGCCTAGCGGGCACTTGGACTATCTAGGTTAGGTAACGGGCACTAGAACTATCTAGGTTACCTAGCGGTCACTTGGACTACGTACGTCCCCTAGTGGGCACTTGGACTATCTAGGTTAACTAACGGGCACTAGGACTATCTAGGTTAACTAACGGGCATTAGGACTATCTAGGTTAACTAGCGGTCACTTGGACTATCTAGGTTACCTAGCGGGCACTTGGACTATGTAGGTTAACTAGCGGACACATGCACGATCTAGGTTAACTAGCGGGCCCTTGCACTATGTAGGTTAACTAGCGGGCCCATGGATTATGTAGGTTTACTAGCAGGCACTTGGACTATCTAGGTTAACTAGCAGGCACATGGACTATGTAGTTTCCCTAGCGGGCATTTGGACTATTTAGCTTACCAAGCGGGCACTTGGACTATGTAGGTTACCTAGCGAGCACTTGGACTATCTAGGTTACCTAGCAGGCACTATGACTATCTAGGTTAACTAACGGGCACTTGGACTATGTAGGTTGCCGAGCGGGCACTTGGATTATGTAGGTTCCCTTTCGGGCACTTGGACTATGTAGGTTAACTAGCGGGCACTTGGACTGTCTAGGTTACCTAGCGGGCACTTGGATTATCTAGGTTAACGAATGGCACATGGACTATGTAGGTTACCTAGCCGCCACTTGGACTATCTAGGTTAGCTAACAGGCACTTGGACTATTTAGGTTCCCTAGCGGGCACTTGTACCATCTAAGATACCTAGTTGGCACTTGGACTATGTAGGTCAACTAGCGGTCCCTTGGACTATCTAGGTTAGCTAACGGGCACTTAGATTATGTAGGTTAACTAGTGGGCACTTGGAATATGTAGGTTAACTAGCGGGCCCATGGACTATGTAGGTTTACTAACAGGCGCTTGGACTATCTAGGTCCCCTAAAGGGCACATGGACTATCTAGGTTACCGAACGGGCACTTGGATTATCTAGGTTACGTAGCGGGCACTTGGTATATAGATTAACTAGCGGGCCCTAGGACTATATAGGTTAACTAGCGGACACTTGCACGATCTAGGTAAACTAGCGGGCCCTTGCACTATATAGGTTAACTAGCGAGCCCATGGATTATGTAGGTTTACTAGCAGGCACTTGGACTATATAGGTTAACTAGCAGGCACTTAGACTATGTAGTTTCCCTAGCGGGCATTTGGACTATTTAGGTTACCAAGCGGGCACTTGGACTATGTAGGTTACCTTGCGAGCACTTGGACTATCTAGGTTGCCTAGCAGGCACTTTGACTCTCTAGGTTAACTAACGGGCACGTGGACTATGTAGGTTGCCTAGCGGGCACTTGGATTATGTAGGTTCCCTTTCGGGCACTTGGACTATGTAGGCTAACTAGCGGGCACTTGGACTGTCTAGGTTACCTAGCAGGCACTTGGAGTATCTAGGTTAACGAACGGGCTCATGGACTATGTAGGTTACCTAGCCGCCACTTGGACTATCTAGGTTAGCTAACAGGAACTTGGACTATTTAGGTTCCCTAGCGGGCACTTGTACCATCTAAGATACCTAGTTGGCACTTGGACTATGTAGGTCAACTAGCGGTCCCTTGGACTATCTAGGTTAGCTAACGGGCACTTAGATTATGTAGGTTAACTAGTGGGAACTTGGAATATGTAGGTTAACTAGCGGGCCCATGGACTATGTAGGTTTACTAACAGGCGCTTGGACTATCTAGGTCCCCTAAAGGGCACATGGACTATCTAGGTTACCGAATGGGCACTTGGACTATCTAGGTTACCTAAAGGGCACTTGGACTATGTAGGCAATTAGGGGGCCCTTGGACGATCTAGGTTACCTAGCGGGTACTTGAACTTTCTAGGTTAACTAGTGGGCACTTGCACTATCTAGGTTGCCTAGCGGGCACTGGGACTATGTACGTTCGCTAGCGGGCACTTGGACTATCTAGGTTACGTAGCAGGCACTTGGTATATAGATTAACTAGCGGGCACTTGGACTATATAGGTTAACTAGCGGACACTTGCACGATCTAGGTTAACTAGCGGGCCCTTGCACTGTATAGGTTAACTAGCGGGCCCATGGATTATGTAGGTTTACTAGCAGGCACTTGGACTATCTAGGTTAACTAGCGGACACTTGGACTATGTAGTTTCCCTAGCGGGCATTTGGACTATTTAGCTTACCAAGCGGGCACTTGGACTATGTAGGTTACCTAGCGAGCACTTGGACTATCTAGGTTACCTAGCAGGCACTTTGACTCTCTAGGTTAACTAACGGGCACTTGGACTGTGTAGGTTGCCTAGCGGGCACTTGGATTATGTAGGTTCCCTTTCGGGCACTTGGACTATGTAGGTTAAGTAGCGGGCACTTGGACTGTCTAGGTTACCTAGCGGGCATTTGGAGTATCTAGGTTAACGAACGGGCTCATGGACTATGTAGGTTACCTAGCCGCCACTTGGACTATCTAGGTTAGCTAACAGGAACTTGGACTATTTAGGTTCCCTAGCGGGCACTTGTACCATCTAAGATACCTAGTTGGCACTTGGACTATGTAGGTCAACTAGCGGTCCCTTGGACTATCTAGGTTAGCTAACGGGCACTTAGATTATGTAGGTTAACTAGTGGGAACTTGGAATATGTAGGTTAACTAGCGGGCCCATGGACTATGTAGGTTTACTAACAGGCGCTTGGACTATCTAGGTTCCCTAAAGGGCACATGGACTATCTAGGTTACCGAACGGGCACTTGGACTATCTAGGTTACCTAAAGGGCACTTGGACTATGTAGGCTAATTAGGGGGCGCTTGGACGATCTAGGTTACCTAGCGGGTAATTGAAGTTTCTAGGTTAACTAGCGGGCACATGCACTATCTAGGTTACCTAGCGGGCACTGGGACTATGTACGTTCGCTAGCGGGCACTTGGACTATCTAGGTTACGTAGTGGGCACTTGGTATATAGATTAACTAGCGGGCACTTGGACTATATAGGTTAACAAGCGGACACTTGGACGATCTAGGTTAACTAGTGGGCCCTTGGACGATGTAGGTTAACTAGCCAGTACTTGGACGATCTAGGTTAACTAGCGGGCACTTGGACGATCTAGGTTAACTAAGGGGCACTTGGACTATCAAAGTTAACAAGCGAGCCCTAGGACTATGTAGGTTAACTAGCGGGCCCTTGGACTATCTAGGTTGCCTAGATAGCACTTGGACTATATAGGTTCCCTAGCAGGCACTTGGAATATCTAGGTTAACGAACGGGCACTTGGACTATGCAGGTAACTTAGCGGGCACTTGGACTGTCTAGGTTACATAGCGGGCACTTGGACTATGTAGGTTGCCTAGCGGGCACTTGGACTATCTAGGTTAGGTAACGGGCACTAGAACTATCTAGGTTACCTAGCGGTCACTTGGACTACGTACGTCCCCTAGTGGGCACTTGGACTATCTAGGTTAACTAACGGGCACTAGGACTATCTAGGTTAACTAACGGGCATTAGGACTATCTAGGTTAACTAGCGGGCACTTGGACTATCTAGGTTACCTAGCGGGCACTTGGACTATGTAGGTTAACTAGCGGACACATGCACGATCTAGGTTAACTAGCGGGCCCTTGCACTATGTAGGTTAACTAGCGGGCCCATGGATTATGTAGGTTTACTAGCAGGCACTTGGACTATCTAGGTTAACTAGCAGGCCCATGGACTATGTAGTTTCCCTAACGGGCATTTGGACTATTTAGCTTACCAAGCGGGCACTTGGACTATGTAGGTTACCTAGCGAGCACTTGGACTATCTAGGTTACCTAGCAGGCACTTTGACTATCTAGGTTAACTAACGGGCACTTGGACTATGTAGGTTGCCGAGCGGGCACTTGGATTATGTAGGTTCCCTTTCGGGCACTTGGACTATGTAGGTTAACTAGCGGGCACTTGGACTGTCTAGGTTACCTAGCGGGCACTTGGATTATCTAGGTTAACGAACGGCACATGGACTATGTAGGTTACCTAGCCGCCACTTGGTCTATCTAGGTTAGCTAACAGGAACTTGGACTATTTAGGTTCCCTAGCGGGCACTTGAACCACCTAAGATACGTAGTTGGCACTTGGACTATGTAGGTCAACTAGCGGTCCCTTGGACTATCTAGGTTAGCTAACGGGCACTTAGATTATGTAGGTTAACTAGTGGGCACTTGGAATATGTAGGTTAACTAGCGGGCCCATGGACTATGTAGGTTTACTAACAGGCGCTTGGACTATCTAGGTTCCCTAAAGGGCACATGGACTATCTAGGTTACCGAACGGGCACTTGGACTATCTAGGTTACCTAAAGGGCACTTGGACTATGTAGGCTAATTAGGGGGCGCTTGGACGATCTAGGTTGCCTAGCGGGTACTTGAACTTTCTAGGCTAACTAGCGGGCACTTGCACTATCTAGGTTACCTAGCGGGCACTGGGACTATGTACGTTCGCTAGCGGGCACTTGGACTATCTAGGTTACGTAGCGGGCATTGGTATATAGATTAACTAGCGGGCACTTGGACTATATAGGTTAACTAGCGGACACTTGCACGATCTAGGTTAACTAGCTGGCCATTGCACTATATAGGTTAACTAGCGGGCCCATGGATTATGTAGGTTTACTAGCAGGCACTTGGACTATCTTGGTTAACTAGCGGGCACTTGGACTATGTAGTTTCCCTAGCGGGCATTTGGACTATTTTGGGTACCTAGCGGGCACTTGGACTATGTAGGTTACCTAGCAGGCAATTGGACTATAAAGGTTGCCTAGCAAGCACTTTGACTCTCTAGGATATGTAACGGGCACTTGGACTATGTAGGTTGCCTAGCGGGCACTTTGATTATGTAGGTTCCCTATCGGGCACTTGGACTATGTAGGTTAACTAGCGGGCACTTTGAATGTCTAGGTTACCTAGGGGGCACTTGGATTATCTAGGGTAACAAATGGGCACTTGGACTATGTAGGTTACCTAGTCGCCACTTGGACTATCTAGGTTAGCTAACAGGCACTTGGACTATTTAGGTTCCCTAGCGGGCACTTGTACCATCTAAGATACCTAGTTGACACTTGGACTATGTAGGTCAACTAGCGGTCCCTTGGACTATCTAGGTTACGTAGCGGGCACTTGGTATATAGATTAACTAGCGGGCACTTGGACTATATAGGTTAACTAGCGGACACTTGGACGATCTAGGTTAACTAGTGGGCCCTTGGACGATGTAGGTTAACTAGCCAGTACTTGGACGATCTAGGTTAACTAGCGGGCACTTGGACGATCTAGGTTAACTAAGGGGCACTTGGACTATCAAAGTTAACAAGCGAGCCCTAGGACTATGTAGGTTAACTAGCGGGCCCTTGGACTATCTAGGTTACCTAGATAGCACTTGGACTATATAGGTTCCCTAGCAGGCACTTGGAATATCTAGGTTAACGAACGGGCACTTGGACTATGCAGGTAACTTAGCGGGCACTTGGACTGTCTAGGTTACATAGCGGGCACTTGGACTATGTAGGTTGCCTAGCGGGCACTTGGACTATCTAGGTTAGGTAACGGGCACTAGAACTATCTAGGTTACCTAGCGGTCACTTGGACTACGTACGTCCCCTAGTGGGCACTTGGACTATCTAGGTTAACTAACGGGCACTAGGACTATCTAGGTTAACTAACGGGCATTAGGACTATCTAGGTTAACTAGCGGTCACTTGGACTATCTAGGTTACCTAGCGGGCACTTGGACTATGTAGGTTAACTAGCGGACACATGCACGATCTAGGTTAACTAGCGGGCCCTTGCACTATGTAGGTTAACTAGCGGGCCCATGGATTATGTAGGTTTACTAGCAGGCACTTGGACTATCTAGGTTAACTAGCAGGCACATGGACTATGTAGTTTCCCTAGCGGGCATTTGGACTATTTAGCTTACCAAGCGGGCACTTGGACTATGTAGGTTACCTAGCGAGCACTTGGACTATCTAGGTTACCTAGCAGGCACTATGACTATCTAGGTTAACTAACGGGCACTTGGACTATGTAGGTTGCCGAGCGGGCACTTGGATTATGTAGGTTCCCTTTCGGGCACTTGGACTATGTAGGTTAACTAGCGGGCACTTGGACTGTCTAGGTTACCTAGCGGGCACTTGGATTATCTAGGTTAACGAATGGCACATGGACTATGTAGGTTACCTAGCCGCCACTTGGACTATCTAGGTTAGCTAACAGGAACTTGGACTATTTAGGTTCCCTAGCGGGCACTTGTACCATCTAAGATACCTAGTTGGCACTTGGACTATGTAGGTCAACTAGCGGTCCCTTGGACTATCTAGGTTAGCTAACGGGCACTTAGATTATGTAGGTTAACTAGTGGGCACTTGGAATATGTAGGTTAACTAGCGGGCCCATGGACTATGTAGGTTTACTAACAGGCGCTTGGACTATCTAGGTCCCCTAAAGGGCACATGGACTATCTAGGTTACCGAACGGGCACTTGGATTATCTAGGTTACGTAGCGGGCACTTGGTATATAGATTAACTAGCGGGCCCTAGGACTATATAGGTTAACTAGCGGACACTTGCACGATCTAGGTAAACTAGCGGGCCCTTGCACTATATAGGTTAACTAGCGAGCCCATGGATTATGTAGGTTTACTAGCAGGCACTTGGACTATATAGGTTAACTAGCAGGCACTTAGACTATGTAGTTTCCCTAGCGGGCATTTGGACTATTTAGGTTACCAAGCGGGCACTTGGACTATGTAGGTTACCTTGCGAGCACTTGGACTATCTAGGTTGCCTAGCAGGCACTTTGACTCTCTAGGTTAACTAACGGGCACGTGGACTATGTAGGTTGCCTAGCGGGCACTTGGATTATGTAGGTTCCCTTTCGGGCACTTGGACTATGTAGGCTAACTAGCGGGCACTTGGACTGTCTAGGTTACCTAGCAGGCACTTGGAGTATCTAGGTTAACGAACGGGCTCATGGACTATGTAGGTTACCTAGCCGCCACTTGGACTATCTAGGTTAGCTAACAGGAACTTGGACTATTTAGGTTCCCTAGCGGGCACTTGTACCATCTAAGATACCTAGTTGGCACTTGGACTATGTAGGTCAACTAGCGGTCCCTTGGACTATCTAGGTTAGCTAACGGGCACTTAGATTATGTAGGTTAACTAGTGGGAACTTGGAATATGTAGGTTAACTAGCGGGCCCATGGACTATGTAGGTTTACTAACAGGCGCTTGGACTATCTAGGTTCCCTAAAGGGCACATGGACTATCTAGGTTACCGAATGGGCACTTGGACTATCTAGGTTACCTAAAGGGCACTTGGACTATGTAGGCAATTAGGGGGCCCTTGGACGATCTAGGTTACCTAGCGGGTACTTGAACTTTCTAGGTTAACTAGTGGGCACTTGCACTATCTAGGTTGCCTAGCGGGCACTGGGACTATGTATGTTCGCTAGCGGGCACTTGGACTATCTAGGTTACGTAGCAGGCACTTGGTATATAGATTAACTAGCGGGCACTTGGACTATATAGGTTAACTAGCGGACACTTGCACGATCTAGGTTAACTAGCGGGCCCTTGCACTGTATAGGTTAACTAGCGGGCCCATGGATTATGTAGGTTTACTAGCAGGCACTTGGACTATCTAGGTTAACTAGCGGACACTTGGACTATGTAGTTTCCCTAGCGGGCATTTGGACTATTTAGCTTACCAAGCGGGCACTTGGACTATGTAGGTTACCTAGCGAGCACTTGGACTATCTAGGTTACCTAGCAGGCACTTTGACTCTCTAGGTTAACTAACGGGCACTTGGACTGTGTAGGTTGCCTAGCGGGCACTTGGATTATGTAGGTTCCCTTTCGGGCACTTGGACTATGTAGGTTAAGTAGCGGGCACTTGGACTGTCTAGGTTACCTAGCGGGCATTTGGAGTATCTAGGTTAACGAACGGGCTCATGGACTATGTAGGTTACCTAGCCGCCACTTGGACTATCTAGGTTAGCTAACAGGAACTTGGACTATTTAGGTTCCCTAGCGGGCACTTGTACCATCTAAGATACCTAGTTGGCACTTGGACTATGTAGGTCAACTAGCGGTCCCTTGGACTATCTAGGTTAGCTAACGGGCACTTAGATTATGTAGGTTAACTAGTGGGAACTTGGAATATGTAGGTTAACTAGCGGGCCCATGGACTATGTAGGTTTACTAACAGGCGCTTGGACTATCTAGGTTCCCTAAAGGGCACATGGACTATCTAGGTTACCGAACGGGCACTTGGACTATCTAGGTTACCTAAAGGGCACTTGGACTATGTAGGCTAATTAGGGGGCGCTTGGACGATCTAGGTTACCTAGCGGGTAATTGAAGTTTCTAGGTTAACTAGCGGGCACATGCACTATCTAGGTTACCTAGCGGGCACTGGGACTATGTACGTTCGCTAGCGGGCACTTGGACTATCTAGGTTACGTAGTGGGCACTTGGTATATAGATTAACTAGCGGGCACTTGGACTATATAGGTTAACAAGCGGACACTTGGACGATCTAGGTTAACTAGTGGGCCCTTGGACGATGTAGGTTAACTAGCCAGTACTTGGACGATCTAGGTTAACTAGCGGGCACTTGGACGATCTAGGTTAACTAAGGGGCACTTGGACTATCAAAGTTAACAAGCGAGCCCTAGGACTATGTAGGTTAACTAGCGGGCCCTTGGACTATCTAGGTTGCCTAGATAGCACTTGGACTATATAGGTTCCCTAGCAGGCACTTGGAATATCTAGGTTAACGAACGGGCACTTGGACTATGCAGGTAACTTAGCGGGCACTTGGACTGTCTAGGTTACATAGCGGGCACTTGGACTATGTAGGTTGCCTAGCGGGCACTTGGACTATCTAGGTTAGGTAACGGGCACTAGAACTATCTAGGTTACCTAGCGGTCACTTGGACTACGTACGTCCCCTAGTGGGCACTTGGACTATCTAGGTTAACTAACGGGCACTAGGACTATCTAGGTTAACTAACGGGCATTAGGACTATCTAGGTTAACTAGCGGTCACTTGGACTATCTAGGTTACCTAGCGGGCACTTGGACTATGTAGGTTAACTAGCGGACACATGCACGATCTAGGTTAACTAGCGGGCCCTTGCACTATGTAGGTTAACTAGCGGGCCCATGGATTATGTAGGTTTACTAGCAGGCACTTGGACTATCTAGGTTAACTAGCAGGCCCATGGACTATGTAGTTTCCCTAACGGGCATTTGGACTATTTAGCTTACCAAGCGGGCACTTGGACTATGTAGGTTACCTAGCGAGCACTTGGACTATCTAGGTTACCTAGCAGGCACTTTGACTATCTAGGTTAACTAACGGGCACTTGGACTATGTAGGTTGCCGAGCGGGCACTTGGATTATGTAGGTTCCCTTTCGGGCACTTGGACTATGTAGGTTAACTAGCGGGCACTTGGACTGTCTAGGTTACCTAGCGGGCACTTGGATTATCTAGGTTAACGAACGGCACATGGACTATGTAGGTTACCTAGCCGCCACTTGGTCTATCTAGGTTAGCTAACAGGAACTTGGACTATTTAGGTTCCCTAGCGGGCACTTGAACCACCTAAGATACGTAGTTGGCACTTGGACTATGTAGGTCAACTAGCGGTCCCTTGGACTATCTAGGTTAGCTAACGGGCACTTAGATTATGTAGGTTAACTAGTGGGCACTTGGAATATGTAGGTTAACTAGCGGGCCCATGGACTATGTAGGTTTACTAACAGGCGCTTGGACTATCTAGGTTCCCTAAAGGGCACATGGACTATCTAGGTTACCGAACGGGCACTTGGACTATCTAGGTTACCTAAAGGGCACTTGGACTATGTAGGCTAATTAGGGGGCGCTTGGACGATCTAGGTTGCCTAGCGGGTACTTGAACTTTCTAGGCTAACTAGCGGGCACTTGCACTATCTAGGTTACCTAGCGGGCACTGGGACTATGTACGTTCGCTAGCGGGCACTTGGACTATCTAGGTTACGTAGCGGGCATTGGTATATAGATTAACTAGCGGGCACTTGGACTATATAGGTTAACTAGCGGACACTTGCACGATCTAGGTTAACTAGCTGGCCATTGCACTATATAGGTTAACTAGCGGGCCCATGGATTATGTAGGTTTACTAGCAGGCACTTGGACTATCTTGGTTAACTAGCGGGCACTTGGACTATGTAGTTTCCCTAGCGGGCATTTGGACTATTTTGGGTACCTAGCGGGCACTTGGACTATGTAGGTTACCTAGCAGGCAATTGGACTATAAAGGTTGCCTAGCAAGCACTTTGACTCTCTAGGATATGTAACGGGCACTTGGACTATGTAGGTTGCCTAGCGGGCACTTTGATTATGTAGGTTCCCTATCGGGCACTTGGACTATGTAGGTTAACTAGCGGGCACTTTGAATGTCTAGGTTACCTAGGGGGCACTTGGATTATCTAGGGTAACAAATGGGCACTTGGACTATGTAGGTTACCTAGTCGCCACTTGGACTATCTAGGTTAGCTAACAGGCACTTGGACTATTTAGGTTCCCTAGCGGGCACTTGTACCATCTAAGATACCTAGTTGACACTTGGACTATGTAGGTCAACTAGCGGTCCCTTGGACTATCTAGGTTACGTAGCGGGCACTTGGTATATAGATTAACTAGCGGGCACTTGGACTATATAGGTTAACTAGCGGACACTTGGACGATCTAGGTTAACTAGTGGGCCCTTGGACGATGTAGGTTAACTAGCCAGTATTTGGACGATCTAGGTTAACTAGCGGGCACTTGGACGATCTAGGTTAACTAAGGGGCACTTGGACTATCAAAGTTAACAAGCGAGCCCTAGGACTATGTAGGTTAACTAGCGGGCCCTTGGACTATCTAGGTTAACTAGCAAGCACATGGACTATGTAGTTTCCCTAGCGGGCATTTGGACTATTTAGCTTACCAAGCGGACACTTGGACTATGTAGGTTACCTAGCGAGCACTTGGACTATCTAGGTTACCTAGCAGGCACTATGACTATCTAGGTTAACTAACGGGCACTTGGACTATGTAGGTTGCCGAGCGGGCACTTGGATTATGTAGGTTCCCTTTCGGGCACTTGGACTATGTAGGTTAACTAGCGGGCACTTGGACTGTCTAGGTTACCTAGCGGGCACTTGGATTATCTAGGTTAACGAACGGCACATGGACTATGTAGGTTACCTAGCCGCCACTTGGTCTATCTAGGTTAGCTAACAGGAACTTGGACTATTTAGGTTCCCTAGCGGGCACTTGAACCACCTAAGATACCTAGTTGGCACTTGGACTATGTAGGTCAACTAGCGGTCCCTTGGACTATCTAGGTTAGCTAACGGGCACTTAGATTATGTAGGTTAACTAGTGGGCACTTGGAATATGTAGGTTAACTAGCGGGCCCATGGACTATGTAGGTTTACTAACAGGCGCTTGGACTATCTAGGTTCCCTAAAGGGCACATGGACTATCTAGGTTACCGAACGGGCACTTGGACTATCTAGGTTACCTAAAGGGCACCTGGACTATGTAGGCTAATTAGGGGGCGCTTGGACGATCTAGGTTACCTAGCGGGTACTTGAACTTTCTAGGCTAACTAGCGGGCACTTGCACTATCTAGGTTACCTAGCGGGCACTGGGACTATGTACGTTCGCTAGCGGGCACTTGGACTATCTAGGTTACGTAGCGGGCATTGGTATATAGATTAACTAGCGGGCACTTGGACTATATAGGTTAACTAGCGGACACTTGCATGATCTAGGTTAACTAGCTGGCCCTTGCACTATATAGGTTAACTAGCGGGCCCATGGATTATGTAGGTTTACTAGCAGGCACTTGGACTATCTTGGTTAACTAGCGGGCACTTGGACTATGTAGTTTCCCTAGCGGGCATTTGGACTATTTTGGTTACCTAGCGGGCACTTGGACTATGTAGGTTACCTAGCAGGCAATTGGACTATAAAGGTTGCCTAGCAAGCACTTTGACTCTCTAGGATATGTAACGGGCACTTGGACTATGTAGGTTGCCTAGCGGGCACTTTGATAATGTAGATTCCCTATCGGGCACTTGGACTATGTAGGTTAACTAGCGGGCACTTTGAATGTCTAGGTTACCTAGCGGGCAATTGGATTATCTAGGGTAACAAATGGGCACTTGGACTATGTAGGTTACCTAGTCGCCACTTGGACTATCTAGGTTAGCTAACAGGCACTTGGACTATTTAGGTTCCCTAGCGGGCACTTGTACCATCTAAGATACCTAGTTGGCACTTGGACTATATAGGTCAACTAGCGGTCCCTTGGACTATCTAGGTTAGCTAACGGGCACTTAGATTATGTAGGTTAACTAGTGGGCACTTGGAATATGTAGGTTAACTAGCGGGCCCATGGACTATGTAGGTTTACTAACAGGCGCTTGGACTATCTAGGTTCCCTAAAGGGCACATGGACTATCTAGGTTACCGAACGGGCACTTGGACTATCTAGGTTACCTAAAGGGCACTTGGACTATGTAGGCTAATTAGGGGGCGCTTGGACGATCTAGGTTACCTAGCGGGTACTTGAAGTTTCTAGGTTAACTAGCGGGCACATGCACTATCTAGGTTACCTAGCGGGCACTGGGACTATGTACGTTCGCTAGCGGGCACTTGGACTATCTAGGTTACGTAGCGGGCACTTGGTATATAGATTAACTAGCGGGCACTTGGACTATATAGGTTAACTAGCGGACACTTGGACGATCTAGGTTAACTAGTGGGCCCTTGGACGATGTAGGTTAACTAGCCAGTACTTGGACGATCTAGGTTAACTAGCGGGCACCTGGACGATCTAGGTTAACTAAGGGGCACTTGGACTATCAAAGTTAACAAGCGAGCCCTAGGACTATGTAGGTTAACTAGCGGGCCCTTGGACTATCTAGGTTACCTAGATAGCACTTGGACTATATAGGTTCCCTAGCAGGCACTTGGAATATCTAGGTTAACGAACGGGCACTTGGACTATGCAGGTAACCTAGCGGGCACTTGGACTGTCTAGGTTACATAGCGGGCACTTGGACTTCTAGGTTAACGATCGGGCACTTGGACTATGTAGGTTGCCTAGCGGGCACTTGGACTATCTAGGTTAGGTAACGGGCACTAGAACTATCTAGGTTACCTAGCGGTCACTTGGACTACGTACGTCCCCTAGTGGGCACTTGGACTATCTAGGTTACCTAGCGGGCACTTGGACTATCTAGGTTAACTAACGGGCATTAGGACTATCTAGGTTACCTAGCGGGCACTTGGACTATGTAGGTTAACTAGCGGACACTTGCACGATCTAGGTTAACTAGCGGGCCCTTGCACTATGTAGGTTAACTAGCGGGCCCATGGATTATGTAGGTTTACTAGCAGGCACTTGGACTATCTAGGTTAACTAGCGGGCACATGGACTATGTAGTTTCCCTAGCGGGCATTTGGACTATTTAGGTTAACAAGCGGGCACTTGGACTATGTAGGTTACCTAGCGAGCACTTGGACTATCTAGGTTACCTAGCAGGCACTTTGACTATCTAGGTTAACTAACGGGCACTTGGATTATGTAGGTTCCCTTTCGGGCACTTGGACTATGTAGGTTAACTAGCGGGCACTTGGACTGTCTAGGTTACCTAGCGGGCACTTGGATTATCTAGGTTAACGAATGGCACATGGACTATGTAGGTTACCTAGCCGCCACTTGGACTATCTAGGTTAGCTAACAGGAACTTGGACTATTTAGGTTCCCTAGCGGGCACTTGTACCATCTAAGATACCTAGTTGGCACTTGGACTATGTAGGTCAACTAGCGGTCCCTTGGACTATCTAGGTTAGCTAACGGGCACTTAGATTATGTAGGTTAACTAGTGGGAACTTGGAATATGTAGGTTAACTAGCGGGCCCATGGACTATGTAGGTTTACTAACAGGCGCTTGGACTATCTAGGTTCCCTAAAGGGCACTTGGACTATGTAGGCTAATTAGGGGGCCCTTGGACGATCTAGGTTACCTAGCGGGTACTTGAACTTTCTAGGTTAACTAGTGGGCACTTGCACTATCTAGGTTACCTAGCGGGCACTGGGACTATGTACGTTCGCTAGCGGGCACTTGGACTATCTAGGTTACGTAGCAGGCACTTGGTATATAGATTAACTAGCGGGCACTTGGACTATATAGGTTAACTAGCGGACACTTGCACGATCTAGGTTAACTAGCGGGCCCTTGCACTGTATAGGTTAACTAGCGGGCCCATGGATTATGTAGGTTTACTAGCAGGCACTTGGACTATCTAGGTTAACTAGCGGGCACTTGGACTATGTAGTTTCCCTAGCGGGCATTTGGACTATTTAGCTTACCAAGCGGGCACTTGGACTATGTAGGTTACCTAGCGAGCACTTGGACTATCTAGGTTACCTAGCAGGCACTTTGACTCTCTAGGCTAACTAGCGGGCACTTGGACTGTCTAGGTTACCTAGCGGGCACTTGGAGTATCTAGGTTAACGAACGGGCACATGGACTATGTAGGTTACCTAGCCGCCACTTGGACTATCTAGGTTAGTTAACAGGAACTTGGACTATTTAGGTTCCCTAGCGGGCACTTGTACCATCTAAGATACCTAGTTGGCACTTGGACTATGTAGGTCAACTAGCGGTCCCTTGGACTATCTAGGTTAGCTAAAGGGCACTTAGATTATGTAGGTTAACTAATGGGCACTTGGAATATGTAGGTTAACTAGCGGGCCCATGGACTATGTAGGTTTTCTAACAGGCGCTTGGACTATCTAGGTTCCCTAAAGGGCACATGGACTATCTAGGTTACCGAACGGGCACTTGGACTATCTAGGTTACCTAAAGGGCACTTGGACTATGTAGGCTAATTAGGGGGCCCTTGGACGATCTAGGTTACCTAGCGGGTACTTGAACTTTCTAGGTTAACTAGTGGGCACTTGCACTATCTAGGTTACCTAGCGGGCACTGGGACTATGTACGTTCGCTAGCGGGCACTTGGACTATCTAGGTTACGTAGCAGGCACTTGGTATATAGATTAACTAGCGGGCACTTGGACTATATAGGTTAACTAGCGGACACTTGCACGATCTAGGTTAACTAGCGGGCCCTTGCACTGTATAGGTTAACTAGCGTGCCCATGGATTATGTAGGTTTACAAGCAGGCACTTGGACTATCTAGGTTAACTAGCGGGCACTTGGGCTATGTAGTTTCCCTAGCGGGCATTTGGACTATTTAGCTTACCAAGCGGGCACTTGGACTATGTAGGTTACCTAGCGAGCACTTGGACTATCTAGGTTACCTAGCAGGCACTTTGACTCTCTAGGTTAACTAACGGGCACTTGGACTATGTAGGCTAACTAGCGGGCACTTGGACTGTCTAGGTTACCTAGCGGGCACTTGGAGTATCTAGGTTAACGAACGGGCACATGGACTATGTAGGTTACCTAGCCGCCACTTGGACTATCTAGGTTAGTTAACAGGAACTTGGACTATTTAGGTTCCCTAGCGGGCACTTGTACCATCTAAGATACCTAGTTGGCACTTGGACTATGTAGGTCAACTAGCGGTCCCTTGGACTATCTAGGTTAGCTAACGGGCACTTAGATTATGTAGGTTAACTAATGGGCACTTGGAATATGTAGGTTAACTAGCGGGCCCATGGACTATGTAGGTTTACTAACAGGCGCTTGGACTATCTAGGTTCCCTAAAGGGCACATGGACTATCTAGGTTACCGAACGGGCACTTGGACTATCTAGGTTACCTAAAGGGCACTTGGACTATGTAGGCTAATTAGGGGGCGCTTGGACGATCTAGGTTACCTAGCGGGTACTTGAAGTTTCTAGGTTAACTAGCGGGCACATGCACTATCTAGGTTACCTAGCGGGCACTGGGACTATGTACGTTCGCTAGCGGGCACTTGGACTATCTAGGTTACGTAGCGGGCACTTGGTATATAGATTAACTAGCGGGCACTTGGACTATATAGGTTAACTAGCGGACACTTGGACGATCTAGGTTAACTAGTGGGCCCTTGGACGATGTAGGTTAACTAGCCAGTACTTGGACGATCTAGGTTAACTAGCGGGCACTTGGACGATCTAGGTTAACTAAGGGGCACTTGGACTATCAAAGTTAACAAGCGAGCCCTAGGACTATGTAGGTTAACTAGCGGGCCCTTGGACTATCTAGGTTGCCTAGATAGCACTTGGACTATATAGGTTCCCTAGCAGGCACTTGGAATATCTAGGTTAACGAACGGGCACTTGGACTATGCAGGTAACTTAGCGGGCACTTGGACTGTCTAGGTTACATAGCGGGCACTTGGACTATGTAGGTTGCCTAGCGGGCACTTGGACTATCTAGGTTAGGTAACGGGCACTAGAACTATCTAGGTTACCTAGCGGTCACTTGGACTACGTACGTCCCCTAGTGGGCACTTGGACTATCTAGGTTAACTAACGGGCACTAGGACTATCTAGGTTAACTAACGGGCATTAGTACTATCTAGGTTAACTAGCGGGCACTTGGACTATCTAGGTTACCTAGCGGGCACTTGGACTATGTAGGTTAACTAGCGGACACATGCACGATCTAGGTTAACTAGCGGGCCCTTGCACTATGTAGGTTAACTAGCGGGCCCATGGATTATGTAGGTTTACTAGCAGGCACTTGGACTATCTAGGTTAACTAGCAGGCACATGGACTATGTAGTTTCCCTAGCGGGCATTTGGACTATTTAGCTTACCAAGCGGGCACTTGGACTATGTAGGTTACCTAGCGAGCACTTGGACTATCTAGGTTACCTAGCAGGCACTTTGACTATCTAGGTTAACTAACGGGCACTTGGACTATGTAGGTTGCCGAGCGGGCACTTGGATTATGTAGGTTCCCTTTCGGGCACTTGGACTATGTAGGTTAACTAGCGGGCACTTGGACTGTCTAGGTTACCTAGCGGGCACTTGGATTATCTAGGTTAACGAACGGCACATGGACTATGTAGGTTACCTAGCCGCCACTTGGTCTATCTAGGTTAGCTAACAGGAACTTGGACTATTTAGGTTCCCTAGCGGGCACTTGAACCACCTAAGATACGTAGTTGGCACTTGGACTATGTAGGTCAACTAGCGGTCCCTTGGACTATCTAGGTTAGCTAACGGGCACTTAGATTATGTAGGTTAACTAGTGTGCACTTGGAATATGTAGGTTAACTATCGGGCCCATGGACTATGTAGGTTTACTAACAGGCGCTTGGACTATCTAGGTTCCCTAAAGGGCACATGGACTATCTAGGTTACCGAACTGGCACATGGACTATCTAGGTTACCTAAAGGGCACTTGGACTATGTAGGCTAATTAGGGGGCACTTGGACGATCTAGGTTACCTAGCGGGTACTTGAACTTTCTAGGCTAACTAGCGGGCACTTGCACTATCTAGGTTACCTAGCGGGCACTGGGACTATGTATGTTCGCTAGCGGGCACTTGGACTATCTAGGTTACGTAGCGGGCATTGGTATATAGATTAACTAGCGGGCACTTGGACTATATAGGTTAACTAGCGGACACTTGCACGATCTAGGTTAACTAGCGGGCCCTTGCACTATATAGGTTAACTAGCGGGCCCATGGATTATGTAGGTTTACTAGCAGGCACTTGGACTATCTTGGTTAACTAGCGGGCACTTGGACTATGTAGTTTCCCTAGCGGGCATTTGGACTATTTTGGTTACCTAGCGGGCACTTGGACTATGTAGGTTACCTAGCAGGCAATTGGACTATAAAGGTTGCCTAGCAAGCACTTTGACTCTCTAGGTTATGTAACGGGCACTTGGACTATGTAGGTTGCCTAGCGGGCAATTGGACTATAAAGGTTGCCTAGCAAGCACTTTGACTCTCTAGGTTATGTAACGGGCACTTGGACTATGTAGGTTCCCTATCGGGCACTTGGACTATGTAGGTTAACTAGCGGGCACTTTGAATGTCTAGGTTACCTAGCGGGCACTTGGATTATCTAGGGTAACAAATGGGCACTTGGACTATGTAGGTTACCTAGTCGCCACTTGGACTATCTAGATTAGCTACCAGGCACTTGGACTATTTAGGTTCCCTAGCGGGCACTTGTACCATATAAGATACCTAGTTGGCACTTGGACTATGTAGGTCAACTAGCGGTCCCTTGGACTATCTAGGTTACGTAGCGGGCACTTGGTATATAGATTAACTAGCGGGCACTTGGACTATATAGGTTAACTAGCGGACACTTGGACGATCTAGGTTAACTAGTGGGCCCTTGGACGATGTAGGTTAACTAGCCAGTACTTGTACGATCTAGGTTAACTAGCGGGCACTTGGACGATCTAGGTTAACTAAGGGGCACTTGGACTATCAAAGTTAACAAGCGAGCCCTAGGACTATGTAGGTTAACTAGCGGGCCCTTGGACTATCTAGGTTACCTAGATAGCACTTGGACTATATAGGTTCACTAGCAGGCACTTGGAATATCTAGGTTAACGAACGGGCACTTGGACTATGCAGGTAACCTAGCGGGCACTTGGACTGTCTAGGTTACATAGCGGGCACTTGGACTTCTAGGTTAACGATCGGGCACTTGGACTATGTAGGTTGCCTAGCGGGCACTTGGACTATCTAGGTTAGGTAACGGGCACTAGAACTATCTAGGTTACCTAGCGGTCACTTGGACTACGTACGTTCCCTAGTGGGCACTTGGACTATCTAGGTTAACTAACGGGCACTTGGACTATCTAGGTTAACTAACGGGCATTAGGACTATCTAGGTTACCTAGCGGGCACTTGGACTATATAGGTTAACTAGCGAACACTTGCACGATCTAGGTTAACTAGCGGGCCCTTGCACTATGTAGGTTAACTAGCGGGCCCATGGATTATGTAGGTTTACTAGCAGGCACTTGGACTATCTAGGTTAACTAGCGGGCACATGGACTATTTAGGTTGCCTAGCGGCCACTTTGATTATGTAGGTTCCCTTTCGGGCACTTGGACTATGTAGGTTAACTAGCGGGCACTTGGACTGTCTAGGTTACCTAGCGGGCACTTGGATTATCTAGGTTAACGAACGGCACATGGACTATGTAGGTTACCTAGCCGCCACTTGGACTATCTAGGTTAGCTAACAGGAACTAGGACTATTTAGGTTCCCTAGCGGGCACTTGAACCACCTAAGATACCTAGTTGGCACGTGGACTATGTAGGTCAACTAGCGGTCCCTTCGACTATCTAGGTTAGCTAACGGGCACTTAGATTATGTAGGTTAACTAGTGGGCACTTGGAATATGTAGGTTAACTAGCGGGCCCATGGACTATGTAGGTTTACTAACAGGAGCTTGGACTATCTAGGTTCCCTAAAGGGCACATGGACTATCTAGGTTACCGAACGGGCACTTGGACTATCTAGGTTACCTAAAGGGCACTTGGACTATGTAGGCTAATTAGGGGGCGCTTGGACGATCTAGGTTACCTAGCAGGTACTTGAACTTTCTAGGCTAACTAGCGGGCACTTGCACTATCTAGGTTACCTAGCGGGCACTGGGACTATGTACGTTCGCTAGCGGGCACTTGGACTATCTAGGTTACGTAGCGGGCACTTGGTATATAGATTAACTAGCGGGCACTTGGACTATATAGGTTAACTAGCGGACACTTGCACGATCTAGGTTAACTAGCGGGCCCTTGCACTATATAGGTTAACTAGCGGGCCCATGGATTATGTAGGTTTACTAGCAGGCACTTGGACTATCTAGGTTAACTAGCAGGCACATGGACTATGTAGTTTCCCTAGCGGGCATTTGGACTATTTAGCTTACCAAGCGGGCACTTGGACTATGTAGGTTACCTAGCGAGCACTTGGACTATCTAGATTACCTAGCAGGCACTTTGACTATCTAGGTTAACTAACGGGCACTTGGACTATGTAGGTTGCCGAGCGGGCACTTGGATTATGTAGGTTCCCTTTCGGGCACTTGGACTATGTAGGTTAACTAGCGGGCACTTGGACTGTCTAGGTTACCTAGCGGGCACTTGGATTATCTAGGTTAACGAACAGCACATGGACTATGTAGGTTACCTAGCCGCCACTTGGTCTATCTAGGTTAGCTAACAGGAACTTGGACTATTTAGGTTCCCTAGCGGGCACTTGAACCACCTAAGATACGTAGTTGGCACTTGGACTATGTAGGTCAACTAGCGGTCCCTTGGACTATCTAGGTTAGCTAACGGACACTTAGATTATGTAGGTTAACTAGTGTGCACTTGGAATATGTAAGTTAACTAGCGGGCCCATGGACTATGTAGGTTTACTAACAGGCGCTTGGACTATCTAGGTTCCCTAAAGGGCACATGGACTATCTAGGTTACCGAACGGGCACATGGACTATCTAGGTTACCAAAAGGGCACCTGGACTATGTAGGCTAATTAGGGGGCGCTTGGACGATCTAGGTTACCTAGCGGGTACTTGAACTTTCTAGGCTAACTAGCGGGCACTTGCACTATCTAGGTTACCTAGCGGGCACTGGGACTATGTACGTTCGCTAGCGGGCACTTGGACTATCTAGGTTACGTAGCGGGCATTGGTATATAGATTAACTAGCGGGCACTTGGACTATATAGGTTAACTAGCGGACACTTACACGATCTAGGTTAACTAGCGGGCCCTTGCACTATATAGGTTAACTAGCGGGCCCATGGATTATGTAGGTTTACTAGCAGGCACTTGGACTATCTTGGTTAACTAGCGGGCACTTGGACTATGTAGTTTCCCTAGCGGGCATTTGGACTATTTTGGTTACCTAGCGGGCACTTGGACTATATAGGTTACCTAGCAGGCAATTGGACTATAAAGGTTGCCTAGCAAGCACTTTGACTCTCTAGGTTATGTAACGGGCACTTGGACTATGTAGGTTGCCTAGCGGGCACTTTGATTATGTAGGTTCCCTATCGGGCACTTGGACTATGTAGGTTAACTAGCGGGCACTTTGAATGTCTAGGTTACCTAGTGGGCACTTGGATTATCTAGGGTAACAAATGGGCACTTGGACTATGTAGGTTACCTAGTCGCCACTTGGACTATCTAGGTTAGCTAACAGGCACTTGGACTATTTAGGTTCCCTAGCGGGCACTTGTACCATCTAAGATACCTAGTTGGCACTTGGACTATGTAGGTCAACTAGCGGTCCCTTGGACTATCTAGGTTACGTAGCGGGCACTTGGTATATAGATTAACTAGCGGGCACTTGGACTATATAGGTTAACTAGCGGACACTTGGACGATCTAGGTTAACTAGTGGGCCCTTGGACGATGTAGGTTAACTAGCCAGTACTTGGACGATCTAGGTTAACTAGCGGGCACTTGGACGATCTAGGTTAACTAAGGGGCACTTGGACTATCAAAGTTAACAAGCGAGCCCTAGGACTATGTAGGTTAACTAGCGGGCCCTTGGACTATCTAGGTTACCTAGATAGCACTTGGACTATATAGGTTCACTAGCAGGCACTTGGAATATCTAGGTTAACGAACGGGCACTTGGACTATGCAGGTAACCTAGCGGGCACTTGGACTGTCTAGGTTACATAGCGGGCACTTGGACTTCTAGGTTAACGATCGGGCACTTGGACTATGTAGGTTGCCTAGTGGGCACTTGGACTATCTAGGTTAGGTAACGGGCACTAGAACTATCTAGGTTAGCTAGCGGTCACTTGGACTACGTACGTCCCCTAGTGGGCACTTGGACTATCTAGGTTAACTAACGGGCACTTGGACTATCTAGGTTAACTAACGGGCATTAGGACTATCTAGGTTACCTAGCGGGCACTTGGACTATGTAGGTTAACTAGCGAACACTTGCACGATCTAGGTTAACTAGCGGGCCCTTGCACTATGTAGGTTAACTAGCGGGCCCATGGATTATGTAGGTTTACTAGCAGGCACTTGGACTATCTAGGTTAACTAGCGGGCACATGGACTATGTAGTTTCCCTAGCGGGCATTTGGACTATTTAGCTTACCAAGCGGGCACTTGGACTATGTAGGTTACCTAGCAGGCACTTTGACTATCTAGGTTAACTAACGGGCACTTGGACTATTTAGGTTGCCTAGCGGCCACTTTGATTATGTAGGTTCCCTTTCGGGCACTTGGACTATGTAGGTTAACTAGCGGGCACTTGGACTGTCTAGGTTACCTAGCGGGCACTTGGATTATCTAGGTTAACGAACGGCACATGGACTATGTAGGTTACCTAGCCGCCACTTGGACTATCTAGGTTAGCTAACAGGAACTTGGACTATTTAGGTTCCCTAGCGGGCACTTGAACCACCTAAGATACCTAGTTGGCACTTGGACTATGTAGGTCAACTAGCGGTCCCTTCGACTATCTAGGTTAGCTAACGGGCACTTAGATTATGTAGGTTAACTAGTGGGCACTTGGAATATGTAGGTTAACTAGCGGGCCCATGGACTATGTAGGTTTACTAACAGGCGCTTGGACTATCTAAGTTCCCTAAAGGGCACATGGACTATCTAGGTTACCGAACGGGCACTTGGACTATCTAGGTTACCTAAAGGGCACTTGGACTATGTAGGCTAATTAGGGGGCGCTTGGACGATCTAGGTTACCTAGCGGGTACTTGAACTTTCTAGGCTAACTAGCGGGCACTTGCACTATCTAGGTTACCTAGCGGGCACTGGGACTATGTACGTTCGCTAGCGGGCACTTGGACTATCTAGGTTACGTAGCGGGCACTTGGTATATAGATTAACTAGCGGGCACTTGGACTATATAGGTTAACTAGCGGACACTTGCACGATCTAGGTTAACTAGCGGGCCCTTGCACTATATAGGTTAACTAGCGGGCCCATGGATTATGTAGGTTTACTAGCAGGCACTTGGACTATCTAGGTTAACTAGCGGGCACTTGGACTATGTAGTTTCCCTAGCGGGCATTTGGACTATTTTGGTTACCTAGCGGGCACTTGGACTATGTAGGTTACCTAGCGGGCAATTGGACTATAAAGGTTGCCTAGCAGGCACTTTGACACTCTAGGTTATGTAACGGGCACTTGGACTATGTAGGTTGCCTAGCGGGCACTTTGATTATGTAGGTTCCCTATCGGGCACTTGGACTATGTAGGTTAACTAGCGGGCACTTTGAATGTCTAGGTTACCTAGCGGGCACTTGGATTATCTAGGTTAACAATCGGGCACTTGGACTATGTAGGTTACCTCGTCGCCACTTGGACTATCTAGGTTAGCTAACAGGCACTTGGACTATCTAGGTTCCCTAGCGGGCATTTTTACTATCTAGGTTACCTAGCTGGCACTTGGACTATGTAGGTCAACTAGCGGGCCCTTCGCCTATCTAGGTTAGCTAACGGGCACATGGACTATCTAGGTTAACTAGCGGGCACTTGGGATATGTAGGTTAACTAGCGGGCCCATGGACTATGTAGGTTTATTAGAGGGCCCTTGGACTATCTTGGTTCCCTAAAGGGCACTTGGACTATCTAGGTTACCGAACGGGCACTTGTACTATCTAGGTTACTTAGCGGGCACTTGGATTTTGTAGGCTAACTAGGGGGCCCTTGGACGATCTAGGTTACCTAGCGGTTACTTGAACTATCTAGGTTAACTTGCAGGCACTTGCACTATCTAGGTTACCTAGTGGGAACTTGGACTCTGTACGTTCCTTAGCGGGCACTTGGACTATCTATGTTAACTAGCGGGCACTTGGAATATGTAGGTTAACTTGCGGACACTTGCAATATGTAGGTTACCTAGCAGGCACTTGGAATATCTAGTTTAAGTAGCGGGCACTTGGAATATCTAGGTTAACTAGCGTGCACTTGGACTATGTAAGTTCCTTAGCGGGCACTTGGACTATGTAGGTTGCCAAGCGGTCACTTGGAGTATGTAGGTTAACTAGCCTGCCCTTGGACTATCTAGGTTACGTAGTGGGCACTTGGTATATAGGTTAACTAGTGGGCACTTGGACTATGTAGGTTAACTAGAGGACACTTGGACTATCTATGTTAACTAGTGGGCCCTTGAACTATGTAGGTTAACTATCAGGCACTTGGACAATCTAGGTTAACTAGCGCGCACTTGGACGATCTAGGTTAACTAGCGGGCACTTGGACTATCAAAGTTAATAAGTCAGCCCTTGGACTATGTAGGTTAACTAGCGGGCCCTTGGACTATCTAGGTTACCTAGCGGGCACATGGACTATATAGTTTACCTAGCGGGCTCTTGGATTATGTAGGTTACCTAGTGGGCACTTGGACTATCTAGGTTAACGAACGGGAACTTGAAATATGCAGGTAACCTAGCGGGCACTTGGAATTCTAGGTTAACGAACGGGCACTTGGACTATGTAGGTTAGGTAACAGGCACTTTGAGTATCTAGGTTACCTAGCGGGAACTTGGACAATGTAAGTTACCTAGCGGGCACTTGGACTATCTAGGTTACCTAACGGGCACTTTGACTATCTAGGTTACATAGCGGGCACTTGGACTATGTAGGTTAACTAGCGAGCACTTGGACTCTAGGTTACCTAGCGGGCACTTGGATTATCTAGGTTACCTAGCGGGCACTTGGACTATCTAGGTTAACGAACGGGCACTTGGACTATGTAGTTTACCTAGCGGGCACTTGGACTATGTAGGATCCCTATCGGACATTTGGACTACTTTGGTTACCTAGCGGGCACTTGGACTATCTAGGTTAATGAGCAGGCACTTGGACTATCTAGGTCAACTAGTGGACCCTTGTACTATGTAGGTTAACTAGCGAGCACTTGGACTATCTAGGTTAACTAGCGGACCTTGGACTACGTAGGTTAACTAGCGGGCCCTTGGACTATGTAGGTTAACTAGCGGGCACTTGGACGATCTAGGTTAACTAGAGGGCACTTGGACTATCTAGGTTAACTAGCGTTCACTTGGACTATCTAGGTTAACTAGCGGGCCCTTGGATGATCAATGTTAACTAGCGGGCACTTGGACTATCTAGGTTATCTAACGGGCACTTGGACTAAGTACGTCCCCTGGTGGGCACTTGGACACTCTAGGTTGACTAACGGGCACTAGGACTATCTAGGTTACCTAGCTGGCACTTGGACTATAAAGGTTCCCTAGCGGGCACTTGGATTATCTAGGTTACCTAGCAGGCACTTGTACTATGTAGGTCAACTAGCGGCCCCTTGGTCTATCTAGGTTAGCTAACTGGCACTTGGACTATGTAGGTTAACTAGCGGACACTTGCACGATCTAGGTTAACTAGCGGGCTCTTGCACTATGTAGGTTAACTAGCGGGCCCATTGACTATGTTGGTTAACTAGCGGTCACTTGGACGATCTAGGTTAACTAGCGGGCACTTGGACGATATAGGTTAACTAGTGGGCACTTGGATTATCTAGGTTACCTAGCGGGCACTTGGACTATGTAGGTTCCCTAGCGGGCTTTTGGACTATATAGATAACCTAGCGGGCACTTGGACTATGTAGGTTACCTAGCGGGCCCTTGGACTATGTAGGTTAACTAGCGGGCCCATGGACTATGTAGGTTACCTAGCGGGCACTTGGACGATCTAGGTTAACTAGCGGGTACTTGGACTATGTAGGTTACCTAGCGGGCTCTTGGACAATGTAGATTAACTAGCGGCACTTGGACTATCTACGTTAACTAGCGGGCCCTTGGACTATGTAGATTCCCTAGCGGGCATTTGGACTATATAGATAACCTAGCGGGCACTTAGACTTTGTAGGTTACCTAGCAGGCAGTTGGACTTTCTAGGTTACCTAGCTGGCACTTGAACTATCTACGTTACTTAGCGGGTTCTTGGAGTATGTAGGTTACCCAGCGGGCTGTTGAACTATCTAGGTTACCAAGCAGGCACTTGGACTATCTAGGTTAACTAACGGGCACTTGGACTATGTAGGTTCCCTAGCGGGCTCTTGGACTATGTAAGTTCCCTAGCGGGCACTTGGACTATGTGGGTTCCCTAGCGGGCACTTGGACTATGTAGGTTTATTAGCGGGCCCTTGTACTATCTAGGTTCACTAAAGGGCACTTGGACTATCTAGGTTACCTAGCGGGCACTTGGACTATCTAGGTTACCTAGCGGGCACTTGGACTCTGTAGGCTAACTAGGCGGCCCTTGGACGATCTAGGTTACCTAGCGGGTACTTGAACTATCTAGGTTAACTAGCAGACCTTGGACTATGTAGGATAACTAGCGGGCCCTTGAACTATGTAGGTTAACTAGCGGGCATTTGGACTATCTAGGTTTCCTAGCAGGCAGTTGGACTATGTACATACCCTAGCGCGCACTTGGATTATCTAGCTTACCTAGCGGGCACTTGGACTATGTACGTCCCCTAGTGGGCACGTGGACTATCTAGGTTAACTAGCGGGCATTTGGACTATCTAGGTTACCTAGCAGGCACTTGGATTATGAAGGATCCCTAGCGGGCACTTGGACTATCTAGGTTAACTAGCGGGCATTTGGACTATGTAGGTTAACTAGCGGACACTTGCACGATCTAGGTTAACTAGCGGGCCCTTGCACTATGTAGGTTAACTTGCGGGCCCATGGATTATGTAGGTTTACTAGCAGGCACTTGGACTATCTAGGTTAACTAGCGGGCACTTGGATTATGTAGTTTCCCTAGCGGGCATTTGGACTCTTAAGGTTACCAAGCGGGAACTTGGACTATGTAGGTTACCTAGATAGCACTTGGACTGTCTAGGTTACCTAGCGGGAACTTGGATTATCTAGGTTAACTAACGGGCACTTGGACTATGTAGGTTGCGTAGCGGGCACTTGGACTATCTAGGTTAGCTAACAGGCACTTGGACTATCTAGGTTCCCTAGCGGGCACTTGTACTATCTAGGTTACCTAGCTGGCACTTGGACTATGTAGGTCAACTAGCGGGCCCTTGGACTACCTAGTTTAGCTAACGGGCACTTAGATTATGTAGGTTAACTAGGGGGCACTTGGAATATGTAGGTTAACTAGCGGACACTTGCACTATGTAGGTTAACTAGCGGGCCCATGGACTATTTAGGTTTACTAGCGGGCCTTTGGACTATCTAGGTTCCCTAAAGGGCACTTGGGCTATCTAGGTTACCGAACGGGTACATGAACTATCTAGGTTATCTAGCGGGCACTTGGACTATGTAGGCTAACTAGGGGGCCCTTGACCGATCCAGGTTACCTAGCGGGTACTAGAACTATCTAGGTTAACTAGCGGGCACTTGGACTATGTACGTTCCCTAGCGGGCACTTGGACTACATAGGTTCCCTACAGGGCACTTGGACTATGTAGGTTCCCTAGCAGGCACTCGGACTATGAAGGTTCCCTTGTGGGCACTTGGACTATGTAGGTTCCATAGCAGGCCCTTTGACTATGTAAGTTCTCTAATGGGAACTTGGACTATGTGGGTTCCCTAGCGGGCCTTTGGACTATCTAGGTTACCTAACGGGCACTTGGACTATGTAGGTTACCTAGCGGATACTTGGACTATGTAGGTTCCCTATCAGGGACTTGGACAATGTAGGTTAACTAGCGGGCACTAGGACTATGTCGGTTAACTAGTGGGTCCTTGTACTATGTAGGTTAACTAGCGGGCACTTGGACTATCTGGGTTAACTAGCGGGCCCTTGGATTATGTAGGTTAACTAGCAGGCACTTTGACGATCTTGGTTAGCAAACGGGCACTTGGAATATATAGGTTACCTAGCAGGCACGTGGACTGTCTAGGTTACCTAGCGGGCACTTGGACTATCTAGTTTGGAGTCCCTACAGGGTTTATGTACCCCGAGTCCTGGAGATGGGGATTTGTTTGATCTAACTGCACTTTACTTGCAGTGCGAGCCAGCGCCGCGCGTTGTCCCACTGGAAGCGCCGAGCCACATGTGCGTGTCAACACTTAGGACCATCCCCAAACATGCTTTTGCCAGGAGTCCGTGAGGAAGCCAATCAAGAGGGATCGTGCTATTCGGATTCGGTCCCCATGTCGCCGTTTTCGCCTTGCTTTATTAATAACATGCACAAAATAAGACTGAGCAAAACCAAGCAGCGAAAAGAAAAAAACAAACAAAAATGTAAACAAAACCCAACCAAAATCCAATGACACTAAAAGAAAACAACACTAACCAAGAATGAAAAGTACAAGGACTGTGTGGTGAACTTTAAGAGTGTTTTCCTGTCCAGTCTGTTGGGGCACCGAGCCCTGACCACAAAGTCCACCTTTGGCATTCCCCGGGGACTTTGATGCTCCATTTTCTTTCTCTTCCGCTGCACTCTCTTAGTGTCATGCCTCGAGGTGGCAGGATCAGTTCGGGCGCAGTTCCCACACTGTGTCTCCAGTGTTGTCCCCTCTAGGGCTATGGGTCTTTGAGGGACGTTTCTCATCGTGGGGCTGCCCGTGTGGTCTTCACTGTGGACTGGCTTCTCTGATTGGGAACATCATCCTCAAGGTGTATTGGGCCAGGATGTGCTCCTTTCTCCCCTCCTCCCCCTTGTTCTGCCCTGTGTTCTCTGATCAGATATGTCCCTCTCCGCGAGCTGCAGATCCGGTGCCATCCTGTGAAATACAATCTTTGGGCGCTGCAAGGATGTGGGTGGGTGGGTGTCAGCTCAGATCTTTTGGGAGTCCAGGAGATATTGACTGTTCGATGGGCACAGTTCTGTGGGGCACCGTGCTCTTGGTCCAGAGGCTGGTTGTGAATATGACTTTGTTGTTAACCAGTTGTGTGTCTCTGGGTCAACTGATGTGTGTTTTTGAGTGAGTTTTCTTATCTGGAAAGTAAATGTACTGGATTATCCAGACTCCCATGTCAGCAAGTTATCGAGAGGGGTTAATCAGAGACTATTACATATAGTGTGTACCTGCGCGCTGTAATCTAGACCTGGGGTGGCAATTATGAGCTCAGGATAGAGATGGTATCCAGCAGGTAACATACGTGTCTCCATATTGAAACAGGAAGCCCACTGTGGAGATTTGGTCCGTCCGTTGATGTCCACTGGCCACCTAGTCTCCTGCTATAACTGCTGCACTGGCTCAGCAGCTGAGCCAGGAGCCAGTGCCATCATAACCAGGTGGCTACCTCGGAAAAAGGGCAGATAGATATTTGTTATCTTGTTGTCTTGGGAAGCCCACCTAACCTCCATGCAAACCTTCTGGTGTGAGTTATCTGTGGAAGGAATCATAGGCTCACAGTAATTCACATCTTTCTTTTTGACAATGTGCCCGTATTCCTTTCTGAACCTGAGAAGGTGGCCCCTGTGTCCACCAAGAAATTTACTGGCTGGCCTCCTACATGGAGAGTTAGCCTGGGCTTTTGGCGGCAAAGTGAAACAGAGCCCTGACCCCTTTATTCAGCTTCTTCAAGCATTATTGTCTCTTGCTTGGGTCTCTCTAGGTGCAGATGAGGCCCGTCCACTCTAGTGGAGGGTCGTGCACCTCTCCTGGGGTTTTCAAAGCACTGATTTTTTCCAGTGTCCTTCTTTCCTGCAGTAGGCACATTGATCCTTCCCCATGGCTTGGCGGTGCCCACAGGTTAGTCTCTCCGTGAGTGGGCCATGCTCTCCTTTTCCTGAGTCTCTGGGGTCCCTCATGGCAATTTCTAGTATTTTAGCTAGTTTCTTTGTCTCTGTCGTGCTAGGGTCATCTCTGTTGTTATACATTCAATGAGCCACTTGTACCAAATCACTAAGATTTTTCCCTTCAAACAATTCCAACTTCTTTTTCATGTCTGAGGCAGACTGACTGAGTCATAAAGGCAATACTTATTGCCCTCCTGTTCTCGGGGCCTCCGGGCCATGAAGGGTATAAAGCCCATAGGCTTCCATCAGCCACTCTAGAAAGGCAGGCGGACATTCTCTTATAAGAGCCTGAAAATTCTCACTGACCTTAGATAAATTCATAGGTTTCCTAGCTCTTCCGCAGGGGGTCATGTAAGAGCAACGGGTGATACCTGGTAAAGCCCTCTGGGCCTTGCTAGGAATTGAGATCCCACATTGTTGGTGTAGTGTCCAAAATAGTTTCTCTCAAGTGGGGAGTGCCCGCTCGCTGACCATCAGGTTCGCTGACTGCTTACTGGGCCTCTGTCTGGAAGGGCTACCCTTCCTCCGTTGTGAACAGCAACTGGAGAAGTTGCTGGCAATCATTCCAGGTGGGCTGATGAGTATGGAAGACATAACAGTACTAGTGTGTGTGTGGGGCTACTGGTTGGGGGTGGGGGTGAGGTTGGGGGGCCGGTGGGAGAAGGAGTTACTCAATAAGGGCATGTTAGAAATTTTCTATTTCTGTCCCCTAGAAACCTTATAGGGCGGGGATGGAACCAAAGGGTCTGAAGCCTTCTCTCCCACTCCCAGAGTTCTCCTGCAAAATGGTATAAAACCAAGTAGGGGAGAGAGATCGGGAGGGGAGGGGAGGGAAAAGGAGGGGGAGAGGGAGGGTTTGGGGGAGGGGGACGGAGAGGGATGGGCTTCACCTATGTGGTTTTGGGACCTTGGACCGTTTGTTTTTCCGGTCCTGCCATGTTTCCTGAAACCTTGGAAACGGACCCTTTCTTTGAGGGAGGGAGTAAGTCTTTTATATTTGCAGGCTTCTTAGTGGCAATGTCAGCCCACACTTGAATTAAAGGAATCAGATCGGGATGTCCTGGTTCCCCATAACCATAACTATGAACTCTTAGTAATAGGGGATGGGAAAACTAGTCTTGCGTGGGTCAATCAGGGACTCCTTCTGCCCCATCACTTTTAAACAAATTGTAGAGTCTCCAAGCTTTTGGGTTGAAACCACATCCTCTTGGTGAACACCTAGAGCATGGGTCCTCAAACTACAACCTGTGGGCCACATGCAGACAGCCGAGGACATTGATCCTTTCTGTTGGGTGTATATGCCCCCCCTTTTTTTAACTTCAAATCAAGATGTGCAGTGTGCACATGAATTTGTTCGTAATTTTTGTTTTTTTTTAAACTATAGTCTGTCCCTCCAATGGCCTGAGGGACAGTGAACTGCCCCCCTTGGTAAACAGTTTCAGGACCCCTGCCTTAAGGTATCCTGGACTTAGGGGTTACTAATCTCCCAGCCCTGAAACATCCCTGAACATTCTACTCGTTGTGGGAGGCACCATGGGAATTTGGACCCCGGGTAATTTACAAGCCTTTACTCCAATTGAACCCAAGAAAATTCAAAATAACTTAGGTAGTTACTCTATTTGGTCACTATTGACTCCTCCTGTACTAGCCCATTATTTCCATTTAACGCTATAACGCGGAATATGATGTTTTAATAGCATTTTAATATATATATATATATATATATATATATATATATATATATATATATATATATATATATATAAAACTATGAAAGTCCACAGCAAAAAAAATAATTTTTCCCAAAATTATAATTGAAGCAGTATAGGGTTAAAAAGAAGGATGGGTCTTATCAGCGGGTCCAAGACCTTAGCATCATAAATGAATCAGTGATCCCACTGCACCTAGTAGTGCTCAAACTTGTGCACTCCTAGGGGAAAGTGTGAATGCGTTTATCCCTCTTCTTGTATTTCCAATGAACAAACACACATGTCTGGTAATCCTAAGATTTTTTTGTTTCCTGTGACACTCACCTAATTTCAAGGCCACTGCCACCTCACAAGCTTAATCTTGTTGTAGTCAAACTGTTCACCTTTTAGACCGTTTGTTTTTCCCAGAAGTTATTGGGTGACTAAAGCTTCTGAACCAAGTGTGCCAGGTCCATGACTACCATCTCCTGGACCACCTCAACCTTATCCATCCTGGATAAAGTTGACCTCAATGGACAACCCCTCCCAGCAGTGTAGGAAGGGTATGGACCCAAAGCCCTACTTCACCCCTTTTGCCAGCAGGGAGTAGCTAGAGATGTCGTCGCCCAGTACCCCAAAGATTTGGGTCCATATCTCTTCAGGGGGGCAAATGTTAGGTAGCTATCCTAGGGACTGGGGCATCCGTTATGCATGCCCATAGGGCCAAGATAAGAGCCCAGTTAGGAAAGGCACCTGGTGCATGCTCAGAGGTCCAGGTTTCTAGCAATGAAGGGGAGGTACACCTGAGTGGGTCCTGTACATGGATTGACCAACCTAGGCCATGTAAATTCAAATCAGCCACTGGGGACGGCCAGATTTGCCCACCACGCCTCCCTAACGCTCAAAAAATCACTTGAGTGACAGACCAGGCTTCTGCGTGATTTCTCTCTCACTCAGGAAGGCTTTTTGGAGGCAGCAGGGCTGCACAAGAGTGGCTGGTGGATACTGTTCAGATGCATGGCTCTCTGCTTGCAAGGGGTTTTGTCTCAGGTGACTGGAAGGGAGGAGGTAGTACGTCTGGATCACAGAGTATCCATGTCCACAAATGAGGCTGCTCATTCCACAGTCCTGGCAGTGCTTTATGAAAACCCTCTGCTTTGCAATGTCACTCCTTGTAGATTAGAATGGGAGGGGCTGGGACCAACGTATGCTGCCTCTTAATCCCTGTTGCAGGTTTCTGGATGCTGATTGTATCTCTTACAGGATCAGTTAGTGGGCTTGCTATCTGCCTCAGGCTTTGTTCACGGAGATCCTCCAACTTGTTGGTGGTGTGTGCGCATGAGCAGAGGCTTCCTGCCAATCTCCCATGAGTAGTAGAGCTCCCATGTTGTGGACTCCATGAAAGCCGTGCCCCAGACAGCACGCTTACAAAGGAGGGTGGGCCCTGGAGGAGAGACGACCATTCCCCCTGTGGAATGGCCTCAGAGACCCAGGTCCTTCACTGGCCAGCTGCTGGGGCTGTGGGCCCTAAGCTTCATGCTTGACTCAGGAATTGACACAGGGTGAGGCGACTCCAGTAGCTGTTTTGACTGGTCTAATCCAGCCTGAGATCATCCTTGCATGAGCCCTCTGCCCAGATTATTTTTGTTTCTTTTATGATCATTTTATTAGGGGCTCTTACAACACTAACCACAATCCATATATACATCAGCTGTTTGAAGCACATCTGACCATTAATTGCCCTCATTATTCTCAAAATCTCCACTCTTCACCCAAGCCCCTGGCCTCAGCTCCTCATTTTTTCCCCCCTCAATGCCCGCCACCCATCCCTCATCAATCCGTGGAAATGTACTAATTCTTTTGTCATATCTTCACCCACCTTTCTTTTGAGGTCAATGAAGATCCTTGTAATCGGTTCCCACTTTCCATCCTGCCCTTCCTCCACCCTCCCAGTATCTCCACTCATAACACTGGTCCTCACAGGCCCATCCACCCTGGATTCCCCGTGTTTGAAATTCCTATCGGTACTACAATACCTTCTCTAGTTTGGCCAGATTAGAACTGGGTTCAGGTTAGTGGGGAAGCATTAAGAACTTGAGGAGGCGGCCACCCGCCCGCTGGGTGCGCGGGCCCGGGCGTCGCGTGCTACGGGCCGCCCAGCGCAGCCGGAGGCTGGGAGCGCCCCGCAGGGCGCACGGGCGGCCTTGCAGGCGGGGACTCGGGACGCGCCCCTCGACGCCCTCGCGCACCCCACCGTCTTCCTGTCCGCGGGGCCCCCCGACGGGCTGCGAGCGGGGGTGTCGCAGGACCTGCGGCTGGATAAAACGAGAGACCCCCCTTGGTCAGCAGCGCGAGACCGTGGGGACGCGCGGCTCCTCGAATGTTGCGTCGTCTCATTTCTGGTTCCTCCATCCATTCACGCAGGCCGACCCCGCTCGCCTGATCAGTGGCACACACCCAGCCCAGTGGGAAAAGGAATGCTCTCCCACGTATATGCATTTTAGTTTGGAGTCCCTACAGGGTTTATGTACCCCGAGTCCTGGAGATGGGGATTGGTTTGATCTAACTGCATTTTACTTGCAGTGCGAGCCAGCGCGGCGCGGTGTCCCACTGGAAGCGCCGAGCCACACGTGCGTGTCAACACTTAGGACCATCCCCAAACATGCTTTTGCCAGGTGTCCGTGAGGAAGCCAATCAAGAGGGATCGTGCTATTCGGATTCGGTCCCCATGTCGCCGTTTTCGCCTTGCTTTCTGTTTTTGAATTCGGTTTCCCAAATGTCTGCCTCCAAACGAATACCCAACCAGGGGGTCCGAAGCCCTGGAAGTTTCCGGGGCTGTTCCCCAGACGCGCCTCGGGGGCCGCAAGGACTGCGCGTCGAGACTTTTCCGGTCGTGAAAAGTCGGCGGCGACAGCTCGGGGGCCCTGGGTCACCGGGTGGTGTTGAGCAGGGACTCTGGGGCCCCGGCGTGGGACGCTGGCGGGTGCAAGTTCAAGAGGGTCAGGGGCTGATGCCTCCCCATGCCCCTGCCCTCCCCCAGCAAGGGCGCTCTGGGGTGCTGGGTCCTTGAGGCCCCGGCTGGCGGGGCCGCCCACGGTCAAGGCTTCGGGCACACGCGCTGGTGCGCTGAGGCCTGCGCCGTGCGGGGGTCTGGGCTCAGGCAGGTGGTCGCGGCGGCTCCGCGGGCGGGCGGGCGCCCAGCAGGACGACCGACGACCCCAGGCGCGTCGCCGGCACCCAGCGCCCGGGCGTAGAGGCGGGCGGGGGGGCTGCGCTCCGCCGCCGCCAGGGCCCCCTCCCTCCGCGCCCCCCCCCCCCCCCACGCCAGGTGAGCCGGGCCTGGGCCTCGGCGGGCCGCGGGGCTGCCCTCTCGCCGCCCTCCAGCGCCCCCTCGGGGCCGGGCCGCGCCGAGCCGGGCGGCCGCCGGCCGGGCTGGGGGTTGGGAGGGGCGGGGGTCGCGGGCGGGTCGCTCCTTCGGCCGCTGGCGGGGGGCGGGGGCCGGGCGGCCGCGTGCGAGGCCGGGCCAGCGGCCGCCGCGCCCTCGGGCTCCGACTCCGGCTCCGGCTCGGCTCGCCCTGGCGGCGGTGGCGCCGTGAGGAGGAGTCCGCGCTCCTCTGTGGCGGCGTCGGCGGCCGGCTCCAGGCCGGGTTTTGGCGCCGCCCGCCTGCTGCCTCCTGGCGGCTCCTGAACTCCAGCCCCTTCTCTATCAGCCTCTCACTCTGTCTCAATATGTCTCAAGATGGCGGCCAATGTGGGATCGATTTTTCAATATTGGAAGCGCTTTGATTTACAGCAGCTGCAGGTCAGGCTTCTCCTCTCTCGGCCTCTCGCTCGGGGGTGGGGGCTGCGGGCGGTCGCGGCCTCCCCGGGGACGCTGGGCTGCCTCGCCGCCGGGGGCCGCGGCGGAGGGGAGGAGGGGGGTGCCCGGGAAAGCGGGGCCGACTCGGGGACAAGTCCCTCTCACTCCCCGGCCCCCATTGATAACTCGCTTGATCTGAAATTGATCCTCTTTGTTCAATTCATAGATCAGCCCAAGATGGCGCCGGGAGCCGCCGCTGCCACCGCTGCACCTGGTGTCTGCCCCCTCCCCTGGCGCCCCCCTCCCCCCCGGCCCCGAGCCGCTGCCGCCGCCGCCGCCGCCGCCGCCGCGGGACCGGGGAGGGGGCGGCCCCGGGCGCCCGCGGGGTGCGCAAAAAAACAAAAAAAAAAGAACTTGAGGAAAGTTTTGTTTTTCTTTGTTGTCTCATACCCTGTATTCTTTTATCTCCTCTCTGAGATCCTTCTGTAAGGGGATGTCCAGTGCACTGCAAATAGGTTTTGGGTCTATACCCGGCCGTCCCCTCTCATTCTCCATGATAAGATTTTTTTGTTCTCATGATGCCTGTTGCCTTATCCCTTTGAAACTTTGTGATCACACAGGCTGGTATGCTTCCTCCATGTGGGCTCTGTTGCTTCTGAGCTAGATGGTTGCTTCTTTACCTTCAAGCCTTTAAGACCCCACACGCTATATCTTTTGGTAGCTGGACACCATCGGCTTTCTTCATCACATTTGCTTATGCAGCCGCTTTGTGGTCAGTGATCGTGTAGGGAAGGTGAGCATCGTTTAATGCCAATTTAATAGAACAATGTTCTTGCAATGAAGGAGTCCTTGAGCGGAGGCCCTATGTCCATCTGCTACCTTAATACTAAATCTATAAACATATGGACATAGATCTATTTCCCCATGCCCCTTTGTAAATATATGTACATGCCTTTATTTAGACATCTATAACTGGCCCTTGCTTCCCAGCTCACTCTTCTATACCCTTTGATTTTCCTCTTGTGCCCACTGTCATGCTCAGTCTTCCTTTGAGTTTCAGTAATTCCTCTTGGTTACATTACCCTTGATCACGCCCTACCAGGCCTCCTACATCCCCCTCACCACCGATTTCCATCACTTGTTGTTCCCTTGTCTCTGGAATTCTTAACACCACTACCTTTCTTCCCACCTCCCTCTCTCGCATGTCCTCCAGGATGTGCTAGTCCCGTTTTTTTTTCTCCTCCAGATTGTTCGTTCAGCCTATCTTATTTAGACAGACCTGTAGAGGCAATAACATGCACAAAAACAAGAAAGAACAAAACCAAGCAGCAAAATAAACAAAACAACAAAAATCCAATTACAATAAAAGAAAACAAAGGTCAACAAGATAGAAAAGCTCATAGATAGTTTAAGGACTATGTGTTGGCCTTTAAAAGTGTTTTCTAGTCCAGTCCTTTGGGGCACCAAACCCTGACCCTAAAGTCCACCTTTAGCATTTCCTTGGGATCTTGCTGCTCCTTTTACTTGCTCTTCTGCTGTACCCCCTTAGTGTTATGCCTCGGTGTAGCGAGATCAGTTTGGGGGTAATTCCCACACTGTGTCTCCAGTGTTGTCCCCTCTAGGGCTATGGGTCTTTGAGGGACGTTGTGTCTCATCGTGGGGCTGGCCATGTGGTCTTCTATGTGAACTGACTTCTCTGAGTGGGAACATCATCCTCAAGGTCTGGTGGGACAGGATGTGCTCCACTCTCCCCTTCTCCCCTTCATCTCTGTGTACTCTGATCAGATAATGTCTCTGTCCAGGAGATGCAAATTCAATGCTATCCTCTGAAATAAAATCTTTGGGAGGGGTTGTGTGGAATATCTGTTCAGATCTTTGGTGGGTCCAGGAGAGAGGGACTGCTCGGCTGGGCACAGCCACGAGGGGCTCAGAACTCTGGCTCCAGAAAATGGTTGTAAGTTTGGCTTTGTTTTTAACCAATTGTGTGCCTCTGGGTCAAAACCTGTGTTTTTTTGAGTTAGTTTTCTGATCCGAAAAGTAAAGGTACTCCATTGTCCAGACTCCCATGTCACCAAGTGATCGATAGGGGCTAACCAGAGCCTGATTCAAATAGTGTGGATCTGTTAGGTGCCTTCTAGACCTGGGGTGGCGATTCTGAGCCCAGGACAACAATAATGTCCGAGAGGTGATATAGGTGGCTCCATATTGAAACAGGAAGACCACTGTGGAGATTTTGTCCTTCCACTGATGGCCACAGGCCACCGCCTCACGTCCTGCAAAAACAGTTTCCATGGCTCAACAGCCAAGCCAGGGGCCAGTGCCATAAAAATCATGTGGCTAACTGGGACAAAGGGCAGACAGATATTTTTTATCATGATGTCTTGAGAAACCCACCTAACCTCCATGCAAATCTTCTGGTGTGAGTTATTTTTGGAAGCAATCATATGCTGACAGTAATTCAAATCTTTCCTTTTGACAATTTGCCTGTACTCTTTTCTGAACCTGAGAAGGTAATCCCTGTGTCCACTAAGAAATTGACTGGCTGGCCTCCTACTTGGACAGTTAGCCTGGGATCCTGGGGACCAAGTAAAACAGAGCACTGACACCTTCATTCAGCTTCTTCAAGCATTATTGTCTCTTGCTTGGGATTTTCTAGGTGTGGATGAGGCCCGTCCTCTCTATTGGAGGGTTGTCTGCTTCTCCTGGGGTATTCAAGGCACTGATTTTTCCAATGTCCTTCTTTCCTGCAGTAGGCACATTGATCCTGCCCCATGGCTTGGCGGTGCCCACAGGTCAGTCTCTCCGTAAGTGGGCCATGCTCTCCTTTTCCTGAGTCTCTGGGGTCTCTCATGGCAATTCCTAGTATTTTAACTAGTTTCTTTGTCTCTGTCGTGGTAGGATCATCTCTGTTGTTACACACCCGCTGAGCCACTTGTACCAAATCACTAAGTTTTTTCCCGTCAAACCCTTCCCACTTCTTTTTCATGTCTGAGGCAGACTGAGTAATAAAGGCAATACTTATTGCCCTCCTGTTCTCAGGGCCTCCAGGCCGTTAGGGATATAAAGCCCGTAGGCTTCCATCAGTCACTCTAAAAAGGCACGCAGACATTCTCTTGTAAGAGCCTGAAAATTCTCACTGACCTTAGATAAATTCATAGGTTTTCTAGCTGTTCCACTGAGGGCCTGCAAGAGAAACTGGTGATACCTGGTTAGGCCTTCTGTGCCTTGCTAGGAGTTTGGATCTCACATTTTTCATGCAGTGGCAAAAAGAGTTTCCCTCACATGGGGAGTGCCTGCTGTCTGACCATCATGTCCATTGACTGCTTACTGGGCCTCTCTCTGGCAGGGCTACTGTACCTGTGTTGTGAGCAGCACCTGGAGAAGTTGCTGGCAATTTCTGGAGGTGGGCTAATGCATATGGAAAACCGTTTCTATCAAGGAATCAGACCTGCTTTGTCAGAAAAAGGGATTTTGTTGATTCCAATTATACAAATCACTGGAATACAAGGGGATATATACCCAAAAAGGGACTCAGGGATCTTCCCCAGGTGTTGGGGCTGCTTGCCTTGAGTGTAGAATGGCTGCTGCCGAATCATCCTTCTTGGGGGGTGGGGCGGTCGAGATCCCATACCAGCCCTAGTGTATGTTGGGGTGTGGACTCAGAAAGGAGTTATGAGTATTTCTCTCTCTCCAGCCCCATGCACCTGACAGGGTGGCAGTGATAATGAAGGGTCGTAAGCTAGTTCTCCCACTCCCAGAGTCCTCCTGCAAAAAGGAATAAAGCCGAGACAGAGGGGTATGGGGAGGGGTTGGGGAAGGGCAGCCTCCACCTTAGTGGTTTTAGGACCTTGGGTCTATTTTTTTTTCTGGTCCTGCCATGTTTCCTGAAATCTTGAAACAAGAACCCTTTCTGTTGCAGGAGGAAGTAAGTCTTTTGTTTATGCTGGATTATTAGTGGCAATGTCATTCCACGCATCAATTTTAGGGATCAGATAGGGATGTCCTGGTTCCCCATAAACATAACTATGAACTCTGAGAAATAGGGGAAGGGAAAACGAGTCTTGCATGGGCAAATCAGGAACTCCTTCTGTCCAATCACCTTGAAACAAATTGCGGAGTCTCCAGGCTTTAGGGCTGAAACTACATTCTCTTTGTGAGCGCCTAGAGCAGGGGTCCTCAAACAATAGCCTGTGAGCCACATGCGGATAGCCGAGGACCTTGATCCTGTCCGCCAAGTGTTTGTGCCCCGTTTGTTTGTGTGTTTTTTTTAAACTTCAAAATAAGGTATGTGCAGGAAGCATAGGAATTTGTTCATAGTTTTATTGAAACGATAGTTCGGCCCTCCAACTGATCAGAGGGACAGTGAACTGGTCCCTGTTTAAAGAGTTTAAGGACCCCTGGCCTAGAGAAATCAGAAATCCGTAGTTCTGGGGAGAGCACTCCTGTTAAGGAGGTTTCCTTTCTAAGCAAGCCCAGACAGTGGCAATTGGATCTCGGTGCACCTCGAAATGTTGTAGCCACTCTCCATTCCCAGAAAGAAAACTACTCCGACCGCTGGCAAGTTCAACAGAAAAAGTTTTTTTTTCCTGAGCAGCCCCAGTCTAATTGTCCAAAGGTTTTTATACTTTTGCAATGTGCAGGTGTGCAAGCAGGCAGAGTAGAGAAGCAGGGTGTTGCAGTTAGTCATTCTTAGTTGAACAAAGACTGCTCTGGTCGCTCTCGCGAATCTTCTGAGCATCCATATCCTTTGGGACATTCCCTTGGGCACATCTGCACAGCCTACCTGCCCTATATCAGCTAGTTCATTTACAGTTCATAGCTACTTTATTTACTTTACATGGTGCCTTCTGTCAGCTCATAATGGCTTCACTCTTGTCAAGGCTGTTTAAGCTTTTCCCAGAGATCCTATATAGCCGCCATTGTGGCCATGGGGAAACGGGGCCTGTGACCCTGGCCAAGATGGTGCCCACCAGCCCAAACATGTGGAAGGGCACTGCCTAGGGAGCTGGTTGAATAGACCTGGGGGTTAGCCCTGCCTTGTCCTGGGAGCCAAATATTTCCCTTTTCCCCTCCATTCCCTTTCTCCTGGCTTTTCAAACAAGCTGCTTTAGCCCTATAATGCCCAGCACAACATTTTTATAACATTTAATTGAAACTTATCTGGTACCAAACTTATAAATTATCAATGTGACAATTTGGTTACATTTCACAAACATTGCACGTTTTATATATTTGAATGCCATATATACATATTGATAACTATGAAATTAAAGAATAAAAATGTTTAAAATTATTTCCTGAATTTAAAACTTGAGGCGTTATAGTGTTAGTGTTCTTACCAGTGTAGGTTTGTTCCTTGTTACAGGCTGGTTTTCCGTGGCCCAGGCTTAGGCCAATGGCATATGGAACCCTTCCTGTGTAACTGTTACCTTTAGGCTTTCAGTGTTGCTGCTTAAGGCACTTTTGGGGAAAGCTCTTAATACACAGTTCCACTGCCACGATGTTCCAGACAGAAATTCAAATTCCCTTAAGGTTCCCTGAGCTTCCAGATGCCCCTTCCCTTCAGAGTTTTGAGAGTCTGTTCCCGCCAGCAGGCATCTTGGAGGGCCATGGGGCCATCCCAAGCAGTGGTTCTCCTAGCTTGTCTAGAATAATGGTTGGACTTAAAGTCGACCTCAGTGAGTTGTCTTTGATCCCTTACTTCTTGCTGGGGCATCTTCCTGAGGCAACAGATTCAGGGCAACAAAGGGCTCGCTCTCAAGTGGGGTTTATTGACCTTGAGGCAGCAAGCTCTACATAGCCTTCTTTTGTGCTTTCTAGATGGGACTTAGCAGCTTCATACTCAGGAATTGCCCCCTTGCATGAATCCTGTCCAATTGGGATAGAGTTGACACAGAGGCTAGACAAACAAAAGCTGATACACTATGCAACTTTATTTGAGAAAGGAGACTGGTGGCCAGAGAATGGTACACTTTCCCTTCTAACCCTGATTCACCTGGAACAGTTTTGTAAAGTGATTGGAAAGTGGGCCGAAATGCCAGAAGTTACAGCATTTCTCCTTTTGAGGAGCAGTAGAGACCTTCATCCCCAGTGCACCCAGGAACCCCTAAGGCAGGCATCCTCAAACTGTGGTCCGTGGGGCACATGTGGCCTGACGACATTTATCCCACCCTCAGGGTGTTTTTGCTGCCTCTGCATGTCCTACTTAGTAGCTGATTCGTGCAATGTGCATAGGAATTTGTTCATAGTTTGGTTTTTTTTAACTATAGTCTGGTGCTCCAACGGTCTGAGGGACAGTGAACTGGGCCCCTGTGTAAACAGTTTGAGGACCCCTGCCCTAAGGGATCCTGGACTTAGGGGTTACTAATCTCCCAGCCCTGAAACATCCCTGAACATTCTACCCGTTGTAGGAGGCACCATGGGAATTTGGTCTCTGGGTAATTTACAAGTCTTTTATTCAATTTGAAGCCAAGAAAATTAAAAATGACTCAGACACTTACTTTCTTTTGATCCCTGTTGACTCCTGCTGTAGTATTCCAATATTACAATTTAACGCTATAACGCATGACCTTTTCATTCCATTCAATTAAATGTGTGTGTATAGATAGATAGATAGATAACTATGAAAGTAATTAATGAAAACAAAATTTGTTTGACCAAAGTTAATAATTGAGGGATAATAGGATTAAATAGAAGCATGGTTCTTATCAGTGGGTCCAAACATTAGGATCATAAATGAAACAGTGATCTCAGTGCACCCAGTAGTTCCCAAACCCTGTACCCTCATAGGGGAAATTGTGGATGCTTTTACTCCCGTGCCTATACTTAGAACGAACAAACACACATGCCTGATAATCCTAAGATTTTTTTTGTTTCCTGTGACACTCACCTAATTTCAAGGGCACTGCCACCTCACAAGCCTAGCCTTGTCTCAGTTAAACTGTTCACCCTTTTGTCCGTTTGTTTGTTTTTCCAGAAGTTCTCAAGTTACCAAGCCCTCTGAACCAAGTGTGCCACCTCTAGGACCACCATCTCCTGGACCACCTCAACCTTATCCATCCTAGACCTGAATGGAAAACCCCTCCCAGCAGAATAGAAAGGGTATGGACCCAAAGCCGCACTTCACCCTTTTGCCAGCAGGAAGTACCTAAAGATGTCGTCGCCTTGTACCCCAAAGATTTGGGTCCATATCTCTTCAGGGTGTAAATTTTAGGTAGCTAGCATAGGGACTAGGTTGTCCATGATACATGCTCAGAGGGCCAAGCTAGCCACCCAGGAAAGAGTGGCACACCGAGCGTGCTCAGAGGTCCAGGTTTCCAGTCAGGAAGGCCAGGTACACCTGGGTGGGTGCTGCACCCACATTGACCCACCTAGGCCAAGTAAATTCAATTCAGCCACTGGGGTCTACCAGGGTTGCCTACCATACCTCCCTATCTCTCCTAAAACACAATTGGATCACAAACCTGGCTTTGGCGTGAATTCTTTCTCATGCAGAGCCAAGGACCAAGGTATATCTGTCCACAGAGAGAAAAACCTAGGAAAGCTCTTTGGAGGCAGCAGCACTGCACATGAGTGGCTATTGGATACTGTTTAGATGCATGGTTTTCTATTTGGAACTTTTTTTGTCTCACCTGAATGGAAAGTAAGAGGTAATACTTCTGGATCACACAGTATCCATGTCCACAAATGAGCTGCTCATTCCACAGTCCTGGCAGTGCCTTTTGAAAACCCTCTGCTTTAGAATGTCACTCCTTGAAGATGGCAGTGGGAGTGGCTGGGGCCAAGTATGCTGCCTCTTACTCCCTGTTGCAGGTTTCTGGATGCTGATTGTATCTCTTACAGCATCAATTAGTGGGCTTGTTGTCTGCCTCAGGCTTTGTTCACAGAGATCCTCCAGCTAGGTGGTGGTGTGTGCGCATAAGCAGAGGCTTCCTGCCAATCCCCCATGAGTAGTAGAGCTCCCCTGGTGTGGACACCATGAAAGCCGTGCTCCAGCCAGCAGGATTACAAAGGAGGGTGGGCCCGGCAGGACAGGAGGGCCATTGCCCCTATGGAATGACCTCAGAACCCCGCCTCCCTCCCTGTCCAGCTCCTGGGACTATGGGCCCTAAGCTTCATGCCTGACTCAGGAATAGACACAGGGTGAGGCAACTCCAGTAGGTGATTTTTCTGATCTAATCCAGCCTGAGATCATCCTTGCATGTGCCCTCTGTCCAGACCTTTTTTTAAATTGTTCATGCAACACTAACCACAATCCATATATACATCGGTTGTGTAAAGCACATTTGTACATTCATTGCCCTCATTATTCTCAAAATATCCACTCTCCACCCCACCCAAGCCCCTGGCCTCAGCTCCTCATTTTTCCCCCTCCATTCGAGCTACCCTTGATAATTTACTAATTATTTTCTCATATCTTGCACTGTCTGATGTTCCTTCACCCACTTTTCTGTTGAGGTTAAATGTAGATCCCTGTATACGGTTTCCGTTTTCCAACCTACCCTCCCTCCACCCTTCCCGAGTCTGCACTCATAACACTGGTCCTCAAGGGCTCATCCACCCTGGATTCCCCATGTTTCCTGTTCCTATCTGTCCAAGTGTACATTCTCTAGTCTAGCCTGATTTGTAAATTAGAATTGGGATCATGATAGTGGGAGAGAGGAAACATGTAGGAACTAGGGGAAAGCTGTGTTTCATCGTTATTATCTGGTACCTGTCTTGGTTTATCTCCTCCCTGACACCCTTCTGTTAGGGATGTCCAGAGGACTGTAAATGGGCTTTGTGTCTGTACCCAGCACTCCCCGCTCATTCGCAATGATAAGATTTTTTTTGTTCTGATGATGCCTGCTACCAAATCTTTTCAAAACCTCATGATCACACAAGCTGGTGTGCTTCTTCCATGTGGGCTTTGTTTCTTCTGAGCTAGATGGGCGCTTGTTTTCCTTTAAGCCTTTAAGACCTCACATGCTATATATTTGATAGCTGGGCACCATTAGCTTTCTTCACCACATTTGCTTATGTACCTGCTTTGTGTTCAGTGATCGTGTAGGGAAGGTGAGCATCATAGAATGCCAATTTAATAGAACAGTATTTTTGCAACGAGGGAGTCCTTGAGCAGTGGCCCAATGTCCATCTGCTACCTTAATACAAAACCTATAAATATAGGGACATAGATCTATTTCCCCATGCTCATATATTTAAATATGTACATGCCTTTTTTTAAACCTCTATAATTGACCCTTGCTTCCTAGCTTGCTTTTCTATTCCCTTTGATTTGCCTCTTGGGCCCACTGCCATGCTCACTTTTCATTTGTGCTTCAGTAATTCAGTAATTCCTCTTGGTTCCATTGGTTCCATTTCCCTTGATCACTCCCTACCAGGCCTCCTACATCCCCCTCACCACCGATTTGCATCACCTGTTCTTCCCTTTTCTCTGGGTTTCTTAACACCACTACCTTTCCCCACACCTCCCTCTCTCCCATGTCTCCCCAGAAGTGTTGGTCCTGTTTTCTCTCCTCCAGATTGTTCATCCAGCCTATCTTATTTAGACAGACCTGTAGATGTAATAACATACACAAAACAAGACAGAGCAAAACCAAGCACTAAAAGGAACAAAACAACCAAAATCCAATGACAATGAATGAAAACAACTCAACAAGAAAGAAGTGGCTCATCGTTAGTTCAAGGTCGGTTTGTTGGCCTTTAAGAGTGTTTTCCAGTCCAGTCTGTTGGTGTACCAAGTACTGGCCCCAAAGTCATCCTTTGGCATTCCCTGGGGACCTTGATGCTTCGTTTTCTTGCTCTTCTGCTGTACCCCCTTAGTGTTATGCCTCGGTGTGGCAGGATTAGTTCGGGCGCATTTCCCACACTGTGTCTTCAGTGTTGTCCCCTCTAAGGCTATGGGTCTTTGAGGGGTGTCTTGTCTCATCGTGGGGCTGGCCATGTGGTCTTCTATGTGGACTGGATTCTCTGAGTGGGAACATCATCCTCAAGTCCTGGTGTGCCAGGATGTGCTCCACATTCCCCTCCTCCCCCTTCATCTGCTCCATGTGCTCCGATCAGATATGTCCCTCTCTCAGAGCTGCAGATTCACTGCCACCTTCTGAAATAAAATATTTGGCATGGGAAGGTGAGTTGGGTGGGAGGATCTGCTCAGATCATTTGATGGTTCAGGATAGATTGACTGTTCGGCTGGGGACAGGTATGTGGGGCTTAGGGCTCTGGCTCCCAACACTGGTTGTGAATATGTCTTTGTTGTTAACCAGTTGTGTGCCTGTGGGTCAACACCTGTGTCTTTTTGAGTGAGTTTTCTCATCTGCAGAGTAAAGGTAATCCATTATCCAGACTCCCATGTCACCAATTGATTGAGAGGCACTAACCAGAGCCTGATTGAAATAGTGTGTACCTGTCAGGCGTGTTCTAAAAACACCTTAAAAGTCTTAAAAACACTATAAATGCCTTAAAAACCCTAAAACGTCTAAAATATTTCTAAAATGCTAAGACCACACCTAAAGACTCTCTAAAACATCTTAAGACCATTAAATACATGGTAAAAGGCTTTCTAAAACACCCTAATGCGCCATAAGTCTTAAAAAAAAAACTCCTTACGTCCCGAAAACATAATAAATGCCCTAATATTATGCAAATGCCTTAAAACGCAAAATAAAGAACACGTGAAGCCCTAAAAACATGCTAAAAGTCTTTTAAAACCCCAAGAACATCCCTACAGAGCAACCCGAAGCACTATAAAACCCTGTAAAAGTCCAACAGCCTAATAGACATGAATTCACCATGAAAGCAAAAAATAATCCAACAAAACCCTAAAGCCCTGAAAACCAAAACCTAATCCCCCCAAACACTCTAAGGCCTTAAGAAGCACCCTAAAATTTTAACAAAACACTAAAAGCCATAAAAACACATATAAGCCTAATAAACACCCTTAAACACTAAAATCACCCTAAAAGCCTTAAAATGTCTGAAAAGCCATAATATTCCCTAAAATTCAAATAACACTCTGAAGCCACAAATAACACACTAAATGCCTCCCAAAACATGTGGAACTTCCAAATCATATCCCTAGAAGATTCCCAAACCATGAACTTCCAAAACCACATAAATGCCCTGAAGACAACATGAAAGCCCCAACAAAACATAAAATGCTGGGGAAAAACACATAAAATATTTTAAAATACCCTAAAATCTCTAAGAAACCCTGTAAGATCACTAAAAACACCCCTACCTGCTAAAAAATACCTATACACTCCAAAAAATCACCCCTAAATCCCTTAAAAACTCCCTTAAACCTTATAAAACACCCTTAAAGCCCAAACCACCCTAATGCGCAAAAAAATTAAATGACCCCAAATGACCTTAAAGCCCTAAAAATCACATGCCACAAAAAAATCCTAAATGACCCCAAAATTCCAACTCAAAGCCAGCCTGCAAGTCTTTTATGAGAACAGTTTTATCTTTCTACCAAGGAGAAGTTTGTAGGTTCAACCCCTGACCTATGCCCTTACCATATGAAGTTAGTAATCAGTGGTTTTGCAATTCTTTGAAGAAAGATGAGGGTAATTTTATCAGGAGTGAATTAAACTTGTCTAGTGCCTTGAGTAGAACTGATAACTGTACTACATTGAGTCGTCTGGTCAAGGAGCATGGGATATTATCCCATTTGCTGAGGTCACTCTTGATTTCTTGTAATTTCTGTAGTTTTCCTCATATAAATCTGTTGTTTTTTTATTCAAGTATACATATAGATATTTTCATTTACGCTTGGCTATTGTAAATGGTACTACCTGAAAATGTGTATTTCATTAATTATTATTTCTTGATCTATTTCTTCATCCTTCGAAATATTATCAGTTTGTTGTGGTAGATAAACATTAGGACTTTGCATAACTTAGAAATATTACATTTCACAGAAAAATCATATTAATTATGTCGACAGAGCTATAAAAGGAATGTTGCCCTGAATATCTTCAGATATGACAGCTGTTTCATTGAGAAATTAAGCCAGACAGACACAATGTGATGTAAATTTTGTTATTTTCATGTGGGTTCCTTCACTCTTCCAAAAAAATTAGGTTCATGAGCCCCTTGGGGAATGAGTTTGAGTTCAGATCAGATGTCTATTTATATATTTGAGTCCTGAAGCCCATTTGATGGACTGTTCTGTTGCTTCCAAAGTAGTCAGTCACTTCCCCACCAATTAGAGAATTTGTCCGAAGCAAAAGTAAAAGTGTGGCGTACGACATTTGACTGCACACCATCTAAAATCACACTCTCATTTGGTGTTGGCAGTTTTACTTGTATTTCAATTGTAAACTACACTTCAGAGTTCAGGCTAGTGAAAACGTTTCAGTGGAAAAAATTTGCACACAACTACGTGCAGGTTGTGATTCTGTTGTTCCCAAGCAAGGCTATGAGGACAAAGATGCACAAGCATGGGGGGCACTGCAGACAATGTGTGAAAGTTTCCAGGAGCTCAGGGGTGGACAGCGGCTGCTAATTCTCCCGTGCTGGCAGTGAGCTATGTGGGAGGGCTTTGTGTGAGGTCCCTGTGGGGTCTCTGAGAAGTCTCCATAAAGGATGCTGAGAACTTCATATGAAGTCTCTGTGCGAGGCCTCTGAGTCTCTCTGGAAGTCTCCAAGGAAGTATGTGTGTGAGGTTTCTCTCTCGGGTATGTGTGAGTGTCCTTGTGAGATGTCTGCTGAATTGTGGGGGGTGGGGGGCAGTTGTTTCGCTGAGGTCTCTGCAGGTCTGAGTGGGCTTCCCTTTGTTAGACCTCACAGCACCATATAAGAGGACCTGGTGGCAGGGGAAAGGGAAGGGGCTTGGTCCATGCACCCCTTGCTGTTCTTTCAGGGTCTTCTCTCCATCTCCGTGCACTTACCCAGCACGAACGGTAGGGTTCAGCAGCGGGTAGTCCGGTGTCCAGCTCTTCACTCTCTCTAGGAACACACCCAAGCTACCTGCTACCCAAGAGGCCCCAGATCCAGGCTCTGCAGATCCAGAATCTGATTTTTTACTGCCACAGTCACTCCAGAGGCTGCCTTGGCACAATCAGGACTCCAGAAACAACATCATGCTGCTGTACCAGCAGTCTCTGGGGCCTATGTCCACTTCCCTCCTCCACCACTGGTGTCAGTCCCCACCCACCCCACACACACACTTGGTGTCCTGACTGAGGCATGGAGGTCAAGGCTCAGTGGATGTCTTCCTCGCCATCCTTTACTGTTTAGTTCAGTAAACAGTAAACCCTGGCCCACCAGGGGTGTTCTTTTAAGCACATGAGAATTTACTCTAGTGGATCAACTAATCATATTTTGGGGGGCCCTCCTGCCTCCTTCTATAATCTGGTGCCCAGGAAATAAAACCCTGTGTTAGAAGCACAGAGGAAACACTGACCACTATTGAACTGGTTTCCCTTATCAAGACAGGTGATGTCTAATCTCCGTGCACATCCTGATTTCCCAGGAGTCTCTAGGGGAAGGGAAGGCTGCTCCCAGTTGTGACTTTCTTTGCAGCACTCAGTCCTTAGAAGCCACTCTCTCCGGAGAACATTCCTAGAGTACGTGCACACGTGTGTGTGTGTGTGTGTGTGTGTGTGCGTGTGTGTGAAGATCACCAGCCTGGGGTCATGTTTCCTGAGAACATTCCTAGAGTGTGCGCGTGAGTGTGTGTGTGAAAACCACCAGCCTGGGATCATGTTTCCTGAGAACATTCCTAGAGCGTGTGTGTGTGTGTGCGTGTGTGTGTGTGTGTGTGTGTGTGTGTGTGTGTGTGAAGACCACCAGCCTGGGGTCATGTTTGCTGAGAACATTCCTAGAGCATGTATGTGTGTGTGTGCGCACGCGTGTGTGTGCATGTGAAGACCACCAGCCTGGGGTCATGTTTCGTGAGAACATTCCTAGAGCGCGGACGCGTGTGTGTATGCATGTGTGAAGCCCAAAAGCCTGGGGTCATGTTTCCTGAGTCCTGGCACCCTGTTATTGACTCATCCCCACTCTACCCCACCCTGGCTATCAACTCATCCTTCCCCCAGTCAGGAGATGGAAATCAAGTAAAATAACAGTTTGTCGCCCCACTGAAGATAGTATTGAGAAAGTAACCTTCCCTGCTTGAAAGCTGTGCCTTTGCTATACAACCCAGTGCTCTCTGTAGGAGATAAAGTTCTGCTGTGGGGGCAGCTAGCTAAAGCTGGGGTGAAGCACCTGGCCGATTCCCCTTTGTAAGCCTGTGTTAGCTCCGCTTGTGTCTTGCATCATTTCTGGGGATCCTCATGCTCTTTGGCCCCCTTTGCTACGTCCAACGCTTCATATTCTTCTTCACTGTATCCTTCCCTACCCTGTGTCCATGGTGCCTAACCATTAGTGGTTATTACACAGACGCTCATCCTGTACCACTCAGCCTAAGCTGTTGCTCCTTCTCCGGGTTTATATACAGAGGAAGGCATGTGAGCTGTGAATCGGATTTTCCCTTGGTGCAGTGGGTGAGCACAGTCCCCCGCTGGCAGCCTCCCTAGCAGTTCCCACCCACATGTGTCAGACCTGGGACTTCCATCCTGGAGGTTACCCTAGGCTGGGAGAGAGGCAAAAGTAGCAAAATATGTCATTTCCCATTTTGTGACAGGTGTATTGAGGCGGAACCTCCATGCCAAACTTGGCAGCCTTCATCAAATGCACATGTGGGACTTAGACAGGCCGCCACATGTCTCATGCCTGCTTGGTACCATGAGACGCTACTTTGGTCTAAACCTCTTCTGGACCCTCGATGGAATTTCTTGGCTGGATTGCGCCTCTCAAAACCTATCAACTGCAGCCACATAACGTTGAAGACAAAGTAATGGCACCAGGGAACATTCTTCACTGTGTTGGGACCTTCTGAGGTTTTCACAGTAGGGGTGTTACCATAAATCATAAGAGGTGCAAAATGAAGAACTTGGGATGGAAGTGGGTGGGAAACACTGCTGAAAACCTCCTCCAGAGCCCTGCCCTTTGAGAAGTCAAAGCTAGCACTCAGAGAAGGAGACGCAGTATCTAACATAGTTAAAGGTATATTATGCCAACCTCGTCAATGAACTCATGTGGGGTTAATTGAAGGGCAGGGAGATCAATGGCTCTGTGAGCCTAGCCTTTCTGGTCTCTTGCTCTCTGATAGTGCCACCAGGGTGGATATGCATTTGTTAGGTCCCTAAAGTAGCTGGAAAGACTCATTTCCTGGGAGATCCCTGAGGAGAAGCCGCATGGACCTACCCTGTTGCAGCCCTGGTTTCTGCAGCAGCCTCATGGAGAACCTGCCAGCGCACGGACTACAATTTCCTCCTGCAGTCCTTGTCTCCCCGTGTGTTTTTGGATTGTGAGGAGGACTTTGTAGATTGGTGTCAGACACATGGGATACTATTGGACTGGTGGTCTTAGATTGAACTGGGTTGGGATGCTTTTCAATGTTCACTTAACCTTTATATAAAACTCATAAAATATGAGTGTATGAATTTTGTTTCTCTAGTCTACACAGACTAACACACATGACACCCCCTCTAGATCCCGCCATGCAGCACAGAAGTCACACTTTAATGTAGGAGGGGGAAAATCTCAATTTGGAACAATGAATATCATGGCTGAGAGAAGCCATTAGCCTGTGCAGAACAGGCTAAAGTGGCTGGCATGGATACTTTCCTACTAATCAGAGCAGAAGAAGCGTCTTCTAATTTGCCAGATAAGACATATTCTCGAAGACAGTGACGTGGGCAGTGGTAAGGGTAACTGGAGTAAGCCCACCTCCTCCGCCTCTGCTGCTGCAAGCTGACTGGGCACACAAACACCCTGGGGGGCAATGGCTGAGTGTGGCTTCTGACAATGAATCCCCTGAACGGACAGAAATTTGTGAATACATCCCTGATACAGGTGCTCGTGGTGGGAAGGCTCTGGCAGTCAGGTATCGCCTGGTGGAGGCAGGGTCTCACACTTGCCACTCTCCTGTGTTCTACAAAGAAAGGAGCCCTGCAGCTGGAGGAACATCCATTAACTGAGGCCTGCGCTTCTTTTCGTGGACATAACGTTGACGCAAGATACTCCTGATGACAGCCTGGTGTCCCCTCTAGGACTTGGCCAACATCTGTCGTGAGCACCTGAGCCTCCGTGACCTTGTTAGGAGACACTGGTTGTCTTTGAAGGGGCCCAAGGCTGTGACCACAGGGTAATACGGGCTTTCCTTTTTGCAAAGGATCACCGTGTCCTGTAGATTTTTTGCTGGAGCAAATCCACTGGACAAAGTGCTTCCTCCATTTTTTGCTGTGGCCCTCAGCAGGAAGCTGTCCCTTCTCTGGTGGGAGCTGTGAGGACTTGATCTCAAGGCACTCAGCCAATGCCTTGTCTTGCACAGGCTGGCTTAACCCACAGACTTGGGAGATGCCTCTTCCCGCTAATCCTTTTCCATGCTCTTCTGGATTGGGCCATTTATGAGTCTCCCTCTTGTCAGTGGGAACAGCATCCTTCCTTCTCCTTGTCGAGGGGTCCTGAAGGTTGGGGCTTTTGAGCTTCTGCTGCCCCATGTAACTTGCTCTAGCCACCACGAAGCCACTTGGCCCTTGACATATTGGCTTATCCCCAGTGAACAAATGCTGGGGGCGGCAATGGACCACCTGAGAAGGCAAAACATTGGTGGCAGTGAGCACATCAGTGGTGCAGTCCTGAAGGAGCCCGTCAACAGGACAGCATGGAGAACCATCCTCTGCCTCTACCTCCACCTGGAGCTTAATCTCACTGCACACTCGTGCTGTAAGGCTTGGCTTTTTAGGAACTGGAGCACACTTTCCAGGTAGCAGGAAACTTTTACTACATCCTAGAGCCTTGAAGCACCCCCGGTCCACATCATTGGTTTGAGATTTTGCCAGCACACTGGTTTTGAAAGTGTCTCTATCGTCTAGCTCTATTGAAGAGGACTTCTTGACCACCACCAACCCTGTCTCTTTGGCTCTTGAAGATGGACATTCAGAGTTCACTTCCAATCTGGGGCCTCCTGGGGCACAACTAGCACCCTCTTTCCTTGACCCCTTGCTGGTCAGTACTGGATTTGAGGTTTGCTCTAGGCTCTCTCTCTGGACACTTTCATTCTGGAAGGTTCTGCCAAGGATACTGGGCATGAAGGCTGGAAACGGCTGCCTGAGGGCCAATGAGCATCCACTGTCATTATCAAGTGGGGGGTAGGCTGGGGTTCCCTGAACAGGCTCCTCTGTAGGGGAGCAATCAGCAAAAGGACTCTCCAGGGTAGGGCTTGATTTCTTTGGGGTCACTCTCTCTCCCCAGTCTGCCTGACAGGGTTCTCCCAGGACCTTGACAGCCTCAGTTACTAGGTTAGTTCAATACTTAGGGGTGGCTAAGCAGGTGGACTTTGGAAAGGACATTGCGTTGTCTTTTCTTGTCCTACAGAGGTTTGTGGGCTCAAGGACTTTGAGGGGCATGCACCACCTCTGCCTCATTTGGAGCCTTACGATATGCGAGTCCAGCACCTGTTGAGTGCCCGGGCTGAGAAAGGAAAGGCTCTGCGTTGTGTTCAGATCTTCCAGCTCTCCCCAGGAGGCCACATTGACAACATGTGGGTGGGTCAGGGAAATAGACAAAGCGTGCGTGGTCGTCGCAAGACATGAACGGCAAACAATGCCAGGGATCTGATCCTTTCTAATCTGCTCCACCTTCCTGCACATGTGGACATTCAGGGTGTTTTCCAGTAGGATTTTATTTGGACCCCTTAGGGTGTAAGTTCCTGCGTTAATCCCCTTGTGTATCCTCAAATCACTTAACTCCTTTGAGTCGGCTCCCGGAGTTCCTTTTGGGCAGTAGTTTCCTGATCCACAGAGAGATAGATTACATTTGGATATTTTCCTCAAGTAATACCCTTGTCCATTGACCGAGTTGTTCCTCAGCTGGACACCGGCTCTGCAGCACGCAAGCGACGGTCCAGGGTGTGTGCATCTTCCTGGGGACACCGTCTTCATTACATTCTTCCCCTGCTTGTCTCCAGGTGTTGAGCAGGAGCATTCGGGCTGCTTCATATCCAGACAAGTCCCTGGCCATTTTTCCTGAGGCTGCTTTAGTGTCAGAGACTCAAGAGTCCCATTGCCGAGGGGCCCCTGCAATTGAGGGAAGTTCTCTTGGCGGTGGAGCTCCGATTGCTTCAAGCAGCCAGGAAGCTTGGGGTCTGTCTTTGGGGTCTGCACCTTCTGATTGTCCTGGGGATGAGTGGGTTTGCGAAGACAAAAAGCTTCCTGGGGTCGTGGCATCATAAAGGGTAAAGAACTCTCACTTTCCTGTTGTTTCTTTAAAAAATGGCTTTCCAGCTGTTTAAGTGAATTTGGAATGCGTGATTGGGACTTAGTGTGGACGGTAAGACAGGATTCATCACAGGGACTCTTGTGAGGAGGAGGAAACGGTACTGCGAGTGGGCCACGGGGCTGTGGACCGGGCGGAGTCAGGACTGTAGCCGGCGGTGGGGCCTGGGCTTGGCATGCAGTTGGAAGTAAAAGTTGGAATCGGCCTTCAGTGTAGGGCAAGGAGTGACGTTGCAACAAGAGTGGGTACTCTTTAGCTTGCATTTGAGCTGGTAAGGCATTAGGAATTTCATTAAATAAGACAGTGGGAAACTCTAGGGTGGATCCAGAGACCCTGAGAGCAGCTGCCAGAGACTCCCTGTGCAGAAAAGGTAGACCCCAGAAAAACTCACTGAATTTTTGTGGAAAATGCTTCTGAGGGCTGGGTATCTGCTCTGCTTTGATGCTGGCATTCCAGAAGGGCTGGGGAGGTGCAGTGATCTGCTCCCCATCGAGTGCCTTCAACATATTTAAGGCCTGCAGATGGTATTCTGATACACCCTTTCCTTTTTCTTCCCAAATATTCCATTTCTCTGCCTTTGTGATTTCTATTTCCAGCAGCTTGTGGACATTGGGGTTGAGCAAGGTGGGCCTCCCTACTTCCCCCTGCCTCTTTGTGGGTCCTTCCTGAAAGGTGTCTTCTTGGGGGTGCCAGGTAGAGTGCTCTTTCAGAGACCCAAAATATTCCAAGGAGGGAAGCTGTAAGTTCTTGGCAGCTGCCCAACACTGGGGTGGGGAGGCAGTAGGGAGGCCTGTGGGATCCTGACTTGTGATGGCTGCCATGGCAGGTGTGGAGCAGCGGTTGTGTGGAGATGGGCTCTGCCTGGGCCTTGCCAACAAGTCATTCTGAGAAGGAGTCCCTGTGGGGTGCGGGGCTGGTGAGTCCCAGAGAGTGCTTGGAGGCTGCAGGTAGGCCTTTGAATCCGGGGGTTTGGCACTGGGTGAGGGAAGAGCCAGTGGTGTGGGTGAAAGACTGTCAGGTTCACGGGAATGTGCGCAGTCTGATGATTGACTCAAGGCGGGTAAGACATGAGAAGTTGAGATGCACATCTGGGCCCGTGGAAGGGTGGAGTTCTGAGACCTAGGTGTCCGGAATAGATGAGCCGCAGAACCGTGTGGGGCGCGCGTACCGACGTGGACTTCAGCCGTACCTCTATTTCGCCAGCTACCAGAGAGGGCTTGAGCTTTCTGTTGACCAAAGCTGCCAGTGTCAAGTGGGTTTCCCAAGTGGCTGCAGGAGACAGAAGGACCAGATTACAGCCAGGACTGAAGGGGCAAGAGACCTAGCAGGCTAGCAAGGGTCGGTGCAAGCTCAGCCCCTCCCCAAGCCTTGATGGCCTGCTCTTCCTGCCCCACCCCACTGCCCGGGACTCCTGTCATTCTCTGCCCATCCCTGAAAGTGTCCCCCAAACCAGCGCATCCCAGCTGCTCTGCAGCCCGAGGCCACACAGGCACCCTGGTTGGAAGATGCACCCCGCGTTGAAGCAGGAAGGTTACTTACTTCTGCCTAAGACGCAAACGCAGGTTCTGAGCGCCATATAGTTCTTGCAGGAAGCTTCGGAAAACTGGAAATCAAGAGAACCGTTATGGTGCAACCCTCCCAGAGGACCGAAAGGAATGTCACACGGGCTGTGCACTTAGGACGTTGGACTCTCCAGAGCTCAAGGTCAAATGATAGCTTACTCCCACGGGCAGGAGGTGCTTTGGCATTTCAAGGAGCATCGGTTTCCAATATTGTCTGTGGGGTCTCAGTGAGCAATCTGAACCTTGGCAAAGTTACACAGCTTATCGCAGTTACCCCTCAATGTTCCACCTCCAAATCCACCAGAATCTGCTCCTGACACCCCCACTGCTCCCTACTGGGTCCTACCTTGGCCAGCCTTCATCCCATCCTAGGCCCCTCCTGTACATCTGGGAAATATCTGGGTTCTGTTTCCATCCACAGTATCCTTTTGTTCAGGATTATTACCTGAGAGAGACGGGCTGTTGCCACTGGCATCCTGCAGAGGAGGGGACAGGAGAGCTTACAGAGCTTGGTTGAATGGGCAGAACCTTACCTTTCAGAGCGTCACCTTTGTCCCTTGACCTGCTGCTTCTCCTTGTCTCCACCTGAAGCTGGGGCACAAGAGAGGAAGTCAGGCTGGAATCCAATCCTGCGTCTGTTCTTTGTGACAAACTGCAGGCATTTACTGGTGATTAGAAAAATGACAATCTCCATGGAATGACTAAAGCCCAGAAACCAGCTTCTGTGTGAGACCTAGAGTGCATTTCTTCCGTCATCCTTCCTCTGCTCACGGAGAGCACACACTCTCAGCACTCAGTGTTCTGGTGGGCAAGATTTTGATTATGGAGGCTGAAGCTCTGGGCCAGCCCTTGACCACTTCCTCCCCGGGGTCAGCCATGCTTTCTCAATTAGCCCAGACAGAAAAGGAGCCTTGGCCCAGAGACTGGAGCTCAAGGAAAGAGACTGAGGACCCAGTGATGAGAGCTGCCCTTTGAAATGTCTAGTCATCTAGTCCTTAGCCACTGCGTCACTATATTGGGGATTTTTACCTATTGCCCTCTATAACAACTAGAGATGGGAGGTCTGAGATCTTCAAAGAGAAATATTTTTGAATGCTCACCTTACTGGCAAATGATTTACATGTCATACGAGTCAATAGTTCAGTCCTTCAATCAGATCAAGGGCAATGGTACAATCAATGATTACCATATCCATTTTAGAACAACACCCCCCCCCTCCATGATTAAATTGCCTTCAAAAGGAGTTGTGTAATCACAGTCAGGTCTAAAGCTCTCTGTCCCCTCTGGCCTTCTTCATTTTTTCGTCTTGAAATCAATCCCCCTTCACTCCCTAGCTTCCCGATGGGGGAGTTCTCCACACTGCTGATCTCACAATCCCTCCCTCTGCCATGAGATCTCTCCACCTGCAACTCTGTCAACCCTTGTGTCCATGATCATGATGCATCCACGCCTCCTGTGCTTCACAAACAGGGAAAGCCAACAGAAATAATGAAAATCAACATAAGCCGGCAAGGATAAAATGATACCAATGCAGTGAACAAAGTCCTAACAGTGAGTAAGGACGCACCAGCCCTCATCAACATTCCAAAGCCAGGGCTGATGGTCTCTTCTTTCTTGAGATTTCCCCTATCAGGAAATTAATTACGAAAGGAAAAATTTATAAAACAAGGAAAAATCAATCTCTCCTATGGCTGGGTTGAGAATTTCTTACCTTTATCCTTTTCCTGGGTGGTCGCACAGGTGGAGTATTTGGAAGGAAGGGGAGGACCAGGAAGAAGCAACCCACTCCATACAGGATGCCCAAGGTCAAAACAGTGAACCAGGTGGGGTATTGGTAGGTCAGCCAGGAAGCACTTTTCTGTTCCAGCAGAAAGAGAATCTCCTCCATCTTCTGGATACAGCGGTTGCACTCAGGCAACTGAGCACTCTGAGTCCCCTCTGGCTTCAAACCCACTTGCATCACAAACCTGGGCCCACATCACTAAAGGGTCACAGTGGGGTGGGAGGTGACAGCAGGACAACACATAATCCCTCCCTCTACCCTCCAGCTCATCACATCCCTCCCCTGCTCTGGTCTTCTCTCTCCCACTGCCTGCTCTGGGCCTCCAAAGTCACCAGCTGTACCTGATGGAATGGAATCTTAGTGCAAGTTCTTATTCATTCCACCTCCCACCTAGGTATTACCTGCTTCCTTGGCAAGTTGCCTGAATCATGACCAATTTCATAGGCTTAGAATATCTGAAGTTGTCTCTGTCCTCAATGAAAACCTTCTCAAGTCATGGTTTTACTTTGTCTTATCCAAGATAGAGAACTTAGGTTTATGTAACATTTATTTAGCTTTATGAATGTTGGATGAAAAGCTTGGAATTTGACTTCTATGACCAGGAGAGTTATTCAAGAGCTGAGGTATATCTCTCCCAGGAGAGAGATCTAACAAATTTTCTGCCAGATGGTACATTTGGGGAGACAAGGAACACTTAAGCATTAATCATTCTTAACAGTGTCCCCTGCAAATCTTCCTTGTGTGTGACTACTGCCCATTTAGGGCTTTCTCTGGGAACACTTGATGGGGTAATAAGCCTTGCAACAATTCAGGCTCAAAGGGCAAGCATCTGGCTGAGCAAAATAAAGAGATAATATGGTTTGAGTTGTGTCCTTACCACTACCACTTGAGATATTCCCCCAAAATTCGTTGGAACCCTAACACTGAAGGCTATAATCTGATTTGGTTATGTGAGGGCTCTCTCTGGGAGAAATGTACCTCTGTCCTTGGCTTCACACAAGAACCAATTGACGCAGAAACCTAGTTTGTGATCCAAGTGACTTTATAAAGGATAGAAGAGGCAAATATGCTCGTGGGGGGTGGGGGCGGACTGGACAGCCCACGCGCGCTGGGTTGCATGACAGCTGGTTTGAGGCCCCCACCCATACCCTGTGGGTAGGCATGGCTGACGGTACTGTTTGACCCCATTGACTGAATTAAGCCCACCTGGTCTAGATGGGGGCCCGCCCAGGTTGACCTGCTTCCTGTCACAAGGACCTAAATGTGTGCATCTTTCCAGCCTGAAGCAGCTTTCAACTGTCTGTGATGGGGAGGAGGTTTGGCATGCACAGCGACCACCCTCAGTTCTGCCTCTACTTACCTAACAGGTACACGGCATTTCTTTTCTGTTTTTTAAAACAACAACAAAAAAATCATTTGTAATCTTTCTATTCCAGCGGTGCTAGGAGCAAGGCAGAGGCAAAACCCAAGAACAGGGTTCTTCTCTGTTAAAGCGCGATAAACTCACGGGGAAGCAAACAAGCATCTTCATCCACGTGAAGTGAATCTGTGAATCAGCAGCTCCCAACTGACCAAAGCACGCACAGAGCAGCCCAGCATCAAGGTCCGTTTCTGTGCACTGCTCCCACTATGAGGAAGAGCTTCATGTGCATTAAAAGGGAACTTTTGTAATATTTGAATTTTGAATAGTGGTTTTTGTCAGAAACTGGAAAAAAATCTCAAAGCCTGAAGAAACTCCTTTCTAGTACTGAACATTCAAGGGAGCCTGTAGAAGCCTGAAATGATTGCTAGGTGACCACCTGGATCTGCTTGTTGAGTGAAAGTGGCAGAATAGCAGCAATAGAGCAGCGGGTTCATTCTGACCACTGACACTCGTGGACCTGGTTTACAGGCAGTAGAGAAGAAGATGAGAGCAGGTTGACTTGTTTGAAGTCCATGACCTACTCTGAGGGGACTAGAGTTGTGGAGAATTGGTGATGGGGCCAAGGCCTAAAGGCAATGCGACCAATGGACACTGAGGTGAGGCCAAGAGAGGGAGCCCACATTGACTTGACCCGAACCGGACCAGATGAAGAGAAGAATGTTGAGCCTGTGCACTGGTATATACTGCTGCAGACTGTATAGACGAACTGTCCTGCTTTGACTTTCTTGTGGATGTGGACTTCACAAGGTTCCAACTGGCATGAAGACTCTTTATATTGAAGAATATGATTGTCTCCTCAGAGCACTGGGTTGATGGAAGTAGGCAGTAGAGAAACTGGATAGCCAAAATGGGCCAGATAAAGGCGTGAAGTGGCTAGCTTACAAGATTTCATAGATACTGGAATATATTCATAGAATTATAGGATTAATATGTGGGTGTACCTTACCTGCAATTGTTAAGCATAGGATATTTTTGTTTCATCACTTACAGAATATTATGTTTAAAGGAGGGTGGCACGGCGTGAAATGTATGCATTTTCATATTATACTGTTAGATACTGATATGATTCTATTATTGTTTTGAAATTATATACGGCTAAAGAATTTTGTGAAAATGTCAAATGGACAAGGGGTGGTCTGTTGTAGTTATACAATCTGGTGTCAATTTGGGACTTGAGAGGATTAAGAGTGAAGGGGTAGACTCTAGTCTCTCTATTGGGTTATGGCCAATGAGGCCTCTTTGTGGGCCTGGCCTTCCCGTCAGGGTTCTGGGAAATCTGGTCTTTCCTCCTTGGAGGCAGCAGACTATCTTTCTGCTCATTCCCTGAGAGATGTCCTACTAACAAGACACATGGCACCACACTGATAGAACCCATGCCCTGGGAACTGGAGGAGCCACATGGAGACCCTGCCAAAGCTGAGATGCTTCTACCACCACTGGATGCAGAAGACTTTGCAACTACTGACCTGTGATCTTCCTGCATTTGGGGTCATTGAAGGTGTTTCATGAGTCTGAAGAGAACATTATAGATTGATATCAGACATGGGCTAATATTGGACTTATGGACTTGATCTTGGTTGGGCTGGAATGCTTTCTCAATATACAACTGTTCTTGTATATAAAGGTCTTTCCTATACACATATGAGTGTGGATTTGTTTCTCAAGTCTACCTGGACTAACACTCATGGATCCCTTTCAGGACTGTAAGTTCTGTTCCCCTGACTGCTGCAAAGTATGTGACAGAGAAGAAAAGGGAGAAGAGTGAACTGTACCCATTTATTGAGGTAAGAACAGTGATGAAGGAGCATGGCCGGTTCCCCAAACTTCATGAGTGGAAAAATGGGCTCTTGGCACAAAATGACATTCAATCTTCACCAAGAGATTCAGGGTTAAATTGCTGCCCTATCTCTGACCTCAGCTTTTGTTTTATTTTAATTCTCATATAATTCACATATATCATTCAATACTTCAGTCATATTAAGATTTGTGTAATCGTCACCACAATCAGGTTTGCAACATTTCCTTCTTTTATATTCATTTTTGTTAGCCCCCCCCCTCACTCCCCCAAATCTTCCCTGCCTGTCCCTAGGAGATTGTTAATTCTGTTAGTGTCTCTCTGGATTTACCTCTCCTGGATTTCATATGTATTAAAAAAAATACAAAACAAAATCAAGAAACAAGTAGAAAAGAAAAACTAACAATGATAAAAGAGAGAAAAACCTCAATCGAACAGAAAGTGAAAAATACTAAAAACTGGAACCAAATTAAAATTAGTCTGAAGAGATCAAATGATCAGGTGTTACATTTGAACTTAACTGTATCTGTTCATGTCCATGGACTGTGGTCAGAGGGAATTCACCCCGCATGTGCATTTGAGTCCTTTTGCAAACTGGGTGTTCCGAACTTAAGCTCTGATTCTTGTTCATACCTGCAGATTGAGATTCTATTTTTTTATCACCCTGGCATCACACTGGCTGTGCTGCTTGTTCTGGGCGGACTTAGTTGACATCTCACTTAGATGGCTGCTTATTTTCAGAAAAAAGGTTTAAGTACAAGGCCCTGTTCTTTGTGATAGATGTGCACCATCTGATTTCAGGGGTTTTTTACACCCTATGCTTTCCAGTCAAATATTCACTTGAGGTAATTCAAAACACTCACTTGGCTCGATGACGCCAGAATAGCTCCCCTCCATGCAGTTCCATGGAGCTCAGCATAGTTAGGGCGCAGAGATGAAAAGACGATTGAACCATGTACTGAACGTTCAGGTTTTTCCCTGCTTTTGAAAATCTGTTTGCGCTTGTAGAGTAAATGTTTTGTACTTTTTAAGAGTGTAAAAAAAATAGATGGAGGGATTCAGAGAAAATGTCAACCAGATAGGACCCATCTATCTGGAGCTCCTGCTGCCAGACCAGAAAAATAGGAAATTAGGTGAAGGAAACGGGGAGGTGGAGTTCTGAAATTAGAACTAGGGTAACAGGGTTTCTCCTGAACCCCTTCTTTTGTGGGATTTCCACTCACAAAGCAAACCAAGAATGCTTTAAAGCAGCACTATAATTTTGACGAAGTGGCAGGCGCCAGATATGCCCTTGCCTGGAGCAGGGATCCCTGCAGGTGGACGCCCTGAGAGGGGGCAGAATCTCAGACACGAGGGGAACCCCACACTGAGCTCTCCATGCGGTTGGATGCCTTGAGCTCACGGTCAGGGGTTGGTGGTGGGTAGCCATAATTTAGAGTAGAAGAAAAAATATATTATTACCTTAGGAAGATCATGGTGTGGGAGAAAAAAGCAGAAAGTCGGGAGTCCAGGGAGCAAATTTAGTTCCAATTGGCCGACTAGTAAACAACCCCCCTGATAAGCTGCATCTCCCCCTCTGGGGGTCAGCTTGACAGCCACCAAATCTGAGCACATCACAAGTAGAATTTTTTTTAAGGGTGAAACATAAATGATTGGTTTAAAACTCAAACCCAAGTCTGGTTGCTCAGCTCCAAGCACCACATGGGGAGTCCCTTAACATAAATCAGCATAAGAAGCAACCTAGCTAAGGAATGCCAGAACTCAGCCACAGGGCCTGGCAGCTTTTACCATAACAAAGACCCGCTGTAGCAGTGTCAGCCTTAAACAGCACTGAGCTGTAGCCCAGAGACTGTGGGAGACAATTTCATTCTAGCTGGCCAGAGGGATAAAAAAGAAAATCCTCTGATCTAGGAAGCATCAGCAGTCTAGATAGGACAACAAGCTTCCCTCTCAGTGATTCTACACATAGCTGGGGAGGCCCTGCCGGTCTTGGAGCCCTAGACGGGGCTGAGGGAGCCCCCCAGTGCCCCCTCCCAGCCCCTGCTGCAGTGCTACATGCAGCACAAGGCAGGTACTCCAGCACCCAAGTGACCCCTGGCCACGGGCGCGATCTTGCTTTTGAAGTAATCTCACACAGCATCTGTGGAACCCTACATCAGGGATGGGAAAGTCCATTAACGCATGCCCAGGAGAGCCAGCATAGGAAAGCTGGATTTTCCTGCCCGTGGGCTCCGATGGATGTTGCACCTGGAGCAGCCCACCTGGGCCAGATGATTGCAGTTCAGCCAATGGGATTGACCTGGGGTCCTTCACCAGCCTCCCCGGGAACCCTTGAAAAGGCAGGAACCAGAAGGGAGAGGGGTGGTCCAGGTCGTCTTCCTGGGAGGAGAGAGATCCTTGCATGACCTGAGGCAGTCTCTGCCAGGCCCCATGGTCAAAGGAATCCTATGGGTGCCTTGTAAAACCTGAAGCTTCTTTTAACTCTCATTAAATTCACTTGGATCACGAGCCCGGCTTCCGCATGAAATTTTTCTCGCGGGGAGCCAAGGACTGGGGTTGGAATTTAGGCCAGAGAGAGAGACCTTACAAGTCCATGACCCCGTGACCTTGAGGAAGAGTTGGAATTCCTCTGGCCTCAAGGACAGGTGATCAAGTATCATTACCTCCTTACCCACTGCTCTACTTATTCTCACTTTATTCACTAGCCCTTCTAACTTTTCCACCGCACTCAGTTTCAACGTGCTCAGGTTGGTGTTGGGCTTTTATTTACTCGCTTTCTTCTTTATCCCTCTTTTTTTCCCCTTTTCCCCTCTTTTTCCTCTTCTCTCCCACTCTCTCCTCTCATATGCCACTAAAGGCTTCCAGGTCACTTCCCTCCGCTTAGGGCAAATCAACCCAAATAGCAGGAGGCACTCCAGCCTGCCCTGTGTGGGAGTGCTGTACACCACACAAGGCACCTGGGACAAACACCTACAGTGCGCTGCACCGTTGAAGAAACCTCCGTCATGCCCCTAAGGTGATCTCGTCAACTAGGGCAATTCTGCCCAGCACCACTGGGTCCCGGCATTAAAAGGGCACACTGACCTGCCATGTTGGAGCAGTGTCTAAACACCTCTGGCCCCTCATCCAAGCAATCAGGGATCAGCTACTACTTTATACTTTATTTCCTCCTTCTCTCTCTCCTTGCTCTTTACCATCACAGCCAACCTTAGTGAACTCAGTTGGATTTATTTCCTTCTTTCTCTTTATTCTCTTTTTCTTTCTTTCCTCTTTCTGTCTTTGCTTTCTTCACCTCTCTCTTAGCTTGTACGATTCTCTCTGCTCCCTCTCATTGCTTGCACATACCACTGCTGGTTTCCAGAGCCCTACACTCTGCCTAGGGCAACCCTGTCCTCCTAGTGGGCAGCCTGACCCCTAAGACAGTACTGCACACAGGACGAGTCAGAGCTACACACAGCATAACACAGGGTCAGTTATTTCTTTAACCATTTAAAAAATACTCTCTCCTCCTCCTTCCTTTTCTCTTCTCTCTTTTTCCTTTTATTGGGCTCTTCTTACAGGTTTTCTGCTTTTCTCCGCTCCATCTAGCTCTTCTCTACTTCCTACTACAGCCTCCACAGATTTGGTTCTCCTTTTTAGTTGTTTTCTTTTCTTTCTTTTTCTTTTTTTTTTTTACTGTTGTCACCTTTGTTTACTCTGTGCATTTTAGTTGTGTGTGGGTGAGTGGTTGTCAGTCTGGTTGGCATTATTGCCCCAGTCTGTGTCTTCCTCTTTCTCTCTTTTTCCTCTCCTTTCACTCTCTTTCCCATCACAAGACAATAGCTGTCTCCAGGCCACTCCCCTCTGCCTAGGGCAAACCTGAAGGCCCAACTGAGGGAGCTCCCACCCCCCACTTATTGGTGTGGCAAGCAGCTGGGGAATTCACGCTGGTCCTCTCCCACACACTAAGCCACAGGTTGTTCTCCCCTATAAAAAGTGGGGGCATCCCCAGCCTAAATCCTGAGGTCCTACAAGTGACTGTGGGAAACGCCTGACCACCACTTGTGAGGCTCCACGCTACTGTGGGAACATCCACCCAATCTCCAAGGCGATCTCTCTGTACATCCCCTTGTCTAGCCAGATTTGTAAAGTAGAATTTGGATCATGATAGTGGGGGGAGGAAGCATTTAGGAACTAGAGGAAACATGTTTCATTGTTGCTACCCTGCACCCTGACTGGCTTATCTCCTCCCCACATCCCTTCAGGAAGGGGGTGTCCAGTTACCTACCAATGGGCTTTGAGTCTCCACTCTGCACTCACCCTCATTTACAATGACATGATTTTTGTGTTCTTTGATGCTTGATATCTGATCCCTTCAACAGTTCATGGTCACACAGGCTGGTGTGCTTCCTCCATGTGGGCTTTGTTGCTTCTGAGCTAGATGGCCGCTTCTTTATTTTCAAGCCTGTAAGATCCCAGATGCTATAACTTTTGATAGCCAGGCACCATCAGCTTTCTTCACCACATTTGCTAGTGCACACATTTTTCTTCAACCATCATGTTGGAAAGGTGTTCATCATGGAATGCCAATTTAATATAACGTGTTCTTGCATTGAGTAAGTATTTGGCAATGTCCATCTACTGCCTTAATACTAAGTCTATAAATATATGCACGTTGATCTATTTACGAACCCTCCTGTATAAATATATTTACATATGTACATGCCAGTATGTAGACCTCTAGAAATACCCTTTGTCACCTAGTTCTTTCCTCTATTTACTTTTACTTTCCTCTTGTCCGACTATCATGCTCAGCTTTCACTTGGGTTTGAGTAATTTCTCTTGGTTACATTGCCCTTGCTGAATACCTACCAGGCTTCTCACACCCTCCTTGCGACGGATTTTGGATTACTTGTTGCTCCCCTGTCGCTGGATTGGTCAGCATCACCTCCTTACCCCCTCCTCTCTCTCTCCCATGTCCCCGGGAACCATTGGTCCTGTTGTTTTCTCCTCCAGACTATTCTTCCAGCCTATCTTATCTAGATAGATCTGTTGAGATAATAATATGCACCAAAAATCAAACCATAGCAAGATAGGCGATGGGTGAGAACACAGTGATGACAAAAAAACAACAACAGAAAACCAATGATCAATAAAAGAGTAAATTAATTAAAAGACAAAAAAATTTTTTAAGAAAGAAAAACCTGTAAATAGATCAAGGTCTGATTTTTTTTTCTATAGGTGTGTCCTTCAGTCAGGTCTGATGGCGTATCATGCTCTGGCCCCAGAGTCTGTCCTTTGTACTCCCTCAGGGGCTACCCGCTCTGCTCCCATGGTTGCTCTGCTGCATGCTTTTAGTGATTTGCCTCCGTGTTGGAGGGCCAGTCGGGTCAGTCCCAACACAGAGTCTCCGGTATTGTCCCCATAGGGCTCTGGGCCAGCAAGGGATGGCATGTCTCATAGTGGGATCAGCCATATGGTCCACTCTGTACATTGGCTGTTCAGAGTGCCAAAATCATCCTCCAAGCCTGGTGGACCAGTGTGTGCTCCACTCTCTTCCTCCCCTTTCATTTGCTCCTGTGTGCTCTGATCAGACATGTCCATCTCCCCTAGCTACAGGTTCAGTGCCGTCTTCTAAAGTAAATTCTTCTGGGGGGAGGGGCAGTTGTCCACGTAGCTGGTATGGAGGCTGGACCATCCACTTTTCATTTAGGATCAAAAGCATCTAGCTTTTAGCATTAGGTGCTATTGAGTCAGTTCCAACTCAAGGCAGAATGAACCACTGCGCAGTCCTACACCATCTTCAAAACTGTTGTTATACTTGAACCTAACATTTCAGCCTTTTGCAGGGACTGGCATCTCCTGATAACATATCCAAAGCATGTGAAGTCTCCCCGTGCTTGCTTCTAAGGACCTTTCAGACTGTTCTTCTGACACAAATCTGTTCATTCTTCCAGCACTCAATGGTATTTTTAATATTCTTGGCTAGTGTCATCTTGATGGGTTGAAACACTATCTCGCTCTAGTGTTGATGTACATTTTTCTGATGCCTAATTATACTGAGTATCTTTTAAGGTAATCATTTAATTTTTATGGCATTTTGAAAAGATGTCAATGAGGTCTATTTAATTTGTGTTCAGATGGAAACACATAACTCAAACTAAATATGTGACAGTAGAATAAGAATTCATTTTATCCTAAATACTTGAGATATTTATACAGCCTACTCAAGTTTTTATCAACATAGATAAGGTGGCGGTGGTGGTGGTGGTGGTGGTGGTGGGGGTGGTGGTGGTGGTGGTGGTGGTGGTTTTTAAGAGTTAATCTCTAAATAGGGGGCTGTAGTACTGAGCACTGAATCTCCTTTGCTTGATTAATTTTTATGTTAGGGAAGTAATACAAGGATTCCATCAAATGACCCATCAGTTTGAGGAAAAAGCATATCAGAATTGATGGTCAAAGCCTATGTGGCTTTATGGTTTAGTCTCTAGGGGTATGTAATGCTCTTGTGAAAATAGTATTCCTCATGATAATAACGAGGAACTGGTGGGCTTCCAGGGCTGGGAGCTGAACTGAGGGGCAGTTCTACCCTGTCTAATAGGGTCACTATGAGTTGGCAAAGACTCGATGGCTGTCAGTTTGGTTTGTTTGACTTGAGTACTGGCATTCAGTGTGTTTATCGAAATCAATAAATTACAAGCATTTAGATGTCTATTTTTTACATACAAAATTTAAATCCCCAAGCCTCTGAAAACTGCGAAGATTTCACAGCACTAGGTTGGTACTCTCCCATCCAAGAATCAGTGAAACTGGCAGGGTGTGAGGCATTCAGGCTCCCTCAGTTCCTCCTGCTGCCTTCCCTGACCCTGGTCACTTGCTTCTATTACCTCTCTTGGACCTTACATGCATTTGAATTAGAACACCATAGAGTACAGTGCTCTACATGTGCAGCAGCTCTAACCATGTCACTCTCTGTCTCTATGAAGCCTCTTCCAACAAAATTCAAATGCGATTGTATGTGCACACATAAACACACGCATGCACCAGAGCACCCTTCTTAACAGAGAGTCAGGAGGGTCTCTTAATTATTTGCTGTCCTCACTTTGGACACAAGTCCCTTGATGATGAGTAGGAGAAAAGGAACATCAGGTAGTGGGGGAAACCCTAAGGAGGAACAGAGGAGAGCTTTAACTAAGAATAATGCTACTAGGGGAATGATGGCATGTGAGGAAAATTAGATACTTCCAGACTGTCAGATTTTTCCATACACAAAATTAACTTTTCTAGTTTTGTCTAAAACTGGCCCCAGGAAATTTCAAATAGCACATCTCAGATTATCTAACCTACAAAGGAGTAGCCGGCCTTCCACCCACCCCCACCCCACCCCCGCCAAAAAACCAAGCGGTACAAAGCTCCACTGGGTACACATTTCAAAATATACATTCTCCTGTTTGGGCAGGCATCTGGCAACTTGCTCTGAGCTAGTGCACCCACACTTTTTTCCCAAGGTCATTGCTGGTGACAAGACCTTGTGCTCTTCTCACAAGCCAGAATGCAAACATAAATCAAGTCAGTGTAAGATGCCATCATCACCTCACTCAAATACACCTCGTCAAGTGAACTCAAACTTCAAGAAGATGCTCATTTGTTTGGTTTTGTTGATGTGAGGGTGATAGTGCATTTGGAGTTTAGTCATTGCACTAGGTCAGACTGTTAATCAAGCTTCCTATATAGAGGTTCTGAAGATATTGTGTAAGAAGGTCTGAGTTGTCTGGCTAGACCAGAGCTTGCACACTGCTATTGACTAGAAGTTCCGACACACAGAATCCAGGACAGATAAACCCCTCAGGACCAATACTGAGAGTAGCAACACCACGAGGGAAGGTAGGGGGGAGAAGCAGAAGAAAGGGGAAACCAATCTCAATGATGGACATACAGCCCCACTCCACCACCCAGGGGAACAAACAGCAGAAGTTTGGGTGAAGGGATACAGCAGAGGCGTAAAATATAAAAATAAAAAGTATGTATAAAGTATCAGTGGTTCACGTGGGTGGGAGGAGGGGAAAAAAGGAGCTCAAGGAGAAAGAACATGTTTGGAAATGATGATAGCAATGTATGTACAAATGTGCTTCATACAAATTGGTGTATGAATTGTTACAAGAGCTGTAAGATCCCCCAATAAAATGATTTATTTAAAATAAAAAGGACTGATTAGTGGTAGACAGGGGACTGGTTTTGCCACCATGACAGTGCACCTGCTCACACACAAAAAACAGCATGCCTCTATCGCCCGATCTGATCCCAGCACACCGAGGCAAAATACTAAGGGTGTACAACAGAACAGGAAGGGGAACAGAGCAACGAAGTCCCCAGGGAATACCAAAAATAGACTTTGGGGCCAGGGCTAGCTGACCCATCATACTCTATGAGAAAGCACTCCTAAAGGCCAACAAACAGTCCTTGAACTAACTAAAAGCTTTTCTTTCTTGTGTTTTGTTTTGCTTTTTGTCATTGGCTTGTTGGTGGTGGTGTTGTTCTTTTGTTTCATTTTGTTGCTTGGGTTTGCTCTGTCTCGTTTTTGTGCATGCTATGATTTCCACAGGTCTGTCTAAATGAGATAGGCTGGATGAACAATCTGGAGGAGAAAACAATGGGACTGACAGCTGGGGGAGGGAGATGGGAAAGGGGGGTGTAGGGAAAAAGGAAGTGCTGTTAACAAACCCAGGGACAAGGGAACACCAAGTGATCCAAATAGATGGTGAGGAGGGTGTAGGAGGCTTGGTAGAGTGTGACCAAGAGTAATGTAACCTAGAGGAATTACTGAAACACAAATGAAGGCTGAACATGAGAGTGGGACAATCAGAAAGTAAAAGGAAATCAAGGAAAGAGGTAGGAAGCAAAGGGCATTTATAGAGGTCTAAATAAAGGCATGTGCATATGTAAATATATTTATGTATAACGATGGGGAAATAGATCTATATGCATATATTTATAGGTTTAGTATTAAGGTAACAGATGTACATTGGGCCTCCATTCAAGTACTCCCTCAATGCAAAAATACTTTGTTGTATTAAAGTGGCATTCCGTGATGCTCACCTCCCCAACACAATTGCTGGAGGCAAATGGGTGCATAAGCAAATGTGGTGACTGAAGTTGATGGTGGTCGGCTATCAAAAGTTATACATTCTGGGGTCTTAAAAGCTTGAAGTTAAACAAGTGGTCATGTAGCTGAGAAGCAACAAAGCCCACATGAAAGAAGCACACCAGCATGTGTGATCACGAGGTGTCGGAAGAATCAGGTATCAGACATCATCGGAACAAAAAAATCATATCTTTGTGAATACGGGGGAGTGTGGAGTGAAAACCCACAGCTCATTTGTAGATAATTGGACATCCCCTTACAGAAGGGTAGCAGGGAGGAGAGGAGCCAGTCAGGGTGCACTGTAGCAACAATGAAACATACAACTTTCCTCTAGCTCCTAAATGCTTCTTCCCCCACAACTAAAATGATCCCCATTCTACCTTACAAATCTAGCTAGACCTGAGGATGTACACTGGTACAGATAGGAACTGGAAACACAGGGAATCCAGGGCCGATGATCCCTTCAGGACCAGTGGTGAGAGTGGCGATACGAGGAGGGTAGAGGGAGGGAGGAATGGAAAGGGGAAACCGATTACAAGCATCTACATATAACCATCTCCCTGGGGGACAGACAACAGAAAAGTGGCTGAAGGGAGATATTGTATAGTGTAAGATATGACAAAATAATAATTTAGAAATTATTCAGGGTTCATGAGGGATGGGGAATAATTATCAGCTGATGCCAGAGGATTAAGTGGAGAGCAAATGTTTTCAGAATGATGAGGGCAATGAATGTACAAATATGATGTATGTATCAATTGTGATAAGAGTTGTATGAGGCCCCAAAAATTGATTATAAAAAAAGAGAAAAGAAATAACAGTATGAAAACATCCCCCAAAAAAGCATGCCTCTCTTGTCCCTCATATCCTAATCACCTGAACTCACTCCATGTGACTTCTTTCTGTTTCCATGAATGAAGGACAGTGGTTTGACAACACAGAAGAGGGGGGGGGAAAACAAGGGTGTCACCCAAACTGCTGAGTTTGAAAAATGTTTCCAAGAATGTAATCACAGATTAGACAAATGTGTGAAGTGTAATGGAGAGTACTATGAAGGGGATAAAAAATTTAAATGCATAGTTTTGAAAAAATTGTAGTTTTTGTCGGGTTCCCCCTAGTAGCTTCCAATTTCATAGCAACTCAAGCCATCACCATACATCAAACTGACAGAGAAGGGGTGGGTTTTGTGTGTAGGTGGTGTTGGTTATTGCACAGGGGCAAGGGACTTCTGGTGGCATAGTACCTTATGCCTTGGGTGTCAACTGTAATGTCAGCAGTGGGGAACCACCAGTCAGTCCTCAGAAGAAAAGGATGAGGCGTTCTACTCCCATAGAGTTAGCCTTTGGGAAACCCACAGAGATAGTTCTGCTCTGATCTCATAGAGTCGCTATGGCTCAGCATCGACTCCATCGAAGTGAGCTGACAAACTAAAGGCAGGAGATCTGAAAGAGGATGCGGACACGTTGTCTCAGGTACTTTGGACATATTACTATGGTGGAACCAGTCCTGCAAGAAGGGCATCATTTTTGGCAGAGGGTTAGCAAACAAGAGGAAGACCCTTACTTAGGTGGATTGACACCGTGGCTGCGAGAATCGGCTCAAATACAGTAACAAGTGCGAGGATGGCGCAGGACTGGGCTTTGTTTCTCTCTCTAGTGCACAGGCCCCTATGAATCCGAACTGACTCCAGGGCTCTACAATATCAACTACTACAACCCTGAAGTTCAAACCTACCCAGTGGCTTCCCAAAAGGGAGGTGTGGCCATGTGCCTCTGTAAAGATGACAGCTAGGGAGCCCCTGCGGGGCAGTTCTACTCTGTGGCACAGGGGCAGCCAGGAGTCGGAATGTGCTTCACAGCAAAGGGTGTGCTTTGTCTCAGTTTGTGCCTGCTGCTGTTTATGCTATGCACTGAGTTTAACATGTGACACTCAGGAGCGAATGAATGGAAACACACCCATGATGCTTCCATGATGCCAGATGCAAGCTGACACTGTTTCTGAGTTCTGGGCATATTATTTTTTCAGAGATAATTTCCTGTAGCGGTGACACACCGAGTCCTATTTCATGTAAAAGCATCAGCAGCAGAGGAAAGCACTGCACAGAGAGAAGACTATGACACGTAACAGGCTTTCCATAGAGGAACAAAAGGGTGGATGTCTTGGGCTGCACTCTTTTCTTGTATACAGACAGTAAACAAGCTGAACACATCTCACCTAAGCATAACATTACAACTACTTGAAGCCCAGCTCAGGCATCTGGACAAGAGGCAGCAAGGAAGGATGGGAGAGAGTTAATGGGCTGGGCGTCCCCAAAGGTGCAGAGTGGGAATCAAGGGAGGATCCAGGACGAGCCAAGGCTTCTGGCAGAAGTCTGAGAGGAGAGCAGCAGAAAGGAGCTGCTCTCTGGGTCCTCACAGATGTAGCCAGTGAGAGAGCAGCAGTGCTGCCCCCTGGCGGTGCGCCGAAGGCAGGGCCGCTTCCCCCAGGGCTGGAGAGCTCTGGGGAAAGACAAACCCTGTCACTTTGGATGCCAAGTAAGGGGGCACTGTGTGCCGGTGGTGTACCTATGTTGGCCAAAGCGCTGCCCACTGTGCATTTGCTTCCCACAAGCACAGTTATCCTTCCTCGTGCATCCAGGAAAGACAGTTCTAGAAAAACACAAGCAGTAAAATAAAACACTGCCAGGTCTCGAACCATCCTCACCATTGTTACTATGCCCACTGATGTAGCCACTGGTTCGAGCTGTTTTATTGCCCGTCCTCCACTTTTTGCCAAGCATCATGTCCTTCATGGACTTGATGTCCCTTCAGGGACTGGTCTCTCCTGACAGCACGTCCAAAGATATCAAATGAAGTCCAGCCATCCTTTGTCCCCATGTTCTCTTGGCAGTCCTTGTACTTTTATTGCTCAGTGTCTGATTATTTGGGACCAGGCCTTATTGCTGCCCCTTCCTCACCTTGGCCCCCAATCCCGACCCCAAGCCCTGCACATCCACTGTGTGAAACCTCCTGTTCCTGTAACCATCCCTGTGCTTTTGTGTGTGGGGTCTAGCTGGGTTCCCCTGGCAATTCGCCAGCTGCCCTTGGGAAAGTTCATGGAGTCGGCTAATTAGTAGAAAAGCCAAACGTCCAGCTGAGATTGGTTTACTCCCTAGCACCCTTGGGCAGGAGCACAGCCCCCTCCCGGTCCCAGGTAGCCAACGACCACACCTAGGTTCTCCGGACTTGGCAGCTGTAACATGTGGCCTGGGCTTCCCCTTCATTTCCTGCTCCTTTCTGGCTTGCTGTCTGACTTTTCTTTGCGGAATTAAAGCTGCAAATTGACAGGATCCCATAAACACTCTAAAGCCACAAAAAAACACCAAATGCCCACCCAAACATGTGAAACTTCCAAAAATCATCCTTAGAAGATTCCCAAACCCTAAACATTCCTAAACCCCATATATGCCCTGAAAACACCATGAAAGCCCTAAGAAAACCTAAAATGCTGGGGGAAAAAACACATATAATATTAAAAATACCCTAAAATCCCTAAGGAACTCTGCAACATCACTAAAAACACCCTATTGTGCTGAAAAATACCTATACACTCTAAAAAACCACCCCTAAATCCCTTAAACACTCCCTAAAATCTTATAAAACACCCTAAAAACCCCAAACCACCCGAATGCCCCAAACACACCTTGAACGTCCACAAACAACCTAAAAGCCCTAAAAAATCACATGCCACCAAAAAGCCCTAAATGACCGCAAAATTCCAACTCATAGCCACCCTATAGAGGGCTTCTGGAGCTGTCAGTCTTTTATGGGAACAGCTTTATCGTTCTCCCAAGGAGAAGTTGGTAGGTTTGAAACCCTGACCTCATATTTAGCAGTCTAATAATTGCTGGACAGTGCCACCAAGGCTCTACTGGTGTAGTGGGTTACACATTGGGCTGCTAACCTCAAGGGAAACGGTTCAAAACCACCACCCACTCCTTGGGAGAAAGAAGAAGCTTTCTTTCTATTCCCCTAGATTTCTCATTGAAGGTGTAAAGTAACCTGTTAAATGCGCGCAGTGGCAGCAGCAATGTCTCATAACCATGGGGAAATGTGGTTCAGAAACTTCAGAAGCAAGCATCCACCAGTAGGTGACTGACCAGCAGTATTGACTTGGGCAAAGAGAAGGTGACATGGAAGGGTAAGGAGAAGAATGCGTGCAGAGGGCAGGTTGGCAGCTGAGCCTAAGTCCAGTAGAAACAACAGCAGAATGGCCTGTTCCTGGAAGGGCCACAGGAGATGGTGCGACTTCATGTAGCCCCCACTTACATGTGTAACAGCAGCAATTGCCTGAACACGTGGTCTCCCCAGGGAGGAGCCTTTGTGTGGTGTTAAGATGCTGTTACTGTCTGTTGTACTGTGGTGGCCTGCATTTGGCTGTAATGGTGGAAATTTTGCAGCCAGTAGTTCAAATGCCTGCTGGGTCACTCACTGCAGGTAGACTTCAGCAGTTTCCAGACAGAGAGACGAGGGAGGAGGACCTGGTCTTCCACTTCTGAAAGAACTGGCCAGTGTGAACCTTGTGAATGGCAGAACACTATACCTGAACATGAGTACCGCAGGCTATAAGGCATGATGGATTGACACAGTGGCTGCAGCAATGTGCTCAAACATAGGATAGTGCTGGCCTGGAAAATAGTTCATCGTCCATTAAAAAAAATCATTATATAGGGGCTCATACAACTTTTGTTGTTGTTTTTCCCTAAGGGAGAGCAGTGTATTGGTACACTGAGAGGTATATAGATCAATGGATTCGAACAGAAAAGCTACACATATATTCACCAGTCAACAGGAAACTAGCCTTCGAAAAAGGACACAGAAATATCCAAAGGGACAAATTCTGCTTGCTCAACAAATGGTGTTGGACAAACTGAGATACCGTATGTAGGAAAATGAAGCAAGCCCCAAACCTTCCCCCATGCACAGAAATTAACTGAAGAGGGGTTAAAACCTGAAAGTAAACCTCCGGGCTATCATAATCAATTTTTCGATGACCTCATCGGTCAGAAATCATTGTAGGAACGCCAAAGCGTTCTTGTGTTCAACGTCTACATACATAGCAGGTGCTCCAGTAAAGGGGAATCTTGGTGGAGCTGGCTCATCCATTCCTGAAGAGAGTAGAGCACCACGTTGGCCCATCACAGAGCTCAGGTGTAGAATCTTCCTCACTGTCATCCTTTATCTCAGCAGTGTCAGTGTTGGATTATGAATTTCCCAAAGAACCAGTATCGCTCAATTCTGTGCACAATGCTGACTCACTCTCGCTGTTATTTCACTGGTCTAAAAACCCATTTAGGTTAAAATGACACTTTTTTGATGCCATGACCTAAAATTTTTAGTGAGAAAATGTTCCTAATGACATTACTTGGGTCTTCCTCTAATCCTGATGCCATGTTCTTTTTCACATAGACCAGCTTCTTGTATAAATTGCTCAGCATACAGATGGAATAAAAACAGTGAAAGGATACAACCCTGATGCACACCTTTTCTGATTTTAAACCATGCAGTATCACCTTGTCCTGTTCACAGTCTCACCTGGTTCTATCTCTTGGCCTTTGTATAAGCTCCATATGAGTACAATGAAGTGTTGTGCAATGCCCATTCTTTTCCATGGTATCCCCAAGATCCACCTCCTTCCACTCGTGGTTTCCAGAACGTGGGGTTGGGACAAAGCCTGGATAGTCTCATGGCAAGACCAGATCAGGAATGGAGCTGAGCCGGGAGCAGCTTTATTTGCTTGCTCCAGGGAAAGTCTGCCAATGTGACTAAGCCTCAGGGGCTTTCTACAAATGATAAAGGTGACTCCCTCTCTCGTTACCCACTGATCATCTCTGAGCCTCTTGCTCTCATATCCCTTGCACAGACCTCTACCATTAGATGGACAATTAGGTAACGTTTGAACACTTTTCTGATGCTGAGCCTGGGGAGCAACTAATAGCTGAGTAAATATTGATTGAAAGATGGTGAGTGGAAGAAAATAGCTTTGCCAGGTCCTGGTTGTGATGGAGATGAGAGTGTTACCAAATCCTGCTGTCCCCATGGTGGGTTTGCTGTATTGTGCCCAGTCCTGAAAGTCTGAGCCAGGGGTTTTAACATGGCCCCTTTCAAAACATATAGGTGGAATTCTTGGACCATGAGCTGTCCTTAGAGTGTGGCTTTACCAAGGTGATGTCCGCCCTGGAACGAAACAACCCAAGAACCTAGATCTTTGTGAAGGTGTTGGTAAGGGATGCCGCGGAAATCATAAACTTGACTGAAAGCAAAGGAAACTTTGCCTTCATGTGTCTGCAGCTGGACGAAGTGGTGCTGGAGCACACCCTCCTTTGCGATTCTTCTTGTTCTTTTTATGAGCTGCTCCCTGGCCTGTGCAGTCCCGTAAATCTGGAAACTCTTTGCTGGTGGGGGCAATTGTTATATCCTCCCCCCAGATCCAGATGTCTTGTCCATGGTCAGTGCGCAATCCTTGTTTGCCAGAGGAGTGGGGCATCTAAAGGCAGGCAGGGGTCACATACTTTTTTTCTACACTTTCTAGAAAGACCAGAGCTAAACATCTTGCAGCCCTTTTCATGTCCTCTTTCTTTTCTATATTTATTTTCCAGGAAAGAGGAGAAGAAACGCGACAGCATCTACTGACAGCAAGTCAAATACCATCGTGTGTGTTCAGAGGGCAGGCTGGTCCTCATTTGCCTAACTCATCAGTCCCATCATGCCATGTCCGTGTTAGATTGTTTAGGGAAACAGATGACATATGTTATGATGCTAAATAAGCTGAAACAGTGCCAGGATGGAGGCAGAAGGGGTTTATTTGTTTGTTTTTAAATGAAGCATGGCTTTCTAGTGACTTATTGTGGTGGGGAAGGGGGGCACCGAGGGCAACAAGACATGGTTGTGACAGTGGTCTGGGAATTGAGACAAATCATTGCTTCTGCAGCAGAGATGAGCTGCCTCGGACCTGTCAGTTACTTGAAGGGAGACTCTGCATTTGGTCAGAAAAGTCTTAGTTGGAGATGGTACCAGCTTTCCTCCTGAGCCTCTGTGGTTCCCTTTGGACTACACAGGCCCGAATCGCTTTTAGCTGAGCAACAGCAAATGGCAACACAGACTTGCCATATTGCTCTTTTGCGTACACTCTTTAAAAATCGTACTAAATATACATGCATCAAAACATTCGTCACTTCCACGCTCTACAAGATTATAACTAAGTGGCATTCTGCATGTTGTTCATATTATCATCCTTACCCATTCCAAAATTATGTCATCACCCTTATGGAAGCTCAGTATCGTCTCAGGGATGGCACTTCCCCTCCAGGCCCTACTGGGTTAGGCTGGGTTGACTAGAGAAATAAATCCAAGGACACTCATATAGGTATAAGAAAGACTCCACCTCACTTATTTGTCCAATTGACATGGCATTATGTAACAACCATACTTACCTTCCTACCTATCCCTGGAAACAATTGGGATATGTTTGTCTCTATTCATTTTCCTAGCCTAGATATTTCTTGTAAGTGGAATTAAGCAAAATGTGTCCTTGTTGAAGCTGATTTATTTCACTCAGCATAATGCTTATGAGGTTCATTCCTCTTGTAGCCTGTGTCAAGAGTTCATTTCTCTTTATGGCTGAGTAGTAGTCCATTGTATATACCATAGGCAACATGTTTGACTTATCCATTCACCTATTGATGGGTATTTAGACCGTTGACACGTTTGCGAGATTGGGAATAATGTTGCAAGGGCCATCTGTGTATTTGTATCTATTTATGCGCTTGCTTTTAATTGCTTATATCCTTCATTTCCTTTTCTTTCCTTGTTAGACTCAGTATGATCCCCTTCTGCCCATCCTCTAGCTTCACAACCTCTGTGTCTGATGTGCCAGGATCTCACCAGGAGCCTTAACACCAAGATTCTGAGCCCTGACTGAGCATTCTGATCATCCAGGGAATTGAATATTCCGGAGCACACAGAAGATGAAGTTATCAAAACTCCTTAGGCATAACCGAACAACTGGAGGGAGTGCTTTATTGGGCTTGGGGGCTGGGGATTATAGTTGTGAAGGACACCAAGAACAATTGTCATTACCTAGACTGTAAAGACTATGGTCGACATCCACGCTGGTGAGTAGCAGCTGGATCTCAGAAGCTCACAAGTGGCCATCTAGGTGGCAAGTATTGTCACCCTCACTCTGGAGGAAAGAGTGGTGAGTGGACCACATGAACATTAGACTTCATGACTCTGAGCACAGAATAACTAGATGATCTCCAACTATCAATTCCAACTTCTTTGAAAGGGATCACATCAAAAGGTCCTAGATAGTGAAGCAAAATTCACAGTCATAAAAGAGACCAGGCTTATTGGCTGGATAGGGACTAACAGAACCTCTGAAATGATGGTCCTTATTCACTAAGTTTGAAAATGAACTCCTACCTGTGGTTCAATATTCAGCCAAATAATAGATTGGTCTATAATGGGAGCAATTACTCAAGTGAGGCACACAAACCTGAAAACAGCAAACCATTTGATCTCAAAAGGGCAGTATTAATCCAAGGCCCAAGTTCAGAAGGGTAGGAAGAGAGGAGGAAGGGAAACAGAAGACATAAGTAGGGAGTGGAATAAGTCATATTATATTGTGGAGATTGCAATAAGTGGCATAAAACACAATGTGTATGAATTGTTGAATAAAAAACTGATGATCTTGGTAAACCTTCACCCAATTCACAATAAAAACTTATGAGAGAGAAAAAAATCCAAGCACCTAGGCTGCATTCCAGACCAATAAAATCGGACTCAGTGGAGATGGGACAAAGATGTCTTTTGGACAGCTCTCTGGCGATCCCAATGAGCACACAGGCTGATACCCACCATCTGGAAACTATGGGGTAGCTGCTTCTCCGGTAATGCCTCGGGGGAGCGCTTGGGTCCGTCAAAGAATGCGGGATGATGAAGGGGCAAAGGTCATCAAACCTCACCCACAGCTTTACACTGGGGGGCTGCTCTCTGAGGAATGTGGGAAGGGTCCACTTGCATGCTGTCTCTGTGCAGCAGATCCAACAGACTCAACACCTTTCCAAAGCTGGCAAGAAAGTCCGAGAGACTAGATGTGGGCACCACGCTGTGAGTTTCCCAGAAGGCACGACACAGACTGAGAGCAGTCACGGGAACACAGACTCCTCCGGAAATGCTGCCATGCGCAGAACATGCATCTCTAATTTCATTTCACACTGACTCAAGCTTTCAGTCCTTTTTACGAAAACCCAGCTTCTCATTACAGTAACCGGTTTAAAATGACAATCTTCTGTTGAGCAAGTCTAAGAAATGACCTTCCTTTATTTTACATGGTATAAAAATTCAGTTTCCTAGGCCAATGGGCTCTAGGGACAGGTGTTTTTATGTACTAGACATGGCTTTCAAAGTTCTTCAATTGCCTAAATTAATAACGACTTTTTTCCTTTGGCTTTTCTAAGGGACACATTAATTTCAATCTTTTTCTAAGGAAGTGAATCTCTAGCTATCTCATTGGGATAACTTTCTGCCTTCAGAGTAGAATTTGAAATAATCTGCAAGGTTACCCCTTCCCCACCCTGCCCCAGCAGCCCAGCCTCTTTCTTCCTTCCGGCCTCCAGCCACCGGGGTTTGGTTGGGAAAGGAGATGCAGAAGGGAGTCTCTGGATTTTTCTATCTAAAGGTTGGCCACAACCCCCAGTAGACCAAATGTAATTCATTATGGGGGGTTTTGGTTTTACTACTTTAAGAGTTATCCTTAGGGAAATTACAAACAAACAGAAATAGGAAGACTTTATATTTTATTAAGGGATGTACTGCTCAGTCTCATTATATTTTAAAAGACAAAGTATAAAAAAAAATCTGGCTCCGTTTAAAATGTCCTGACTAGCAAAACTTAAAATACACAAATCTTAACATGAAAGTCTAGATGAATAAATAAAATAAACAACGAAACAGCTTTCTCAGGAAAAGCCATAATAAAGAGCTCGACTACTTTTTGAGCTGTTTAAGATGCTCGTGTTACAGGGAAAAGAGTATCATTGTTGACTTTGAAATGTAGAACCATTTGCTTAATTCAGTGATGCTAAAATGGGCAGTTTGGCTGAAGAAAGAAATTGGCTTGTAGCATTTGATGAGCAATTTCTTCTTTTGAATATAGAAATGACCAGGGATGCGGACACGCTTTTTATTCTTTTGAGGACCCTCTAACCAAGAAATCTTTTAAAGGATCATTACACAGTGAATGCCTGGAGGCTCTGGAAACTATTATTTTGACATTATTATAAGCTCAAAATGATTCACCAATGCAAAAGAAGAAGAGAAAAAGCAATTAAATACTAAGCTGTAAACGCTGGAAGCTTTTCTGTGCTGAAAATAATTGAACAGAGTTTTTTCTTTTTTTAAGTAATAGTGTCCAAAGAGATTCAATGATCTTATTGCTTATGGATTTGGAGCTTAACTATATTCCTTATTTTAAATTTGATATTAGAATAGCAAGATTATAGACCATGATACAGTGTGACTTGGAGAAGTATCATTTCATTAAATTATCAAGTTAAGGCTCAAGGAGCCTGGTGGAATGTGTGTGACCATGAGGCCGGCCAGTTGGAATCCGCTAGTGGCTCACAGAGAAAGATGCGGTTCTCAGCTCCTGTAAAGATTTAGAACTTCGGGAACCCACAGGCATAGTTCTACGTTGTCCTTTCAGGGGTCCTCAAACTTTTTAAACAGGAGGCCAGTTCATTGTCCCTCAAACCCGCTGGAGGGCCGGATGATAGTTTAAAAATAAAACTATGCACAAATGCCTATGCGCACTGCACTTACCTAATTTGAAGTTAAAAAAAACAGGGCAAAAACACCCGGCGCGCTGAATAAATGTCCTCTGAGGGCCATGCGGCCCGCAGGCCATAGTTTGAGGACCCCCTAGATTGATATAAGTCAGAATTGACTTGATAGTGTTAGGTTTCTGGGGTGGTTGACCTCAGTTCAGGTTAGCAAGGCTGAAAGAATTCATATGGCAGAAGCAGTTTTGTAAATCCAAGTGAATGTTATGGAAGAAAGTTTCAGGTATCGCAGTCCCCAAAAGTCCCCAGTATCTCCGGAAAGCACGCCGGGCTGCATGGCAGGGGTGGGGAAAGTTTGCAGCTGAATATGGCGGTTTCATGGGAGGAATACCTGAGCAGGAGTGCAGAACCAGCTGAGGAGCCACGGCAGGAACCCCCAAGGGCCTCACCCTCCACTTGCAGAACACGTGAACAAGGGAGGGCGACAAGGAGCCCAGGCCTACTTCTATCACCTCCCAACACCACTGGAGGACATTGGTCGATCGTATTGGTTGATTTTGGTGCACTTTTGTGAAGTCCTATTCTGTATGACCAGGTGGACCTTCCACCTGGGTCTACATGACTTGGGTCAGAGCATGCTCAGTTCTGAATTTTGCCATAGGTGTCTAATGAGTGTGCCTGATGTATTTCCAACCCCTTTGTTGTGGCCTGGACAGCTCAATTTCGTTTAGTGCTGGCATTTGGGAAGACAAGCCCTAATCTAGCAACCTGTCAAGAGCAGTAAGTGAATGGAATTACAACTCAACTCATAGCCATAAATTCAATTCGGACTCATAGCGACCCGAGAGGACAGGGCAGAATTTCCCCCTCAGGATTTCTGGGGCTGGAATTCTTTACAGGAATAAAAGTCTCTTTTTTCTCCCTCCCAATGGCTCCAAAGGACTGACCTTGCAAGGAGATGTCCAGCGGGTGCCAGCAGGCTCCTTCATTGAAAATCTCTGCTAGTTTCTGAAGCGGGAGGGAAATTTTGAGGAGGCCGTCTGCGGCAGAGTTAACTCCCCATTAAAGCCAATGAGCTTTTCCACATCTCTCAAAAAACAAACAAAAAAACCTAAAGTGACTACTTCAGATTAATATGCTGTAGGTAGAACCACCTCCCACTCACCAAACCAAACCAATCAACCAACCAACCAACCAACCAAACAAACAAACAAACAAAAAAACCCCAAATCCTGTTGCCTTCAAGTCAGTTCTGACTCATGCTCACCCCTTGTGGTACAGAGTACAATTGTTGCATGAGGTTGGCTAGGCTGTACCCTTTATGAAAACAGATGACTCCTTCCTTTTGTGGTACAGCTAGGTGGTTTGAACTGATAACCTTTATATAAGCAGCACTATCCAGCGATCTATGTCAACTAAAGTGTCAAAGCATGTAAAGACTGATCCACAACCCCCACTTCTCTCTTCCTCTTCTGTGATGACCTGGAATCCACCTTTTGATCTGGTGGCACCATATTTGTGAAGCAGCCCGAATCACTGACGGACGGTGTGCAGGAAAAACACCCTGTAGAATTGCCCTTCCAGTGTCAGAATTTGCATGAACAAGAATAAACTTCTAGATTTTAAGCCACTGAGGTTCCAGGGGTAGCTTCTTTCTGCAGAACAGACTAGGCTATCCTGCCTGATCATCTCTTCACAGGGTTTTTGTGGAGAGCTACTGGAGCAGCTCGATCCAGGGGAACTGCCAAAGTAGATACCTACACTTTATCTGGGATTGTAGGTTGTAGTACCAAAGTTTTTATTTGCCGGGAGGCACTGAGTAAATTTTTTTTCTTCTGAAAACAGGACAAAATGTAAGTAAGTTTGGAGACATATGTAGCTGGAGCTGAAAGTCCTCTTACCTTGCAGTTTTCTTTGGTAGAGATAGACTTGTTCTTAATGAAACCCATGACAGTCAGTGTCACAAATGACTTCTGAGGAGAGGCCAAACAGCTAAGTCAAGGCCAGCCTACCATTCTCTTAAATGCTGTCTCATGCTCTCATCTGCTCTGACGTGTCTGCTCAGGGGCATGTGGCAGCCACTAGGCGGGCCTTACCATTGGCACTGAAAATCATTGTAGGGGATATTAGAGGATTTACATCAAGAAGACCTGACTTCCTGGCCATTGCTCGGGGGCCACAGTTCCCAAGACAATCAGTGTCAAGGGCAAAACAAAATAAAACATGACGAGGGCTCTGGGGCTGGGTTGAGCTGGATATGTAACCAAAGCCCCTTTCTACCAGAATCTTCCCAAGAGGAGATTGCTCTTTTCCATAGCTAAACAATTTTGTTTAACACACGTTCTGCTGAGGAACCTTCTGGGAAGCAGAAGAAAATAAATCTGCCTTCCTTTGAATTAAGCTGGGTTGGGTCCAAGCCCTGTGTAGTGTCTATTCTTCTCATAACATCTAAAGGAGTCTGATTTCACCATTCTTAGCTATTAAAAAAAAAGTTCCAGGCACAATAATTCAATTTAAAATTACACACCAGGAGTAGTTCATATTTAATACACTTTATACAGGTATTACAGGTACAAGGGACGTACTTGTTAACTGCCAGGTTGCTGGCTTGAACCAACCAGCTACTCCACAGGAGGTACTGTGTTTCTGTGAAGATTTTCAGCTTGGAAGCCCACTGGGAGAGCTCTCCTCTGGCTTGAGTCTGAAGGTGCTTGACAGCAGTAGCCTTTTGTTTTTATAGAGGTATAAAGCTTTCTTTCTTTTTTTTTTTTTTTTTTTTGGTATAAAGCTTTTTAGAACAACAAAAACAATTCCTTTTGGAAGTAAGCCAGAGCTAAAATCACAAGTTACATGCTTTACTTTTTTCTGTCCTGCAGCTGGCAGCCACCCTTTCATCGATTGTGCACACCAGCATGGTGGTGAAGTGGTGAACTCTGCGCTCTCATTCCCCTGGCTTCACACTCGGTCTCCTCACTCATCGTGTGGCTTCACCCAACGCACGGAGCCTCCTGCAGGCTCCTCTCCCAGCGTGTGTAAAAGTGCGAAGGAGACAGACTTCCTCAGAGCTGTGCTTTAGAGAGAATCCTCCTCACATACTCAGCACCGCCTTGAATAGGGCAGCACTGCATACATGGCAGCTACTTGATGATTGTTGATGGTGGTGGTGGTGTGTTTGTACGGATAAAAAAAGAGCCCTGAATGGTTATGTAACAAGTAAGGGAATAAATAGATCTTCCTTCACCCACCTTCATCTTTCATTGTTCTATCACTCTCTGATTGCAATATTAGAGGCTAAAAATGGGCAGAATTCCCACCTCTGAACAAAGTTTGTGCACATGGGTGTGCATGCTTGTGTGTCCATGTGAGTGGGCCTGTACAATGTGTGTGCACGTGTGTGTGCACATGTGCACTGGAGCCTGGCAGCAGCAGGGGAGGCGCCTGTCTCTGTTCAGCAGTATCTGACGGCTGCTGCAGGTGTAATGAGAAGTGATTGATGATCTGTTCAGGGAGCTCCTGGGGTGGACTCAGGGAAGGAGCAGCAAAGAAGACATACTCATCTCCCCCGTATTTAGATGAGGTGACGGAGGTGGGTGGTAGAGGAGCAGCTACTCAGTAATGAGATCACAGGGGAAAGGCCTTGGATGAGGTGCCAGACAGCCCTGCTTTCCCAGAGAGGGTGGGGACTGGGAATGAGGCTGCATCCTGCCTAATCAGTTACAGTTGCTCTGTCAGTCTGGGGAGGGAGGCAGATGAGGCAGGGAGCTTCCAGAATCTCTCATCTCCAGTCCTTCTAGGTGGATGTGGGAGCGTGTGAGGACGGCCACACTGGAGGGTCAGGGTTGATCGCCTTGCAGTGTGGAGCCCGGCCTGGACCTGCGTTGTGAAGGGTGACTAAGGAGCTCTGGGGGCAGGGTTCTGGGTGGGGGCTTTGTCTACTAAGACCCACAGCCGCGCCCTGTGTCGCAATGTTGGCATGCAATGTGCAAAGACTTGAGACAACGTGAAATGGACCATCCACTTCACTTGGAAAGACAGGAGGGCTGAAAATCAGATTGGGAGATCTGATCTCGTTTGCTGCACAGTTGTGAGAGGAGATATTCCTGGCTTCTCTCATGTTGGGAACCGGACATAATCAGCCTGACAAAACCAAGGCCATATTGCCTGCCCAGCAGGGCTAAAGCCACGTCACCTCAACCTTATCTCTACCCTGACACACACCAGATGGCCCACCCTTGTCTGCTCCAGCACCGGACATTCCAACTGCAGACTTGCGGCCGCCTGCCCTGTGTGCTCTACACCCCCGCCCTTCCTTTTTTTTTATCTCCCCTTTGAACTCCCTTGTTTGCCTCACCCTTTATAGAGAGGCTTGTGTAGCAATAAACTCAGACCTTGACAAGAATCTGCTTGGTCTCGCTCCTCTCTCTCGCCCGTTTCTCTTTCAGGCTGGGTCCTCCTTGGAACGCCTCGAATAACTGAGTCCCTCTGGCATGAAGGAGGTGATACGAATGCATTGATAGCCCAGTATCTGTCAGCTGGGAGCCACAACATAGTGAGAGCCCTTATTAATCATTTGGAGATTAGCTGAGGGGTGGGAGAAGCCAGGCATGAGGCTTTCCAGGGCTGCTCAGCCTGCACAGGAGTCCTTTCCTGGGTTGGACAGAGGTGCTGCCATCTGAAAGCTCAGATAGAGCAGTTGGAAAATTAACTGACCTAGTACAAGATCTATTTACATATATCAAAAGATCCTGGGTAATAACATCTCATGTTTGTGCAGCATGCCACATTTGTCAAAGGGCTTTCTCATTTACTGTCTTACTTGGTCCTCAAACTAAGAGGCCTTTGGGCAGCTATTGCTGTTTAATTTTGGGCGTGGTAACAGCTTTGGGTATAGTACTGGGCTTGGAATCAGGCTGTGCAACCCACAGCAGGTCACTTAGCTGCTCTGGATTGGCTTTCTTCCTCTACGAAGGTCAGCGCTTGGACTAGACCATTTTCCCAGTGGCAGCTCTGCTGACATTTTGGCCAACATCCTTCTTGTGGGGCTGTGTTGTTCCCTGCACCAGGATGCTAAGCGAGCATCCCTGGTCTCAGCCCACTAGATGGCAGTGGGACTCCCTTCTTCAGAATGTCTCCAGGCATGGCCAAATGTCCCCAGCAGAGCATGCTGCTGGGCTGGCGCACGGCAGGATGATGCACTCAATGAGTTGGATTTTAAGTTTTCAGGTACTTTACATGTCTGCACAGGGAGACTACATCAACAATTACCCAGCAGTCAATGGGTCATCACTGACCCTCTCTATAATTCCAACTGAGATCATGAAGCACCGACTGAGTTTCTGAGCTTAGCACCCTGCATGGCACAAGTTGTTTAGCACTCAGCTACAAACTAAAAGGTTGGCAGTTCAAACCTATCCAGAGGCCTCTTAAACAAAATCCTGGTGGTCTGCTTCAGAAGAGTTGGAGCCATGAACACCCCATGGAGTGAAGAGATATAAACATGAATGTGGATGTGACTCTAGGTATAGCTAGAACCATGGAATCAACTACATCATGGAATCAACTTCAACTCCTGGCCTCCTTGTGTGTCCAAGAAGAACTGTGCTCCCCAGGGTCTTGAAAGGCTGCTTGGTCTGAAGTAGATTTGCAGGCCCTTCTTTCTACGTGCCGCTGGGTGGCCTCAACCTTCCAAGCATGCTATTAAAAGCCAATCCATCACCTGTGTGCATCACTGAAGACACACGGACACAGGGAGCAATGCCCTGGCTGGGGCACTGGAACAGCGCTGGCATGCAGTGAGTGCTGCCCAGTTAGCGAACAGGTCTTCCCTTGGTACTTTCTCAGGTCTGTGTGAAGCTTTCTAAGCATCCAGAGTTCTCGGCCTGATTCTGCTGCCAACTTGCAGTGTGACTTCGAGCTAGTCTCTTGCCCTCTCTGGGCTTGATAACAAAAGCAGGGCAGGCCATCCACAAATATCGTGTGGCTAGCAGGGGAAAGCAGTTGAGGACACAATTGCAGATGGAGTTCATCCTTTGGACTCATCGCCCCTCCTCCCTAACACCCCCACCCCCCCTACACACACACACCTTTTCAACTGCACCAGATGGGTTCTAACTTTCCGGCACCAGAAAAGCAGACCTTGAGTTTTTTCCTTTATGGAATGTAGGCCACCCCTGCTTATGTGTCACATTCAGTCCTCGTTCTTCTCCCTACTCTTGTCCCTCCTCCAGTCTTCAACAAGTGACTGCAGGGCGGTTTCCCAGCAGGGCTGTGCTCAAAGATTCATAAAGCTGGGTTTTCCTTTAGTTCTCCACAGTCTGGGGCTTGGGACAATCCAGGCATTACCATATCAATTGCTCATTTTAGGGGGGAAGGATGGGGGCACTGGAAACACCACATGGGGCCCAATCCTTCTCTGCACGCATGTGAGGGGTTTCCAGGAGTTCGAATTTCAACTTAAGTGATTTATATTTTGTTGTTTAATCGCGTGCCTGTCATCTGCTGGACATTTCTTCTACAGTGTTTTGTTGTTGTTAACCCCATTTCTAAGATCAGAGATAGAAGGGTCAGGCACAATAGGCAGTTAAATTGACTCAATCTGGGCTGTGAACCTGCTTCTGTCTGGTTCCTCATAGCCCTCAGTCATTTTAATGGAGGTGTTGTGAAGGGTGTGGGTTCAGCAGCCACACACTGCCTCATCTCGCCTCCTCGTTGATAGGCTGTGTAGCCTTACGTGAGTTGTTTAATCTCCTACCAAGCTTGTGAGAGCACTACTTTTATTAGCTTCAATTTACCGAGGCTGTGAGAGGTCAGGGAGCGAAGGCTTACAGATTGCCTGGCATATAATATGCTAATGATAGTCAAGATATATAACTAAGCATGTCTCTGTTCTTGGTTCTGTCAGTACCTGGTGTGTCCACAAAGGAGAAACCTGGTTTCCTGCTATTTTGAGCATCTAGTGTGAATGGCAGGAGATAAGTCACATGCTAATGAACCCTTGTGGTGTATTGGTTAAGCACCCTGGGGCCCGGCTATCAAAAGATATAGTGTCCAGGGTCTTAAAGACTGGAAGATAAACAAGGGGCCATCTAGCTAAGAAACAACAAAGCCCACATGGATAAAGCACACCAGCCTACCCCAACATGATCGCTGAAGACAAAGCGGGTGCATAAGCAAATGTGGGCATGTTTTCTTGATGTGCACTCACCCTTTACATAAAACTCTCTCTTATACATACGCGTTTCTGTGGATTTGTTTCGCTAAGGCACCCAGACTAACATAAGCAGCATGGAACGCATTTAAGAAGCCTAGACAAGGGCAGGGCAGGATATTTGGAGGGACTGGATCCAGAATTAGAGAGGAAGGGGTGCTGGAGGTGAAACGGGCTGCTAGCTCCCTGTCCCAAGGAGGACAATGAGACTGCTGGCTCCCATGAAGATTTACAGTCTTGAAAACTCCATATAGGGTCACTGTGGTTGGAATCCACTGGACGGCAGTGGCCTTTTGGGATTGAAGGTGGAAGCCATCAACGGCTTCCTGCCATTGAGCCAAGGAGCCTCCGGAGAGTGTGGGAACTTCTGGAATACAGCGAACAACCTCTGCACATCTGCTTTTCGTGCTGCCCAAGTCATGCATTGACATTTTTCCAAAAGTGAACCATCACAGCTGCTCTCTCAGGAAGCTGGGGGCTGAGCCCGCTGGTTCCACTCCGTCAGCATTTCTGGTCCGGGTACCTGCCCTCTGCCCCGGCACAGGCAATGGGCTTTTGGAAGCAGTGCTCCCTGGGTAGTGGGTGTGATTTGGCTCCTCTGGCCTAACATGATGAATGCTGAGAGGGGGTGGATACTAGGGAGTTAAGCTCCCTGACCTTTCCCTAGCCCAGGGGAAAGCTTACTATTTAAAGTAAGTTTTAGACAGAATCTTTAGAAAGATAAATTGTTTACTTAATGTACACAATTACTCCCCAACACATCTGTTTTGTGTCTGCTCAACTCAACCTCATAGGCTATGGATGACCTTGAGCAAGTTTTTAAAGTCACAATGGGTTTCTACCAGGATTGAGAGTTCAGCTCTCTCAACTCTCCAACTGGTTATTAGCACCATAGTCTCATTTCTATTTATGGATTTACTTTGTTTGAGGGAAAAAAGACTCCCAATTCAACTATATTTTATTAGGAACTCCTTTGCTATGTTTTACACAAGAAAAAGGCACAAACCACTGTTCTGGATGAAGGAGAGCATCCGCATGAGGCCCCAATGGTGTCGGAAGGACCCACAGCCACAGTTACTTAAATAAAATGACACCCATTCTGTCCTGCTGACTCTGACTCATAGTGACTCTGTGTAGGGATCCTGAAGTTGCTACCTTTACAGGAAGCAATAACCTCATCTTTCTCCCGTGGAATGACTAGTGGCTTTGAACCAGCGACCTTGCTGTTAATAGTCCAACACTATCCAGCATCACCACCTGAGCTCCTGAAAGCTTAAATGAGACATGGAAAACAAACACCTTTGTCACAAAACTGTCCCTGAAGACGGATCAATTCATGGAGTTGCGGGAGGGCCTGTGAGAGCATGAGCGGGACCTTCATTGGGATGTGCACACGACCGTATATCGCTGAGTCTGGCCCGGGGAGTGGACGCAAGCACACTGCCTGATGGACAAGCTTTCTACTGCCAGTCAGCAGTAGGAAGGAACTCAATGGTGGCTGAATGTGTGGCCCCTCAAAATGGATTTAGGGTCTCCACATAGACTCTCACTGTGAGCCACAGCCTATTGCTCAAAATTTAAGCTCAAATATTACTTAAATGCCTAACATTCTGTTTCCTTAAACTAGAGTACTGCCAGGATCAACTAGAGGCCTGGATGACCTATCAGGTCTGAACAACGATCTCAAATCACTTCACATGATCCATTCCACCAGTCATGTCACCAGTCGCGCCTCCTCACTTACCCATTCCAGAGACTGTGCCTGTATAACCTATCGACTAACACATTCCCACATGTCGTGATTATGAAACCAACCATCATGCTGGAATAAGGACCAATCACGATGTAAGGGGCAGGGTCAGTGGGAAAGCAAGATAGGGGCTGAGGGGAGCCAAGAGGGTCCCGTCACTCAGTCCCTAAACCTGATCAAATGTCACTAGACTGGGGTCTTCCTCACATCTCAAGGGCACCCGATTCATGATTGAAGTGAATTGTGTTTATTCAATCTTTGTTCTGCTTGCCGTCCTGCTATGCTGCCTCCTCTTCTTGCTTTATGTTGTGGTGACAAATGGCTTGAGAGGGATTTGACATAGGGAGAAAGCCCACCCACATCAACTGTCACCAGAAGCAGACACTAAGTTCATTTCTCTCACCTCACAGAACTATGCACATCAGACACTGGTAGAGCTGCCCGGAAGGGGAACCCTTAATGCAGTGGTTCTCACCCTGTGGGTTGCGACCCCTTTGGGAGTCATATGACCCTTTCACAGGGCTCGTCCAATTCATAACTGTAGCAAAATTACAGTGATGAAGTAGTAAGAAAATCATTTAATGGTCAGGGGGTCACCACAACAAGAGGACCTGTATTAGGAAGGTTGAGAACCACTGCCTGAGTGTGCTTAGGACTTTGCTGCCCTCAGGGTCACCAGACATTCCTGAAGGCAGAGTCACTGCAGGAAGCCCTTCTGGGAAATGCCCTGAAGCCAGGTCTCAACCAACTCCATCCACCCTCACCCTCCTAGATCCTAATCATAGGCTGCTTGGAAATGCTCTCTGCCACTTTAAAGACTGTAAGTCCATGGGAGCAGAACGCCTCCTCTTTCTCCCTTGGAGTGGTGGCTGGTGAGTTCAAACTGCTCACCTTCTGGCTAACAAAACCCGCAGACCAGCTCCCCCTGAGCTCAGTTTGGTTTGCCGCACAGCACACATTGTTGGGAACCTTCTGAAGTAGCTGTGCCATGTGCAGGTTGGGGGATTTCACACAAGATGCAGAATTCCACCCTCTTTTGGCAAAAATAATTTTTGCAATAGCCTTGTATTCTCTTCTGGATCTGAGTAGCAGCTACTCTCGTGCAGTCCTAGCACATACATGCATGCACAGTCCTCCCAACTCCCTAAGGTCTTATGCCGAGTCTGCTCCATGCTTTCCTGTGTCCTATGTGGCGCTGTAGGCACCCAAGGCATGGGCTCTGCAGCCTGGGTTCAAATCTCTCCTTTCCACTTCCTCACTGTGTGGTCATAGGCTCATGACTTTATCATCCTGTGCCACTGATTTTTCATCTGTAAAATGAGGCGAGAATAGAGTCCACACATAGGCTTGTTAAGTGAAATAATTGAATTATTATATACAAAAAGCTTAGAACATTGCTCGGCATCTTGCAAATACTGTTAGGTAGCTTAGCATAGGGACTGGGTCATCCATTACATATGCTCAGGTTCAAACTTCCGGCCAGGAAGGGGTGGTACACCTAGGTGGGTGTTACATCTGGATTGGTCCATCTGGGCCAGGTGAATTCAATCCAGCCAATGGGGTTGACCAGGACCATCAACCATGCCTCCCTATGGAGGAATTGAAAAGGCAGGATCTTGACCTCTCCGATGTCTCCCTTCACCCACTTTTCTGTTGTCCGTCCCCCAGGGAGGAGGTCACATGTAGATACTTGTAATCGGTTCCCTCTTTCCAATCCACCCTCCCGCTACCCTCCCAATATCACCACTCACAAATTATCAAGGTTTCTTGAGGGATGGGGGAGCGGGGAGGAAGGGGTTAAAATGAGGGCTTATGTGGAGGCAAGGGCTTATGTGGAGGCAAATGTTTTGAGAATAATGAGGGCAGTGAGTGTACAATGTGCTTTACACAATTGATGTATGTATGGATTGTGATAAGAATTGTATGAGCCCCTAATAAAACGATTTCAAAAAAAAAGAAAAGAAAGAAAAGGCAGGATCCTGGAGCCCACGTAGTGACTTTCTCTCCAGCAGCTTCTAGGCAAGCTGTGCAGGGGTGAGGGGCCCTGAGGTGCCTGTGTAAACCTGAAACTTCTTCTCTCAAAAAACTCACTTGGATCACAATCCAGGCTGCGGAGTGAATTCTTTCTCATGCGAAGCCAAGGACTGAGGTATATTTCTCCCACGAGAGATCTAACAATAGTATCTCTTATTATATCATTAGGAGCCCTGGTGGTGTAGTGGACTATGCATTAACCTGCTAATCGCAAGGTCAGGGGTTTGAACTGACTAGCCGTCCGTGGGAGAAATATGAGGTTGTCTATTTCTGTAAGGCAATGGTTCTCAACCTTCTGAATGCCGCCACCCTTTAATACAGTTCATGTTGTGGTCACCTGCAACCATAAAATTATTTTCATTGCTACTTTATAACTGTAATTTTGCTATCGTTATGAATTGGATGACCCCTGTTAAAGGGTTATTTGATCCCCAAAGGGGTCGCGACCCACAGGTTGCGACCCCTGCTGTAAGGATTTAAAGTCTCAAAACCCCAAAGGGGCAGATCTTTGTCCTATTGGGAGTCAATAAAATGGTAGTTAGGTTTTTTTCTGCATCAGTATCAGATTCTGGTGGCAATCTCAGTCATCCTGCATTGTGGTCTGGTTTGAACTCCGGAAATGACTGCCCTGGTTTGAGGTGAGGGCCAAGGTGCTTCAGTGGTAGACCTCTCATCGACTTTCACCGGGAAGACCCGGGTTTGATTTGCAGCCAATGTGCCCCAGACTGTCAGTGAAGGTTTGTGTGTTGCTATGACACTGAGCAGGCTTCAGTGGTGTTTCCAGACTGAAACAGAATAATGAAGAAAGACCTGATCATCCCCATCCACACATTGACCTATGGCCCACCACTGTTGGCTTCCTCTCCCAGTCCTGGTGGTAGCACAGATAGGCACAGTTTGCTCCACTGCCCATGAGGTGCCCATGAGAGGCTGACGCGACAACCACAGTCAAGATCAACAGCTTAAACTCCATTCTGGGTCTATGGAAACAAGAACAACCTTCTGAATTGAGGTTGCATTGCTATTTGGGACTGGGAGGATGCCTTTGTGATATGGATTGCACTCTGGATCCCAAGGGGGACTTTTAAACACAGCCACATAGCAGCTCCGGAAATTGCCATAGTGAGAAGGCAGGTTTAAAAAAATAAAAAAAAAGCTTTTACTGGCTTGCTCAAAGGAGGCTGCGGGTAGATTGGGGGGTGGAAAACTCCTCTGGAAATGGAAAATTTTTTGTCCTTACATATGCATCATTTCTTCTGGTCCTGAAAGAAAACACAAAGCAGAGGAGAGGAGGAAACGGAGACTGGCAGTCATCTTGTTGGTATTCCCACAGCACCCCCTCCTTAAGCGCTTGCTGCCATCTCATCCAACTCCACTCAGTGTATTTTCACACGGCAATGATGCAGAAATGTCTGCGTACTCCAGTTTTATTGTAGTCGGGCAGCGTTTATGGCTTTGACGTTCAACTGAGCATGGCAGGACGTCTAGAAGCAATTATAACCAGCACCTGCTCTGTCTGTGCGATGGGCAGGCAGTGACAGATTCCCAGCCTCCGGAACACTAGTGTTCCCTCCCAGCTCAGGATAATGACGGTGACACTCGGCCCCCTTGTTGTCTGGGGAGCTCAAGGAGCTCTCCTTTGAAACCTCAACTTATGGGCATTTCTTTGAGTGAAGACATCAAATTAGTGACTGGAAAGGAAGGCGTAGGAGATGATTATTGGCCACAAGACAAGCCTTAATCGCCTCCAGAGAGCATGTCTCCTAAGTGCCAAGTGTGGAGAGGGAGGAAACAATTGATCACAAATGGAATAGACTCTGAATCTCGCCACACAATGTGTGTGTGTGGTCACTGAGGCGGCAACATTATGACTGGGGATGGATACGGTTTGTGCAGCCGTGATTGCCATCCAGAATGTGGCATGCTATTGTGAAAAATGATTTTTTATTCTGAGCAAATCTCTGCTTCCACTTGCTTTAATGCTTCGCCGGAGAGCAGGGGACTCTGGGAGGGGTGGGGGGCGCACAGGACTGGGCTGACCTCAGGAACTCATGTGTAAAGGGCTTTTTCTCACTTGGAAGCAGGCTGTTCTTTCTGGTAAAGCTTGTTTGTGAACCTTGCCACATCTGCGTCCGAAGAGGGAACTGAAGGTGACAAATGCCATGAGGAGCCCCGGGCACATCTTGTTTCATTTGAATCCCAGTTTTACCTTTCCTCCTTTCTGGGTTCTGAAGCATCAGATGGGTGCCAAACGCTTCCACGGACAACTAAAGCTGAACAAGGTGGAGGCAGATGAAGAGCAACGGGAGGTTGGTGTTTGGGAGACTGAATACTTGGGCTTCCTAGGCCAGTCCAGTTGGTGGTTAGAGCCCTGTTTCAGATTCCACTGTAATCTCCTAGTGTCCAAGGACCAAGTGGATCCTAAGTCCAGAATTTCTGTTACATGTGTCACCAAGGAGGAGTTGGGCTAAAATGCATTGAAGAATAAAGCAGGAGCTTGGCTTATGAATCCACTCTCTGATTCTGAAATTTCAAAGGCTCCGTGCACAGACATTTCAACACTGAAAGCACAGCAGGGAAAACCAAAGACTTGGGCTTCCTCCTTGTCCCTCTTTTTGGGCTTTTACGGTTTTCCAAGGCGCCTCCCTGAGCCGAGTGTTGTATAGGTCAGGTTTAAAGATGTCCTAGTTCCGAGGGACTTGCTGTTCTGCTTTCTTTTTCAGGGAGACCTGGTTTCTTGTCTTGTGGCCAAACACAGAGCACAGATGTCTGTGGGCCTCCTCCCTTGCCCCTGACCTTTGCTCTCTTCTCTGGATACACTACTGACCTGTTCTCCCTTACAAGATCTGAACTGCTCACAAACTTCGATGAATTCTCATCCTAGCAAGAAGCATCTGAGCATCTTATTAGAGCCTGTATGAGTTCTGTTCTGGATGCTTATTTGTGCAACTTCAGGGTCTGGCATGGAAATATTCCATGTCCACAGACCCGCACAAATAATATAAACTCCAACAGTAGTTTAAGGTTTAAGGTGGTAACAGGGAACGCTGGGGCCTGTGGCTCCTGGTGAACCTCACAGGCTGTCTAAAGAGGCTACTTCCATCTCAATGTAACCATACAGGAATGTAGACCTGTTAGGTAGCAAGACAAGGGGTTGTTCCTCTCCATGCTTAGGGGGCCCCCTACAGGAGGTTGGAAGCCAATGCAGGCTAAAGGGCATGCACCAATTCAAGGCGAAGCCAGGAGAGCTTAATTGACGCCTCACAGCTGAAAGCCCTTAAAAGGCTGGAACCTTCCCTTCAGCTGCTTCTCTGCCTTCCGCTCAGCAGGGCTGGGTGTGCAGTGTCATGAGGGTGCCCGTGTTCAGTTTACTGTAACGCCGGAACCTTCTTCTCTCCTGTATATAAACCCACTCGGATCACCAACCAGGCTTTGGTGTGAATTTCTTTCTAGTGTGTAGCCAAGGACCGAGACATTTCCCACCCGAGAAACCTACAGACCCAGACTTACAATAAACCCATATGTGTGTGTGTGTGTGTGTGTGTGTGATATATACACACACACACAGACACACACATATATGGCAAGAGGTGAACAGGTCTAGCCAGCAATGGTGAAGAGGGCCCTGGGATTGAGATTGAGAACGATTCTGAAGTAGAATCCATAACCCTTAGAAATGTATTGGCCTGCTATACCAATCCAATTACCCTCAACCTTCTTCAAAGAATTGGAAAAACTGACCACCAACTTCATATGGAGAGGGAAGAAACCCAGAATTAGCAGAGAACTCCTCAAGAAGAAGGACACAATTGGAGGACTCGCCCTACCTGATTTCAATGCCTACTACACAGCTACAGTGGTCAAAACAGCATGGTACTGGCACAATGATAGACACTCAGACCAGTGGAAAAGAATAGAAAGCCCAGGAGTAAAATCATCAGCATATAGACAACTGATCTTCGACAAGGGTTCCAAAAATGTCAAGTGGGAAGCAGATGCCCTCTTTAATAAGTGGTGCTGGAAACAATGGATATCCACATATAGAAAGTTGAAATAAGACGTCTACCTCACCCCATGCACAAGAATACACTCAAGGTGGATCACAGATCTAGAAGTCAAACCCCAAACCATCAGGACCATTAAGGAGGGAATCGGGACTAATCTCAGAGTACTGGCCCAGGGAGCACATAGGCTCACTGCAACAGGGAAGGGGACACACACAGGTGAATTGGAAATCGACAAATGGGATCTAATAAGAATAAAATGCATGTGCACCTCGAAAGACTTTGCCAAGAGGGTGACAAGGCAACCCACAGACTGGGAGAAGATTTTTAGTAATGACACATCAGACAAAGGGCTCATTACTAAAATCTACAACACCATCGTGACCTGCAAAAAGAGGAAAACAGTTAACCCCCTAAGGAAGTGGGCAAAAGAAATGAGAAGAACTTTCAGTAGAGAGGAGATCAATATGGCCAATAAACATATGAGAAAGTGCTCGAAGTCCCTTGCCATAAGAGAAATGCAAATCAAAACAACCATGAGATACCACCTAACACCCCTGAGGCTAGCCCAGATCAGTAAATCAGAGAGCAACAAGTGTTGGAGGGGCTGTGGTGAAGTAGGAACCCTCCTCCACTGCTGGTGGTCGTGTACATTTGTACAGCCACTGTGGAAAGCAATCTGGCGATACCTAAAGAAAATGGAAATTGATCTACCTCATGACCCAGCCATCCCTCTACTGGGCATATACCCGGTTGAAGCAGCAAATAAAACACGACCAGTCATATGCGCTCCAATGTTTATTGCGGCACAATTCACAATGGCAAAGACTTTGAAACAGCCTAAGTTTCCATCGACAGACGAGTGGATTAGCAAACTTTGGCACATACACACAATGGAGTATTATGCAGCACTGAAAAGCAACGATGAGCACATGAAACACGTTATTTCATGGGAAGAGCTGGAAGGAATTATGTTAAGCGAGGTAAGCCAGACCCAAAGGGACAGGTACAACATGAGTCCCCTGAGGTAAGTACAATCAGCATGACAGAAATAGAAGAATAAACATCCATCCCACAATAAACGGCAGGAAGCATAGATAGTTGGAGGGAGGGCAGGCCACACCTAGGGAGGTACATAAGAGCCCAGCATAAAGAAGGGGTAGTGGGGTAGGGAGAGGGAGAACCGGGAGGGGGAGAATCCGAATGGATGGTATGGGGGGGGGCAGGGTACTAACCCACCCGGGGGAGAGTATCGGTTATGTCCCCACAGATTTGGAACATGCATACGGACCCCAACATGACACACCAAACAAGGAGGACAACGCAAAGTACAGAGGTCTACACAAAGAGGCTGGACGACAAGCCGGCCCAAACCAGAATTAGGCCGACCCCCACACTCGAAGGGAATACCACAGAAAACAAAAATAGATCGTCTGGAGTGGGAAAGGAACTGACCCACCACACCACATCCAGAAGGAAGCTGAAACAAAAGAAGGAGAAAGGACATAGTGGAGTACACCTGGGTCCACCAAGCCCAAAGTCGATAGACCAGCTAGAAGAGCCCATCATACAGAGAGGACCATTCAGCTGACCACACTACGAGATATGACATCCTGCACCAACACATGGCCCTACACGGGACAGCACCTGAGACACAATGGGGGATGGGCAACTGAGCTGACCCCGCCACACTGAGGCAAACACTGGGGACATGCAATGGAGCAGCGGAGGAAGCAGAGCAAAGGGAGCCCGAGGGAGTAGAAAGGATGGTCTTCTGGGCCAGGACGTGGCGCCTCACAAGCTACACCTAGAAAACACTCCTAAAGGCCAATGAAAGGACCTTGAACTACTAGCAATTTTTTCTTTTAATATTTGCTATCTTTTTGTTTAGTCTTTTTAAACTTGTTTTGTTTTTTTACCCAGTAAATTTTGTATGTTAGTGGCTTTTCTGCTTATCAGCGTGTCGATGTTGCTTCTGTCAAAGCCATGTTCTTATGGGCCACTTGGGCGCAGTCAAAGTCATATCCATTTGTATGCACATATTACTATGTCAGCAGGTCCACCTAGACAAGATAGACTGGACAAATAATGAGAGAAGAAAACAACAGGACCAACGGTCCTGGAGGGACATGAGAGCGTGGGAGGTAGGGGAAGGGAGGAGGTGTCGCCCAACACAGGGACAAGGGAACAGCGAATGGTTCAAAACCAGAGGAGGGAGGGGATGGGAGGACTGGAAGGGAGTGACCAAGAGCAAGGTAACTGAGAGGAACTACTGAATCCAGAATGAAGGCTAAACATGGTAATGGGTCGGGAGGAAAGCGAAAGGAAATAGAGGAAAGGAGTAGGAGGCAAAGTGCATACAGAGAAGCCTAAGTACAGACATGTACATATGTAAACATATTTATGATTATGGGGGCAATAGATTTATATGCATATATTTATAGGTTCAGTAGTAGGGTAGCAGATGGACATTGGGCCTCCTCATGCATAATCCCCCAATACAATAGCACCTCGCCCTGCTAAGCAGCCATTGCAGGATACCCATCTTCCCGACATGATCACTGAAGACAGCCGTGTGTGTAAGCAAATGTGGTGAAGAAAGCTGATGGTGCCCGGCTTATCAAAAAAAGATATAGCGTCTGGGGTCTTAAAGGCTTGAAGGCAAATAAGCGGCCATCTAGCTCAGAAGCAACAAAGCCCACAGAGAAGAAGCACACGGCCTAAGCGAATACAAGGTGTTGAATGGACCATGTAGCAGATACAAAGGAACAAAAACAATCATTGTGTGATCACCTCTCTCACATAATGGCTGAAGACGAAAGTGTGCATAAGCAAGTGTGGTGAAGAAGGCGGATGGTGCCCGGCTACTGAGAGATGTAGAGTCTGGGGACTTAAAGGCTTGAACGCAAACAAGCGGCCATCTAGCCCAGAAGCAACCGAGCCCACACAGAAGCAGCACACCAACATAGGTGATCATGAAGGACAGAGGAGACCAGGTCTCCAACATCAAAGGTGGGGTGGTGGTGGGAATCACATCACCGTGAAAGAGGGGGAGTGCATGATGGGGACCCAACGCCCACCTGTAGACAGCTGGACCCCCTTCCAGAGGGGTAGTGAGGAGGAGATGGGCCACTCAGGGTTCAGTGTAGCAACAATGAAACTCAAAACCTTCCTCTAGTTCCTGAACGCTTCCTCCCCTCCCAATCATCATGACCCCAATCCTACCTTGCCTTGCGGACCTGGTTATACCAGAGGATGTACAGCGGTGCAGTGGGGATCTGGAGGCACAGGGAATCTAGGACAGACGAACCCCTCAACACCAGCTGTGGGAGTGGCGACACCAGGAGGGAAGGGCATGTAGAAAGGGAGAACCGATCTCAGAGTTCTATGTGTAACCTCCTCTCTGGGAGATTGGCAAGGGGGAGGCGGGTGAGGGGAGACGCCGGGGAGTGTAAGATAAGATGTAATAATTATTTATAAATTATCAAGGGACCAGGGGTGGGATCGGGGAGGGAGGGGGATGGGGGGAAAAAAAGGGAAACCGAGCTGATTCCAGGAACCCAAGTGGAAGGTGAATTATGAGAGTGATGAGTGCAACGAATGCATAAGGGTGCTTTGCTCAATTGATGTATGTACAGATTGTGATAAGAGCCTTATGAGCCCCAATAAAACGATTAAAATAAATAAATAAAGAATGAAAGAAAAAAAAAGAAATGTATTGGCCTTAGGGGAGGGGCAAAGAGGGCTGGATTGAGAAAGTCTGTGGCATCCAGTTCTGACTTGACTTTTGGATCCAGAATCTTTCAGGAGTCATGGCCTTGCCCTCCAGCCAGAACTTCCAATAACCGTCTTCTCAGAGCCTTGTTAAATTCTCATAATACGTTACACCTGCCATCCTGTGAGCAGCTACCAAACCCAGGCACTTTTTTCTTTCTTTTTTTTTTTTTAACAGGAACAATAAAGTTTATTGAACCGTAGCTTAGTACAGGCGCTGGGATTTCCCCACGGTGCTCTTAATGTACAAAGCACGGATATTCTGCCAATTCTTCTTCAGCAGCGAAACCAAAAAGTTGACAGCCAAGTGGATGTTGTACACGAGTTCATCATCTGTCATCTTCACATGGCCAACTGCCACTGCCAGACACAGCACCTTCTTCATCTGGAACTTGACGGTGGACTTCACCTCGTCGACCTTGGCCACCATGTTCTCATTGTGGGTCAGCAGGGAAGGGAATTTCCCGGCCTTGTTCAGGCCCGGGCCCAGAATTCGAGGAATCTGCTTGATCAGGGTCTCTGAGGCCAAAAAGGCATCATACTTCTTGGCCAGCTTTTTGACCAACTTCTTATTCTTGTTGAGCTTCTTGAGCGCCTCGATGTCCATGTGAGGGATCTCCACGGCCTTCGCTTGTCGCAGTGCTGCTGGTCCCCAAGGACACACACTGAGAACTTGGGGCGCGGGGTGGACTTAAGCCTGACGGTGCCAGAGAAGCGTTTGTCCTTCTGAGGGTCGTAGTTCTTCAGGCTGATCTGCAGCTCCACCGTCTCCAAAAACTTCCGGCGCTTGCGCTGGTTCCTGTGCAGGACTTCCCGCACCGCCTCGTAGAGGGTGTCATGAGAGACTTTGGTACTCATGGTTCCTAGCGCTGCGGCAACCGGAAAAGAGACCCAGGCACCTTTTTCAAAGACAAGCTCGCTCTCTCTACCCTTAAGAGCAGGTAGTTTTTGGATGATGGATATGAGATACCACAGAAGGCAAATCTGTAATCTTCCATGATGCCCAAAACATGCTGTCACAACCAGGACCCATGACAATCCCTCAGTTTCCTAAATTGCTTCACTGTTGCTTTTTAATTAATATATGACATTAACTTGTCATATATTGATAACAGGGAGGACCCTGAACTAGATGAATAAATTAAAGCTCTCCTCATCCTGTGCTTTTATATGAATGTGTTAATTATTTTTGTCATTAGGGAGAATGATGGAGGGATGGAGCAATACCAAACGGAGTTTGACAGATACAATCTGTCACCCAGTGAGTCTGCAATTAACACCAAGGGACCAAGGTAGGATTCCCGGTAATAAATAGCCTTCCTCCCAGATGCTAGTGGAGACCCAGCAGGACCCACTGTTGTGTTGTAGCAGTTGTACACGGGACCTTATGGGAGACAGAGCTGGTGTTTGAAATGAGTTTTGTTTGTCCCCAGTTGGCTCAGATTTGTTTTTTAGATAGCATAATCACTAACATTTAAACACAGGGTGATGTCACGTAACAATCTGCAGCTTCTGAGAAATGAGAGGCCCGACTTTGCTGGTTGACAGTGCACCTCTGGAAGACAAGGGGGACCACAGAGGGACTGGGGGGGGCAGGCAGATGTGGTGATCGGAGTTTGGAATCCTTGTTTTCCACGTAGAGGTGGCAAGGAGTTCAAGGGTTCAGAAATTGAGGAGGGAAGTTCCAGAAGACAAGTCTGTGTGGTCCATAATAAACCAATATAGGGGTTGAGATTTCAATCCGTTGGCTATTTATTTTGTGCCTGGTAGCCAACCAGCCCAGAATTCCTGACCTCGCCGACCGTGTGAAACAAGGACCATTCCAGAATTACATAGAAGCAAGCATGGAAGCAAGGGCATCCACCACCCCGAATGCGTAGGGGTCAGGAACCAAGTGCTTTCTGTAGAACAGCCCCAGAAGGCAGACCTTTGGCTGGAAAACCTGTTAGGGAGCTAGCATAGGGACTGGCAGGCCCATTACACAAGCTCAGAGGTCTGAGCTACCGGCTCATGAAGTAGAGGCTCACTGCATGCTCAGAAGTTCAGGTTTCCAGCCAGCAGGGGGAGCTACGCCTGGGTGGGCGCTGTACCTGCATTGGCTCACCTAGGCCAGGTGAATTCAATTCAACAATACAGCCAATGAGGTCGAACTACGTCATCGACCACGCCTCCCTAACCGCTCATAAAACTCAAGAGGATCCCAAACCAGGCCTCGGCGTGAGCTGTTTCTGGCGTGGAGCCGAGGACCGAGGCACACCTGCCCCAGGTGAGGTCCAACAGAAGCGGTGATGTTCGAACAGAAGCGGTGCTGTGTGACTGGAAGCTATGAGGTAAGCCGGCCCCAGGAGTGGGCCTTCCCATGCTGGTCTCACGGGTTGTGGGCCCCTCTGGGCTCCTTTCACCTCACCACCCTTGGGAGAATTGTTGGGTTGAGTTCACCTGGCCTAGGTGAGCCAATCCAAGTGGCGCCCCACCCAATACGGTGGAGGCCCCTGGGGACGCTTGTAGCGTATTGCCGCAGCCCCAGCCTTTTGTGTCGGTCTTTGCGCCATTTCTTGCTGGTGTCAGTCTTTGCGCCGTTTCCTGCTGGTGTCGGTCTTTGCGCCGTTTCTTGCTGGTGTCGGTCTTTGCGCCGTTTCTTGCTGGTGTCGGTCTTTGCGCCGTTTCTTGCTGGTGTCGGTCTTTGCGCCGTTTCTTGCTGGTGTCGGTCTTTGCGCCGTTTCTTGCTGGTGTCGGTCTTTGCGCCGTTTCTTGCTGGTGTCGGTCTTTGCGCCGTTTCTTGCTGGTGTCGGACTTTCTGCCATTTCTTGCTGGTGTCGGTCTTTGCGCCGTTTCTTGCTGGTGTCGGTCTTTGCGCCGTTTCTTGCTGGTGTCTGTCTTTGCGCCATTTCTTGCTGGTGTCGGTCTTTGCGCCGTTTCTTGCTGGTGTCGGTCTTTGCGCCGTTTCTTGCTGGTGTGCGGGACTTGATGTTCCTCTCTGTGCCTGCCTTCCCGGGCTGCATTTGGGTGGGGGCTGGGACGCTGCTGCCTGGAGGCTGGGAGGATTTTGACTCCCAAAGCCTTCTCGAGGCTCAGTGTAAAAGTTTATTTGGACTCGAAAACAGAATCAAAGACCCAATTAATTAAGTTTTAGAAGCAGGCTTTATTGCGAACTTGTGGCGGGTTCAGCAACTCAGGGTATTGAGCTATTGAAGCCACGCCAGGGAAAAAATCCTGGCGGCGTTTTTATGCCCACTGCTGGCAGGCACAGCTGGGGAGAATCATAGCTTGGGTCGGGGGTGGATCTGCGCACACAGGTCCTTCCAAAGGGAGAAGGTCGTTAATCTTACCTACATATGTCAGGGACGCGTGGAGTGACCATATCTTCAGAAAACCTTCTGGCTTTGGGAGGAGCTGGTTCCAGGAATTTGGGGTTGAGCAGAGGAGGGGAGGTCAGTTAGGGGTCAGTCTTGAGAGCTAAAATGGAGTCTGTTGTGCCAAGACAGGACGTTTTAGACTGACCCTATAGGGAAAAGGGACAACATTAGTCCATTTCTGTAACTGCTTCCTGTGGGTAGTGGGCGAAGAGCAAGGGGAGGGGCTTTTCCAGGCAGAGTACTGGGAGTTGCGGCCTGGCACAGGGTGGAGAGGTTGTTGTTGCTGGTGGACTGCTATACGGGTGATTTCGCGGAGTCAACTTTGCAGGAGCTGAATGAGACAAGGAGCAATTAAGAGCAAAATTACTACTAAAATTATGGGTTCTAGTACGGGGGCTAGGAAGGAGTACAGAGAAGAGTTCCACCAGGAAGAGGATCCGTCTGTTCTGAATCTGTTGTTTTGCAGCTCACGGTTTAGCTTGTTGAGGGTCTGGACTCTAGTTTCCACAATTCCCAGCTTATTGATGTAATAACGGCATTCCTCCTGGAGGAATTAGCAGGTTCCTCCTTTTTCAGCAGTGATGAGGTCTAAAGTGCAGCGGCTCTGCAAGGCAACTTGGGCAACAGAGGTTGTTTGTTTCTGCAGGGAGGCTAGAGATTTGGCAGAGGCATCGACTGCCAGCTGGAAGCGTGTGGATAACTTGTCTGCTGTGGTGATAGAGGGTCTAAGGGTCCCGCCGCTGAGTCCTACTGCACCTGCTGCTGAGGCTAAGGAGATTCTCACTGCTATCGGAAGAAAAACTGCTCTTTTAGTTTGGCGACTGTATACCTGGATGTATTTGTCCTGGACCTCAGCCGGAGTGTATGTAGTGAGCTGCGGAACCAGAGTGACGGGCAGGCACAAAAGGGTAAGGTAGAACTGATGTTTAAATGCTTAGTGTATAGTTGCACCAAAAGAAAATTTTTTTCTGGCGCTGTTAGTGGTTTGGAGGGGATTTGGGTGACATTACATGTCTGTGTCGATGGATTGGAGTAGCAAAAGGGCACTTGAGTGTTTTCTGGTTGGATGTACAGAGGAATATTGGGGATGGTTATGGGTTTTGTGGTCTTTACGTTGGATGAAAATGACAGGGCAGGACCTGGTACTGCTACCAGAGGAGGGCGTTCTAGGGCTGCACGCATGCAGCAGGTGGAGAGGTTGGCTAGTCCAGCAAAGTGGCGATGGCCAGTCCCTGCTGTAGCAGGGTAAGCTGGGAGAAGGGAGACTCAGAAGGTTTAGAAATTTGCTTAGTGAGTTGAAGGTCTTGGATCTGAATATTACAGTGGATGGTGGATTGGACCTGGAGTAGCGACCTCCATACATAGAGTTTGGCGTCTGGAAATTTCTCTCGGCGAGTGGCGTACCACGCTCCTGGAACCAGAGGTGTCCAGCGGCTATCCCAGGGGTCTGGGATTGTGAGAGTGTATTTAGATTTATGGTAGTAGAATCATCCCTGGGGACAAAGGGAAAGGTAAAGTATCTGGCAGGAAGACCAAGGACACCCTACATTTTTCTGTATTCACCTTTTGCACATTGGGTAGTTGCCTTCTGGTCATACAGGTAGCAAATAATGGGATCAGCTTTTCCTTGATGCTGCTTAAAGTCAGGGAAATTTAAGTATATGGGTGTTCTGCACCCTGTGGGTGGGCAGTCAGCGGTGGCCAGCAAATAATCATAACGCTTAGTGCGGGCGTAATTGGTATAGTTTTCAGTCAAGTAAAATCGCTAGCAAAAGGGGAAATTATATTAGGTTTAGCTGGCTGGCTTGGTGAGGCGAGTGAGGCGGAGAGACATAGGACCAGTAGACTGAGCCAGACCACTGGGAGCCATGGTCAGAGTTCACTGCTGCCTTGACTCGGGACAAATGTACCCAGGAATCTATTCCAAGACCCTTGACTGCCAAGGGAGTAGTGAGCACTACGGTGTAAGGGCCTTCCCACCGGGGTGCTAAGGGTCTGGGTGCTAGGGATTTAATTAACACAGCATTTCCAGGATGCACTGGTTTTTGGTGATCAGCAGAGGTCGGAGATGGTTCAGGGATGGGGGAGTTTTCGTGTTGTCTAAAAAGGTTGCGGAGCAAGGACAAGTATGGAAGGTACGAAGCTAGCAGAGGGCAATCAGTTGCAGGAAGAGGCGAGAAAAGAAAAGGTTGTCCGTAGAGTATTTCGATCATGTCTGGGGAGGATCTGCGCACATAGGTGCTTCAGAGGGGTCGTTAATCTTATCTATATGTGAGGGAGGGGTGGAGTGACCATATATTCAGAAAACATTCTGGCTTTGGGACGAGCTGGTTCCAAGAATTTGGGGTAGAGCAGGGGAGGGGAGATCGGTTAGGGGTCAGTCTTGAGAGCTAAGATGGAGTTGCAGGCCTCAAAATGGAGTCTGTTGCACCAAGACTGGGACACAGTGGTGTGCTGCGGCTCCGCCAAGCAGGATGGCTGGGAGCGCCCACATCTACCCTGTTGGTTTGGGCAGGTCTCTGGCTGGGTGGTTGGCTCCAGGCTGGCTTTCGGCTAGGCCACAATCTGCGGCTTCCATTTTCCCAGCCACATGACTCCACTCCCAGGCAGAATGGCGCCACCTGTGTCTGTTGTAGCTACTGTCTCTTCCCAGAAAGAAAGCCACCCAGACCGCGGGCAAGTTCAACAGAACAAGTTTTATTTTCTGCGCAGAGACTGTCAGCTCTCTTGAGAGGAGACTGAGTGGCCCCCAGTCTAATTTTCCAAAGGTTTTTATACTTTTGCAATGTGCAGGTGTGCAAGCAGGTAGAGTAGAGAAGCAGGGTGTTGCAGTTAGCCATTCTTAGTTGAACATTACCTGCTCTGGTCTTTCCTTCTGTACGTTCCCTTGGGCTACGTCTGCACAGCCTACCTCCCCAATATCAGCTAGTTCGTTGACAGTTCATAGCTAGTTTATTTACTGTTCATAATGGCTTCTATCAGCTCAAAATGACTTCTCTTGTCAAGGCTGTTTAAGCTTTGCCCAGAGCTGCTACATTCCCTCCTCTTCTTAGCCGAGTTCAAATCATTGAATCTGCGGTAGCCAGCCCAGTGTATGGTGGGCTCAGCACTAAGAGTTTTATGGTTTGTACTTTCTGTGTGAGGACTGCCACTAGCTTATTGGTTATTATTGGTCCAAACGTGAGGTTTAGCAGGAGGAGGATTAGGGGTCCGGCTAGGGGCGTTACTAGGGTGGTTCGCCAGGTTGCCCAATTAAGTAGCTTTTCAAACCAATTGGTTTCTTCATTTCTTTTCTTGACTCTTTCCTCTAATCTTTTCCTAACCAGGGCTAAACTATCTTTAATGATTCCTGAATGGTTTGCATAAAACAAGTTTCTCCTAATGCCATGCACAACACTCCTTGTTTCAAAAGGAGCAAGTCAAGCCCTCGGCGGTTTGGCAACACACTTCTACAAGGGAGTCTAAGGATCTTTCTAAATGGGAAACATGGTATTTTATCCCTGTAAATCTAAAGCAATTTGCTGACTAAGAGTCTGATAGTTTAAGTTTCCTTGTATTAAAGCAACTGACCCGACTGCAGCTAATCCCATAATCCCAAGCCCCGTTAACAGTGGGACTGACATTGGGGCTCTTTTAGCTCATCCAGAAATTCCAAAGTTATCCCTACCTCCTTCACCAGAACACAGGTACACTTGAGGAATAACATGCACTAGGACACAAATACCCGGGTCTGCTGCTAATACTGGGGAAAGGAGACAGGGTGCTAGTCCTGTGGAACAAGTAAAGCAAGTACCCGTTGGGGCAGATAACAAATAAGGATCACCATTTGGTTCAATAGGAACAGCTTGAAGGCAAAAATCTTGATATTTTGATATATTAAAGGGATAATTAGATGAATAAAAACAGTCTTCGCCCTTGGTAATCTTTTAAAGTGAGCTAGAGTTGAGTCCACTCTAACCTCACCTACAGACTGCTGCTTCGTGTAATCCTTCTTACTAACATTTCTAATTGGATTACGCTCTGCACCAATAGTGCTATTTGTAGCCGTGCCTACCGAGTAAGGGGGAGCAGGGTTCAGACAAAGCCAACAATCAGTTGCGAGGTTAGGATTTGAGTCCATAAATTGGAATACAGCATCCAGAGTATCAAACACAGAACCTTGAGGTGGCTCCTGAATGGGAAGGGCCCTTTGAGTTGGGCTGGCAGTGAACGGGAAAGTTACTGAAGAGTCTGGAGGGTGCGGCAAAGGAATCTTAATGACACCCAGCTGTGGCTCTTCAGGATTTATCACCAGGTTTGGGCCTATTTATGGACAGGAAGTTGCCATATTTTACTTTGCTGCATAGTAAAGGTTGTCCCGGGATCTCTATCATTTACATAATACTGAATTCCCATGTGTTCCCAGTGAACCCAATAACGCTTGAATCCAGTTCTTATTGGGTTACATTTGGAAACCATACACGTGGTGGGATCAAACCCCTCCGACTTGAGTCCCATTCTTGTAAAAACAATAGGGTCGTCTTTAACAAGTTTCCACCCTGAAGATGATAGTTTCACAACCCTAAGCTGCACAATGGCAATGTCCCTCCCCTTGGCAGTTAGGGAGCCCATGAGCCGGGCATCTATAGAAATGGTGTGTTTGGAGCCTTCTTTCTAAAGAGGGTATTCCGCACCCATAGGACGGGATTCCGGTTATGGGCCCCATTGTGCCCTTTACCTTTAAAGGATCCGGAATGCCAGCTCTTTCCTAGCAAATCAAACAAATCAAAGCGGAAACGGGGGTCAGACCCCGTGTAAGAAGTTACATATTCACTGTTGGAGGTTCGAGTAGCAGTCCACAGATGTGTTTGTGGTTGGGCGAAATGGCGGGTGCTGACAGCAATGCTCAGACAAAAACAATTAAGTTCTGTAAAGCCTTAATTTTGAGGGTTTTTCTGTCTTTCTGAGTGTTCATCTTTTCAGGATATGCTCAGGGAGGGCTTTTTTTGACTTGTGACTGATGAATCCACGGCCCCTTCCCCACTACTTTAATAGCAGTTGGTGTTATAAGTATCACCTAGTATGGGCCAGTCCCCCTAGGTTCTAAGGTCTCGGGTCAGTGCTTCTTTACCCACGTTCAGTCTCCAGGTTGCAAGTTGTGGGCTGCCTCTTCACCTTTCCCTTGGTTGGGCCCAAAATGAAGGTGTCGGAGCAGATGATTTGTCTCACCTGCTGGACAGCCTGCAGGCACTTCATGAAGGAACAAGTAGTGACTTCCATTACTTCTACTTCCTTCAGTCTTGGGAGGATTGGGGAAGGTCTGCCAAACTTAAATTCAAACGGGGTCATGCTTTTCACATAGGGAGTGCATCGGACTCGAAGTAGGGCAAAAGGTAAAGAAAGGATCAATCCAGTTCTCGCCAGTTTCTAAATGCAACTTAACTAACAATTCCTTTAGGGTTCTGTTTATTCTTTCTACTTGCCTTGAACTTTGGGGCCTATAAGCCCAGTAGAGCTTCCAGTTAATATTTAGAAGCATTGCTAATACTTTAGTAATTTGAGCAATGAATACTGGGCCATTGTTGGACCCCAAGGTGGTGGGAAGCCAAATCTAGGGACAATTTTAGTTACTAATAATTTACACCCAGTGGCAGCAGTGTCCTTCTTCGTTGGGAAGGCTCCCACCCATCCAAAATAGGTGTCCACTAGCACCAGCAAATACCCGTAGCCATACTTTCTAAGTTTGATATCCATAAAGTCCACCTCCCAGAATTCTCCAGGAGTACTACCTCGAGCTCCTGGTTGGGGTTGCTCCTTTTCTTTTCTAGGGATGTTTCCCCGAGCGAGCACAGTGCAAGCAACAGTGGTGTCATCTGCCACCCAGTGTCCAAGCCTGGGTATGTAAAAGTACCTGAGGAGCAACTGAGACCATTTAGAGGATCCTGAGTGCATACCTTCATGTAGTCCTTGAATCAGATCTCTCCCAGAGCTTCTGGCATGAATCTTCTTCCATCAGGATGGAGCAGCCACCTGGATGCTCCGAGTTTCTTTGGCAGCCCAGCTCTTGGCTTACCTTTAGATCATTTTCCGAGTATGTAGGTTGTGGCAGTAAACACTGGGGATGGCATGGTCATGGCCATTACCTTGGGGATTTGTGGTATAATCCTGGCATTCGAGATCCACCGGTCCAGGGCACTTGTTAGGAGGGGCTCAACCATAGGTCCCCCTACCCCAGCAATATCCTGCCCCAGTGTAAGCTTCCTAGCTTCTATAACTAGGATGGCCGTGGCAGCCTCAGCTCGCATGCAGCTCGGCCATCCTGCAGTTACAGAGTCTAGTGTGATTGAAAGATCGGCCACAGGTCTCTTTCATGGCTGCAAGTTCTGAGTTAGCATTCCTTTTGCTGTGCCCCTGGCCTCATAGACAATTGGAAGGGATTTTCTATGTCTGGAAGGGGAAGAGAGGGTGCCCATATGAACGACTTTTTAAGGATTCAAAGGCTTGCTGTTCTACTTCAGTCCATTGAAGTTTTTTCCTTTCCCCAGTACTTGCATATAGGAGTTTGGCTAATCCCTCAAATCCCAAATTCCACAATGGACAGTACCCCACAAATCCTAGAAACTCTCACACCTGCCTCTTAGTCTCAGGGACTGGGATTTTGAGGATTACCTCAGTGCGGCTGGGGGACAAGGTCTGTTTTCCCTCCTCCAGTTGGTAGCCTAGGTATACAGCTTTATTGACACACAGTTGAGCCTCTCTTTCAGATTCCCTGGACCCCAATTGGCCAAGGACTATTAACAGGTCCTCGGTAGCACTTGGGCATTCCTCCAGGGTTTCGGAGGCCAGGAGGAGGTCATCTGCATACTGGAGCAAGGGTGTTTGGGGGTGTTCCTCCTTGTATTCCTGTAAGTCTTCATTGGGTTGACGTACAGAGGACAAGGGTATGGAGAACAAAGCATCCTTTAAGTCCAAAACAGTATAACAAATTCAGTTTGACGGGATAGTACTCAGGAGGGTCTCGGAGTTTGGTACCGTGGAGTGGACAGTTTCTACCCTCGCATTTACCTCTCCGAGATCCTGCACCATTTGGAAGTCCTCAGTTCCCGGTTTCGGCATGGGCAGCAGGGGAGCGTTCCATGTGGACTTGCAGGGCACCAAAATGCCTGTCCTCTTTAGTCTGCATATGTGAACAGCAATACCCACCTGTGCTTTCCAGGGAGTAGGGTTTTGCTTGACACTCACCAGTGTGGCTGAGCTCAGAAGTTGTACGACCGCAGGCACCTGATGTTCAGCAAGGTCTGGCAGGTTGTTCTCTGCCCAAACAAAAGGAATATCTTTTAGCCATTTATCAAGAAGTTCCTTTGAGGAGGTTTCTTCTGCTCTTTGATAAAACACATATCCCTCTGGCAGTGGAGCGGTGAGCAAAACCTTTGCCTTTTCAAGTTCAAGGGTTAAGGTGGTTGCAGCAGATGAGAAAGTAATCATGGCCACCATTTATCGTAATAAATCCCGACCAATTAGGGGAAAGGGGCCCTGAGGCATTACCAGGAAGGAGTGTGGAACTGTCTCTTGTGCTAAATCTGTTATTCTGGCCGTTGTCCATGGGTATGCTTGGGTCTGCCATGTGGCACCTGTAATTAAAATCTTTCCTTTTGACAATGCACCTGTAGTCTTTTCCAAAACCAAGAAGGTGGCCCCTGTGTCCACCAAGAAATTTACTGGCTGGCCCCCTTTTTGGAGTGTTAGCGTGGGATCCTGGAGGCCAAGTGAAACAGCCCTGACACCTTCATTCAGCTTCTTCAAGCATTATTGTCTCTTGCTTGGGTCTTTCTAGGTGTGAATGAGGCCCGTCCTCTCTAGTGGAGGGTCGTGCACCTCTCCTGGCGTTTTCAAGGGACTGATGTTTCCAATGTCCTTCTTTCCTGCAGTAGGCACATTGATCCTTCTTCGGGGCTTGGTGGTGCCCACAGGTTAGTCTCTCCATGAATGGGCCATGCTCTCCTTTTCCTGAGCCTCTGGGGTCTCTCATGGCAATTACTAGTATTTTAGCTAGTTTCTTTGTCTCTGTTGTTATACACTCAATGAGCCACTTCTACCAAATCACTAGGATTTTTCCCTTCAAACCCTTCCCACTTCTTTTTCATGTCTGAGGCAGACTGACTGAATAATACAGGCAATACTTACTTCCCTCCTGTTCTCAGGGGGCTTTCAGGTCAATAGGGGTATAAAGCCCGTAGGCGTCCATCAGCCACTCTAAAAAGGCAGGCGGACATTCTCTTGTAGGAGCCTGAGAATTCTCACTGACCTTAGATAAATTTATAGGCTTCCTAGTGGTTAAGCGGAGGCCCTGCAAGAGCAACTGGTGATATCTGCTTAAGCCCTCTGGGCCTTGCTAGGAGTTTGGATCCCACATTGGTTGTGCAGTGGGGAAAAAAATTTCTCTCAAGTGGGGAGTGCCCGCTGGCTGACCATTAGGTCCATTGACTGCCTTCTGGGCCTCTCTGGAAGGGGTCCCATTCCTCTGATATGAACAGCACCTGGAGAAGTTGCAGGAAATCACCTCAGGTGGGCTGATGAGTATGGAAAACCATATCTAGCAAAGAAATCAGACCTTATGGTTTGTCAGAAAAAAGGGGTGTTGTTGGTTCCAATTATACAAATCCCTGGAACAAAAGGGAACATATACTGAAAAAGGGATTCGGGAGTCTTCCCAGGTTTGGGGGCTGCTTGCCTTAAGGGGAGAATGGCTGCTGCTGAGTGATCTTTCTCTGGGGGTTGTTAAGACATGCCTGCCCTAGTGTATTTGTTGTGGGGTGGGGGGGCTCAAAAAGAGGCTGTGAGTATCCCACTCCGGCCCCTTGGGAACCTGATAGGGTGGCAGCGGCACCAAGGGTCGGAAGCCAGCTCTCCTGCTCCCAGAGTCCTCTTGCAAAATGGGATAAATCAGACAGGGAGGGAAAGGGGGAAGGGAGGGGGAGGGACAGGGACAGCCTCCACCTTGGTGGTTTTAGGAACTTGGACAGGTTGTTTTTCCGGTCCTGCCATGTTTACTGAAATCTTGGAAACAAGAACTCTTTATGTTGGGGGACGAAGTAAGTCTTTTATATATGTTGGCTTCTTAGTGGCAATGTCAATCCACACATGAATTTAAGGGATCAGATCAGGATGTCCTGGTTCCCCTTTCTAAGCAGGCTCCGACAGTGGCACTCGGATCTCGGTGCACCTCGAAATGTTGTAGCTACTGTCCATTCCCAGAAAGAAAGCATCTCCGACCACCGGCAAGTTCAACAGAAAAAGTTTTATTTTCTGCACAGGGTCTGTCAGCCCTCTTGAGAGGAGACTGAGCAGCCCCCAGTTGAATTTTCCAAAGGTTTTTATACTTGTGCAATGTGCAGGTGTGCAAGCAGGCAGAGTAGAGAAGTGGGGTGTTGCGGTTAGCCATTCTTAGTTGAACAAAAACTGCTCTTGTTCTCAAAAGCCTTCTGAACATCCATTTCCTTTGGGACATTCCCTTGGGCTACGTCTGCACGGCCTACCACCCCAATATCAGCTAGTTCATTGACAGTTCATAGCTACTTTATTTACCTTTCATGGTGGCTTCTGTCAGTTCAGAATGGCTTCACCATTATCAAGGCTCTTTATGGTTTTCCCAGAGAACCTACATAGCCGCCATGGGGAAACAGGGCCTATGACCCTGGCCAAAATGGTGCCCACCAGTCCAAACACGTGGAAGGGCACTGCCTCGGGAGCTGGTTGATTTAGGCCTGGGAGATAGCCCTGCCTTGTCCCGGCAGCCAAATGTTTCCCTTTTACCCTCCGTTCCCTTTGCCTTTCTCCTGGTTTTTAAAACAAGCTGCTTGAGCCCTATAACACTGAGCAGGACTTTTTTGTAACATTTAATTAAAATGTATCTGGTACCAAAATTATATATTATAAATATGACAATTTGGTTATATTTTTGAAAATTTATACTTTTAAAATATACTTTGGTTGTCATATATATTGATAACAATGAAAGTAAAGAATAAAAACAAAAAAATATTATTTCCTGCATTGAAAACTTCAGGTGTTCTAGGGTTAGTGTTCTACCAGTGTAGGTTTGTTCCTTGTTACTGGCTGGTTTTCCGTTGCTCAGTCTTAAGACAAAGGCGTTCGGAAGCCTAGCCTGGGTAACCCTTACTTTTAGGCTTTCCGTGGTGTTTCTTCACGCACTTTTGGGGACAGCTCTTAATATAGCTCAGCTGCCATGATGTTCCAGCCAGAAATTCCAATTTTCCTAAAGGTTCCCTGAGCTGCCAGATGCCCCTTCCCTTCAGAGATTTGAGAGTCTGCTCCTGCCAGCAGGCATCTTGGAAGGCTGTGGGGCCATCCCAAGCAGTGGTCTTCCTAGCTTATTGTCTAGAAAATGGTTGGACCTAAAGTCGCCCACAGCGACTGCTCTTTGACCCTTTGTCTATGGTGGGGGCACCTGTCAGAGGCATCAGTTTAATAGCACACCAGGGGTCTGCTCTGAAGCGGGGTTATTGACCTTGAGGCAGCAAGCTCTAAATAGCCTTGTTTTGTGCTTTCCAGATGGGACTTAGCAGCTTCATACTCAGGAATTACCCCCTTGCATGAATCCTGTCCAATTGGGATAGAGTTGACACAGAGGCTAGACAAACAAAAGCTGATACACTATGCAACTTTATTTGAGAAAGGAGAATGGTGGCCAGAGAATGGCACACTTTTCCTTCCAACCCTGATTCACCTGGAACAGTTCTGTAGAGTGATGGGAAATGGGCGGAGATGCCAGAAGTTAGAGCATTTCTCCTTTTGAGGAGCAGTAGAGACCTTCATCCCCAGTGCACACAGGAACCCCTAAGGCAGGCGTCCTCAAACTGTGGCCCATGGGGCACATGTGGCCTGACGACATTTATTCCACCCTCAGGGTGTTTTTGCTGCCTCTGCCTGTCCTGCTTAGCAGCCGACTCGTGCAGTGTGCATAGGAACTTGTTCATAGGTTTTTAAAAAACTATAGTCTGACCCTCCAATGATCTGAGGGACAGAACTGGCCCCCTAGGTAAACAGTTTGAGGACCCCTGCCCTAAGGGATCCTGGACTTAGGGGTTACTATTCTCGCAGCCCTGACACACCCCTGATCATTCTACCCATAGTAGAGGAACCAGGGAAATTTGGTCCCTGGGTAATTTACCAGCCTTTTATTCAAATTGAAGCCAAGAAAATTAAAAATGACTTAGGCAGTTACTCTACTTTTGATTACTGTTGACTCCCCCTGTAGTACCCCAATATTACCATTTAACTCTATAACGCTGAGCATATTTCCATAACATATAAAGAAATGTATATATTAATAGATAGATAGATAAACAGACAGATAAATAGATAGATAACTTTGAAAATAAAGAATAAAAACAAAAACATTTCCCCCAAATTGAAAATTGAGCCATTATAGGGTTAAAAAGGATGGGTCTTATCAGCAGGTGTAAGACCTTAGGATCATAAATGAAGCAGTGATCCCACTGCACCTAGTAGTGCCCAAACCCTGTGCCCTCCTAGGGAAATTGTGAATGCTTTAATCCCCGTTCCTGTACTTAGAGTGAACAAACACATGCCTGATAATCCTAAGTATACTTATTTCTTGTGACACTCACCTGACTTGAAGGGAACTACCTCCTCCGAATCTTAGACTTGTCTCACTTAAACTCTTCAACCTTTTGTCTTTTTGTTTGTTTTTCCAGAAGTTCTCAGGTTACCAAGGCCTCCAAATCAAGTGTGCCAGCTGCAGGACCACGATTTCCTGAACAACCTCAACTTTATCCATCCTGGGACCTGAGTGGACAATCCCTTCTGAGCCCCATTTGCCCCTTTTGCAGCAGGAAGTACTTAGAGATGTCGTCGCCCAGTACCCCAAAGATTTGGGTCCATACCTCTTCAGGGGGCAAATGTTAGGTAGCTATCCTAGGGACTGGGGGGTCCATTATGCATGCCCAGAGGGCCAAGGTAGCAGCCCAAGAAGGAGTGGCACACTGTGCGTGCTCAGAGGTTCAGGTTTCCGGCCAGGAAGAGGAGGTACACCTGGGTGAGTGCTGCAACTTGATTGAACCACCAAGGCCAAGTAAATTAAATTCAGCTGCTGGGCTTGACCAGGGTTGCCCACCATGCCTCCCTAATGCTCATAAAACCCACTTGGATGACAATCAGGCTTCTACATGCATTCTTTCTCACGCAGAGCAGAGGACCGAGGTCTGTCTGTCCCCAGAGAGATCTGACAAACCCAGGAAGGCTCTTTGGAGGCAGCAGAACTGGACATGAATGGCTGGTGGATACTGTTCAGATGCAGGACTTTCTACTTAGAAGGGTCTAATCCAGCCTGAGATGATCCTTGAATGAGTCCTCTGCACAGATCTTTTTTTTTAACATTTTATTAGGGGCTCATACAACACTAAACACATTCTATGCATACATCAGTTGTGTAAAGCACATTTGTACATTCATTTCCCTCATTCTCAAAATATCCACTCTCCACCCAAGCCCATGGCCTCAGCTCCTCATTCCCATCCCCACCCCCCATGTGCGCTACCCCTCGCTCATCAATCCTTGGTAATTTACTGATTTTTGTCATATCTTGCACTGTCTGATATCCCCCTTCACCCACTTTTCTGTTGAAGTAAAATGTACATCCTTGTAATCAGTTCCCCGTTTCCAAACTGCCCTCCCTCTTACCCTCTCAGTGTCTTCACTCATAATACTGGTCCTAAAGGACTCATCCACCCTGGATTCCCTGTGTTTCCAGTTGCTATCTGTACCAGTGTACATTCTCTGGTCTAGCCAGATTTGTAAGGTAGAATTGGGGTCATGATAATGGGGGGAGAGAAAGCATTTAGCAACTAGAGGAAAGTTGTGTTTCATCATTGCTATCTCATACCTAGTCTTGGCTCATCTCCTCTCTGAGACCCTTCTGTAAGGTATTGTCCAGTGGTCTGGAAATGGGCTTTGGGTCTCTACCAAGCACTCTTCTCATTCCCAATAAAATGTTTTTGTTCTGATGATGCCTGACACCTGATCCCTTCGAAACCTCGTGATCTCATAGGCTGGTGTGATTATTCCATGTGGGCTTTGTTGCTTCTGAGCTAGGTGGCCGCTTGTTTACATTCAAGCTTTTAAGACCTCAGACGCTATATCTTTTGACAGCTGGGCACCATCAGCTTTGTCTTCAGTGTACCTGTGGGGAAGGTGAGCACCATAGAATGCCAGTTTAATAGAACAAAGTATTCTTGCAATGAGGGAGTACTTGAGTGGAGGCCCAGAGTCCACCTGCTACCTTAATACGAAACCTATAAATATATGGACGTAGGTCTATTTCCCCATGCTCATATATGAATATATTTACATATGGACATACTTTTTTAAAGACCTCTATAACAGGCCCTTGCTTCCTCGCTTGCTCTTCTATTTCCCTTTCATTTTCCTCTTGTGCCCACTGCCATGCTCAGTCTTCCTTTGGGTTTCAGTAATTCTTCTTGGTTCCATTACCCTTGATCCCGCCCTACCAGGCCTCCTACATCTACCCCACCACGGATATGCATGACTTCCTGTTCTCTTGTTTCTGGGTTTCTTAACACCGCTTCCTTTACGCCCACCTCCCTCTTTCCCATGCCCCACACCCCAGAAGTGTTGGTCCTGGGTTTTGTCCTCCAGATTGGACATCCAGCCTATCTAATTTAGACAGACCAGAAAAGGTAATAACATGCACAAAACCAAGACAAGCAACCCAAAAAAACCAAGACAACAAAAATCCAATGACACTAAAAGAAAACAAAACTAACCAAGAAAGAAAAGCTCATAGTTAGTACAAGGACTGTGTGGTGAACTTTAGGAGTGTTTTCCAGTCCAGTCTCTTGGGGCACCGAGCCCTGACCACAAAGTCCACCTTTGGCATTCCCCGGGAACTTTGATGCTGCGTTTTCTAGCGCTTCCGCTGCACTCCCTTAGTGTCATGCCTCGATGTAACAAGATCAGTTCGGGCGCACTTCCCACACTGTGTCTCCACTGTTGTCCCCTCTAGGGCAATGGGTCTTTGAGGGACGTTTCTCATCGTGGGGCTGCCCATGTGGTCTTTTCTGTGGACTGGCTTCTCTGATTGGGAACATCATCCTCAAGGTGTAGTGGGCCAGGATGTGCTCCATTCTCCCCTCCTCCCCCTTGTTCTGCTCTGTGTTCTCTGATCAGATATGTCCCTCTCCGCGAGCTGCAGCTCCGGTGCCATCCTGTGAAATACAATCTTTTGGGGCTACAAGGATGTGGGGGCGTGGGTATCAGCTCAGATCTTTTGAGAGTCCAGGAGATATTGACTGCTCGATGGGCACAGTTCTGTGGGGCACCGTGCTCTTGGTCCAGACGCTGGTTGTGAATATGACTTTGTTGTTAACCAGTTGTGTGTCTCTGGGTCAACTCCTGTGTGTTTTTGAGGGAGTTTTCTCATCTGGAAAGTAAATGTACTGGATTATCCAGAAGCCCATGTCAGCAAGTTATTGAGAGGGGTTAATCAGAGACTGTTTCATATAGTGTGTATCTGCGCGCTGAATTCGAGACCTGGGGTGGCAATTATGAGCTCAGAATAGAGATGGTGTCCAGTAGGTGACCGATGTGGCTCCATATTGAAACAGGAAGCCCACTGTGGAGATTTGATCCTTCCGTTGATGACCACCGGCCACCTAGCCTTCTCCTGCTATAACTGCTTCACTGACTCAGCAGCTGAGCCAGGAGCCAGTGCCATCATAACCAGGTGGCTAACTGGGAGAAAGCGCAGATAGATATTTGTTATCTTGTTGTCTTGGGAAGCCCACCTACCCTCCATGCAAACCTTCTGGTGTGAGTGATCTGTGGAAGGAATCATAGGCTCACAGTAATACACATCTTTCCTTTTGTAAATGTGCCCGTATTCCTTTCTGAACCTGAGAAGGTGGCCCCTGTGTCCACCAAGAAATTTACTGCCTGGCCTCCTATATGGAGTGTTAGCCTGGGTTTTGGCGGCGAAGTGAAACAGAGCCCCGACCCCTTCATGCAGCTCTTCAAGCCTTATTGTCTCTTGCTTGGGTCTTTCTCGTTGCAGATGAGGCCCATCCACTCTAGTGGAGGGTCGTGCACCTCTCCTGGGGTTTTCAAGGCACTGATTTTTCCAGTGTCCTTCTTTCCTGCAGTAGGCACATTGATCCTTCCCCTTGACTTGGCGGTGCCCAGAGGTTAGTGTCTCCGTGAGTGGGCCATGCTCTCCTTTTCCTGAGTCTCTGGGGTCTCTCATGGCAATTCCTAGTATTTTAGCTAGTTTCATTGTCTCTGTCGTGCTAGGGTCATCTCGGTTGTTATATACTCAATGAACCACTTGTATCAAATCACTAAGATTTTTCCCTTGAACCCTTCCCACTTCTCTTTCAGGTCTGAGGCAGACTGACTGAGTCATAAAGGCAATATATATTGCCCTCCTGTTCTCGGGGCCTCCGGGCTGTTAGGGGTATAAAGCCTGTAGGCTTCCATCAGCCACTCTAGAAAGGCAGGCGGACATTCTCTTAGCCTGAAAATTCTCACTGACGTTAGATAAATTTATAGGTTTCCTAGCTCTTCCGCAGAGGGTCATGTGAGAGCAATGGGTGATACCTGGTAAAGTCCTCTGGGCCTTGCTAGGAATTGAGATCCCACATTGTTGGTGTCATGGCCAAAAGAGTTTCTCTCAAGGGGGAGTGCCCGCTCGCTGACCATCAGGTTCACTGACTGCTTACTGGGCCTCTGTCTGGAAGGGCTACCCTCCTCCGTTGTGAACAGCACCTGGAGAAGTTGTTGGCAAGCATTCCAGGTGGGCTGATGAGTATGGAAGTCATACCAGTACTAGTGTGTGTGGGGGGCTGCTTGTTAGGGGTGGGGGTGAGGTTGGGGGGCCGGTGGGGGATGGAGTAACTCAATAAGGGCCTGTTAGAAGTTTTCTATTTCTGGACCCTAGAAACCTTATAGGGCGGGGGTTGAAAGAAAGGGTTTGAAGCCAGCTCTCCCACTCCCAGGGTTCTCCTGCAAAATGGGATAAAGCCGATTAGGGGAGAGAGATGGGGAGGGGAGGGGAGGGGGGGAGGGGAGGGGGGAGGGGTGGGGGAGGGGAGGGGTGAGGGAGGGGAGGGGTGGGGGAGCGGTGAGGGAGGGGAGGGGTGGGGGAGGGTGATGGGGAGGGATGGCCTCCACCTATGTGGTTTTGGGAACTTGGACCGTTTGTTTTTCCGGTCCTTCCATGTTTCCTGAAACCTTGGATACAAGGGCCCTTTCTTTGCGGGAGGGAGTAAGTCTTTTATATTTGCAGGCTTCTTAGTGGCAATGTCAGCCCACACTTGAAGTAACGGGATCAGATCGGGATATCCTGGTTCCCTTTAACCATAACTATGAACTCTTAGTAATAGGGGATGGGAAAACTAGTCTTGCGTGGGTCAATCAGGGACTCCTTCTGCCCCATCACTTTTAAACAAATTGTAGAGTCTCCAAGCTTTTGGGTTGAAACCACATCCTCTTGGTGAATGCCGAGAGCAGGGGTCCTCAAACTACAACCTGTGGGCCACAGGCAGACAGCCGAGGACATTGATCCTTTCTGCCGGGTGTATGTGCCCCATTTATTTTTTTTTTTTGAACTTCAAATCATGATGTGCAGTGTGCACATGAATTTGTTCATAATATTTGTTTTTTTAAACTATAGTCTTTCCTTCAAAAGGCCTGAGGGATAGTGAACTGGCCCCCTGGGTAAACAGTTTAAGGACCCCTGCCCTAAGGTATCCTGGACTTAGGGGTTATTAATCTCCCAGCCCTGAAACATCCCTGAACATTCTACCCGTTGTAGGAGGCACCATGGTAATTTGGACCCCGGGTAATTTACAAGCCTTTACTCCAATTGAACCCAAGAAAATTCAAAATGGCTTAGGCAGTTACTCTATTTTGGTCACTTTTGACTCGTCCTGCACTAGCCCATTATTTCCATTTAACTCTATAACGCGAAGCATGATGTTTTCATAACATTAAAAAATGTATATATTAATACATATATATATATTTATAACTATGAAAGTCCACAACAAAAAGAAAATTTTTTCCCAAAATTAAAATTGAAGCGTTATAGGGTTAAAAAGAAGGATGGGTCTTATCAGCGGGTCCAAGACCTTAGCATCATAAATGAATCAGTGATCCGACTGCACCTAGTAGTGCCCGAACCTGTGCCCTCCTAGGGGAAAATGTGAATGCTTTTATCCCTCTTCCTGTACTTCCAATGAACAAACACACATGTCTGGTAATCCTAAGATTATTTTTGTTTCCTGTGACACTCACCTAATTTCAAGGCCACTGCCACCTCACCAGCTTAGCCTTGTCGTAGTCAAACTGTTAACCTTTTAGACCGTTTGTTTTTCTCAGAAGTTATCGGGTGATTAAAGCTTCTGAACCAAGTGTGCCAGGTCCACGACTACCATCTCCTGGACCACCTCAACCTTATCCATCCTGGATAAAGTTGCCCTCAATGGACAACCCCTCCCAGCAGTGTAGGAAGGGTATGGACCCAAAGCCCCACCTCGCCCCTTTTGCCAGCAGGAAGTAGCTAGAGATGTCGTCGCCCAGTACCCCAAAGATTTGGGTCCATATCTCTTCAGGGGGGCAAATGTTAGGTAGCTATGCTAGGGACTGGGGCATCCGTTATGCATGCCCATAGGGCCAAGATAAGAGCCCAGTTAGCAGAGGCACCCTGTGCATGCTCAGAGGTCCAGATTTCTGGCCATGAAGGGGAGGTCACCTGGGTGGTTCCTGTACCTGGATTGACCAATCTAGGCCATGTAAATTCAATTCAGCCACTGGGGTCGGCCAGACTTGCCCACCACGCCTCCCTAACGCTCAAAGAACTCTCTTGAGTGCAGACCAGGCTTCTGCATGATTTCTCTCTCACTCAGGAAGGCTCTTTGGAGGCAGCTGGGCTGCACATGAGTGGCTGGTGGATACTGTTCAGATGCATGGCTTTCTGCTTGCAAGGGTTTTTGTCTCAGCTGACTGTAAGGGAGGAGGTAGTACGTCTGGATCACAGAGTATCCATGTCCACAAACGAGGCTGCTCATTCCACAGTCCTGGAAGTGCTTTATGAAAACCCTCTGCTTTGCAATGTCACTCCTTGTAGATTAGAGTGGGAGGGGCTGGGACCAAGGTATGCTGCCTCTTACTCCCAGTTGCAGGTTTCTGGATGCTGATTGTATCTCTTACAGCATCAGTTAGTGGGCTTGTTGTCTGCCTCAGGCTTTGTTCACGGAGATCCTCCAGCTAGTTGGTGGTGTGTGTGCATGAGCAGAGGCTTCCTGCCAATCCCCCATGAGTAGTAGAGCTCCCATGGTGTGGACTCCATGAAAGCCTTGCCCAGGCAGCACGCTTACAAAGGAGGGTGGGCCCTGCAGGACAGAGGACCATTCCCCCTGTGGAATGGCCTCAGAGATCCACCTCCCTCTCTGGCCAGCTGCTGGGGCTGTGGGTCCTAAGCATCATGGCTGACTCAGTAATAGACACAGGGTGAGGCGACTCCAGTAGCTGTTTTGACTGGTCTAATCCAGCCTGAGATCATCCTTGCATGAGCCCTCTGCCAAGATTATTTTTGTTTCTTTTATGATCTTTTCATTAGTGGCTCCTACAACACTAACCACAATCCATAAATACATCATCTGTTTGAAGCACATCTGACCATTAATTGACCTCATTATTCTCAAAATCTCCACTCTCCACCCAAGCCCCTGGCCTCAGCTCCTCATTTTTCCCCCGTCAATGCCCGCCACCCATCCCTCATCAATCCTTGGAAATGTACTAATTCTTTTGTCATATTTTCACCCACCTTTCTTTTGAGGTCAATGAAGATCCTTGTAATCGGTTCCCACTTTCCATCCTGCCCGTCCTCCACCCTCCCAGTATCTCCACTCATAACACTGGTAAAGGGCCCATCCACTCTGGATTCCCCGTGTTTGAAATTCCTATCGGTACTAGAATACCTTCTCTAGTTTGGCCAGATTAGTATGGTAGAACTGGGATCATGATAGTGGGGCAAGAGAAAGCATTAAGAACTAGAGGAAAGTTGTGTTTCATCTTTGCTGTCTCTTACCCTGTATTCTTTAATCTCCACTCTGAGATCCTTCTGTAAGGGGATGTCCAGTGCACTGCAAATAGGTTTTGGGTCTATACCCGGCAGTCCCCTCTCATTCTCCATGATAAGATTTTTTTGTTCTCATGATGCCTGTTGCCTTATCCCTTTAAAACTTTGTGATCACACAGGCTGGTGTGCTTTCTCCATGTGGGCTCTGTTGCTTCAGAGCCAGATGGCTGTTTCTTTACCCTCAGGCCTTTAAGACCCCACACGCTATATCTTTAGGTAGCTGGACACCATCGGCTTTCTTCACCACATTTGCTTATGCAGCCGCTTTGTGGTCAGTGATTGTGTAGGGAAGGTGAGCATCTTAGAATGCCAATTTAATAGAACACTGTTATTGCAATGAGGGAGTCCTTGAGCGGAGGCCCTATGTCCATCTGCTACCTTAATACTAAATCTATAAACATATGGACATAGATCTATTTCCCCATGCCCCTTTGTAAATATATGTACATATGTACATGCCTTTATTTAGACGTCTATAACTGGCCCTTGCTTCCCAGCTCACTCTTCTATACCCTTTGATTTTCCTCTTGTGCCCACTGCCATGCTCAGTCTTCCTTTGGGTTTCAGTAATTCCTCTTGGTTACATTACCTTTGATCACGCCCTACCAGGCCTCCTACATCCCCCTCACTACCATTTTCCATCACTTGTTGTACCCTTGTCTCTGGGTTTCTTTACACCACTTCCTTTCCCCCCACCGTGCTCACTCCCATGCCCAATGGAAAGGGCCGGTCACATGTTTACTCCTCCAGATTGTTCATCCAGCCTCTCTTAATTAGACAGACCTGTAAAGGTAATAACATGCACAAAACAAGACTGAGCTAAACCAAGCAGCAAAAAGAAAAAAAAACAAACAAAAATGAAAACAAAACCCAACCCAAATCCAATGACACTAAAAGAAAACAACACTAACGAGAAAGAAAAGTACAAGGACTGTGTGGTGAACTTTAGGAGTGTTTTCCAGTCCAGTCTGTGGGGGCACCGAACCCTGACCACAAAGTCCACCTTTGGCATTCCCCGGGGACTTTGATGCTCCGTTTTCTTACTCTTCCGCTGCACTCTCTTAGTGTCATGCATCGAAGTGGCAGGATCAGTTCGGGCGCAGTTCCCACACTGTGTGTCCAGTGTTGTCCCCTCTAAGGCTATGGGTCTTTGAGGGACGTTTCTCATCGTGGGGCTGCCCATGTGGTCTTCTCTGTGGATGGGCTTCTCTGATTGGGAACATCATCCTCAAGGTGTATTGGGCCAGGGTGTGCTCCATTCTCCCCTCCTCCCCCTTGTTCTGCCCTGTGTTCTCTGATCAGATATGTCCCTCTCCACGAGCTGCAGATCCGGTGCCATCCTGTGAAATACAATCTTTTGGGGCTGCAAGGATGTGGGGGCGTGGGTATCAGCTCAGATCTTTTGAGAGTCCAGGAGATATTGACTGCTCGATGGGCACAGTTCTGTGGGGCACCGTGCTCTTGGTCCAGACGCTGGTTGTGAATATGACTTTGTTGTTAACCAGTTGTGTGTCTCTGGGTCAACTCCTGTTTGTTTTTGAGGGAGTTTTCTCATCTGGAAAGTAAATGTACTGGATTATCCAGAAGCCCATGTCAGCAAGTTATTGAGAGGGGTTAATCAGAGACTGTTTCATATAGTGTGTATCTGCGCGCTGAATTCGAGACCTGGGGTGGCAATTATGAGCACAGAATAGAGATGGTGTCCAGTAGGTGACCGATGTGGCTCCATATTGAAACAGGAAGCCCACTGTGGAGATTTGATCCTTCCGTTGATGACCACCGGCCACCTAGCCTTCTCCTGCTATAACTGCTTCACTGACTCAGCAGCTGAGCCAGGAGCCAGTGCCATCATAACCAGGTGGCTAACTGGGAGAAAGCGCAGATAGATATTTGTTATCTTGTTGTCTTGGGAAGCCCACCTACCCTCCATGCAAACCTTCTGGTGTGAGTGATCTGTGGAAGGAATCATAGGCTCACAGTAATACACATCTTTCCTTTTGTAAATGTGCCCGTATTCCTTTCTGAACCTGAGAAGGTGGCCCCTGTGTCCACCAAGAAATTTACTGCCTGGCCTCCTATATGGAGTGTTAGCCTGGGTTTTGGCGGCGAAGTGAAACAGAGCCCTGACCCCTTCATGCAGCTCTTCAAGCCTTATTGTCTCTTGCTTGGGTCTTTCTCGTTGCAGATGAGGCCCATCCACTCTAGTGGAGGGTCGTGCACCTCTCCTGGGGTTTTCAAGGCACTGATTTTTCCAGTGTCCTTCTTTCCTGCAGTAGGCACATTGATCCTTCCCCTTGACTTGGCGGTGCCCAGAGGTTAGTGTCTCCGTGAGTGGGCCATGCTCTCCTTTTCCTGAGTCTCTGGGGTCTCTCATGGCAATTCCTAGTATTTTAGCTAGTTTCATTGTCTCTGTCGTGCTAGGGTCATCTCGGTTGTTATATACTCAATGAACCACTTGTATCAAATCACTAAGATTTTTCCCTTGAACCCTTCCCACTTCTCTTTCAGGTCTGAGGCAGACTGACTGAGTCATAAAGGCAATATATATTGCCCTCCTGTTCTCGGGGCCTCCGGGCTGTTAGGGGTATAAAGCCTGTAGGCTTCCATCAGCCACTCTAGAAAGGCAGGCGGACATTCTCTTAGCCTGAAAATTCTCACTGACGTTAGATAAATTTATAGGTTTCCTAGCTCTTCCGCAGAGGGTCATGTGAGAGCAATGGGTGATACCTGGTAAAGTCCTCTGGGCCTTGCTAGGAATTGAGATCCCACATTGTTGGTGTCATGGCCAAAAGAGTTTCTCTCAAGGGGGAGTGCCCGCTCGCTGACCATCAGGTTCACTGACTGCTTACTGGGCCTCTGTCTGGAAGGGCTACCCTCCTCCGTTGTGAACAGCACCTGGAGAAGTTGTTGGCAAGCATTCCAGGTGGGCTGATGAGTATGGAAGTCATACCAGTACTAGTGTGTGTGGGGGGCTGCTTGTTAGGGGTGGGGGTGAGGTTGGGGGGCCGGTGGGGGATGGAGTAACTCAATAAGGGCCTGTTAGAAATTTTCTATTTCTGGACCCTAGAAACCTTATAGGGCGGGGGTTGAAAGAAAGGGTTTGAAGCCAGCTCTCCCACTCCCAGGGTTCTCCTGCAAAATGGGATAAAGCCGATTAGGGGAGAGAGATGGGGAGGGGAGGGGAGGGGAGCGGGGGAGGGGAGGGGGGAGGGGTGGGGGAGGGGAGGGGTGAGGGAGGGGGGAGGGGAGGGGTGAGGGAGGGGAGGGGTGGGGGAGCGGTGAGGGAGGGGAGGGGTGGGGGAGGGTGATGGGGAGGGATGGCCTCCACCTATGTGGTTTTGGGAACTTGGACCGTTTGTTTTTCCGGTCCTTCCATGTTTCCTGAAACCTTGGATACAAGGGCCCTTTCTTTGCGGGAGGGAGTAAGTCTTTTATATTTGCAGGCTTCTTAGTGGCAATGTCAGCCCACACTTGAAGTAACGGGATCAGATCGGGATATCCTGGTTCCCTTTAACCATAACTATGAACTCTTAGTAATAGGGGATGGGAAAACTAGTCTTGCGTGGGTCAATCAGGGACTCCTTCTGCCCCATCACTTTTAAACAAATTGTAGAGTCTCCAAGCTTTTGGGTTGAAACCACATCCTCTTGGTGAATGCCGAGAGCAGGGGTCCTCAAACTACAACCTGTGGGCCACAGGCAGACAGCCGAGGACATTGATCCTTTCTGCCGGGTGTATGTGCCCCATTTATTTTTTTTTTTTGAACTTCAAATCATGATGTGCAGTGTGCACATGAATTTGTTCATAATATTTGTTTTTTTAAACTATAGTCTTTCCTTCAAAAGGCCTGAGGGATAGTGAACTGGCCCCCTGGGTAAACAGTTTAAGGACCCCTGCCCTAAGGTATCCTGGACTTAGGGGTTATTAATCTCCCAGCCCTGAAACATCCCTGAACATTCTACCCGTTGTAGGAGGCACCATGGTAATTTGGACCCCGGGTAATTTACAAGCCTTTACTCCAATTGAACCCAAGAAAATTCAAAATGGCTTAGGCAGTTACTCTATTTTGGTCACTTTTGACTCGTCCTGCACTAGCCCATTATTTCCATTTAACTCTATAACGCGAAGCATGATGTTTTCATAACATTAAAAAATGTATATATTAATACATATATATATATATATTTATAACTATGAAAGTCCACAACAAAAAGAAAATTTTTTCCCAAAATTAAAATTGAAGCGTTATAGGGTTAAAAAGAAGGATGGGTCTTATCAGCGGGTCCAAGACCTTAGCATCATAAATGAATCAGTGATCCGACTGCACCTAGTAGTGCCCAAACCTGTGCCCTCCTAGGGGAAAATGTGAATGCTTTTATCCCTCTTCCTGTACTTCCAATGAACAAACACACATGTCTGGTAATCCTAAGATTATTTTTGTTTCCTGTGACACTCACCTAATTTCAAGGCCACTGCCACCTCACCAGCTTAGCCTTGTCGTAGTCAAACTGTTAACCTTTTAGACCGTTTGTTTTTCTCAGAAGTTATCGGGTGATTAAAGCTTCTGAACCAAGTGTGCCAGGTCCACGACTACCATCTCCTGGACCACCTCAACCTTATCCATCCTGGATAAAGTTGCCCTCAATGGACAACCCCTCCCAGCAGTGTAGGAAGGGTATGGACCCAAAGCCCCACCTCGCCCCTTTTGCCAGCAGGAAGTAGCTAGAGATGTCGTCGCCCAGTACCCCAAAGATTTGGGTCCATATCTCTTCAGGGGGGCAAATGTTAGGTAGCTATGCTAGGGACTGGGGCATCCGTTATGCATGCCCATAGGGCCAAGATAAGAGCCCAGTTAGCAGAGGCACCCTGTGCATGCTCAGAGGTCCAGATTTCTGGCCATGAAGGGGAGGTCACCTGGGTGGTTCCTGTACCTGGATTGACCAATCTAGGCCATGTAAATTCAATTCAGCCACTGGGGTCGGCCAGACTTGCCCACCACGCCTCCCTAACGCTCAAAGAACTCTCTTGAGTGCAGACCAGGCTTCTGCATGATTTCTCTCTCACTCAGGAAGGCTCTTTGGAGGCAGCTGGGCTGCACATGAGTGGCTGGTGGATACTGTTCAGATGCATGGCTTTCTGCTTGCAAGGGTTTTTGTCTCAGCTGACTGTAAGGGAGGAGGTAGTACGTCTGGATCACAGAGTATCCATGTCCACAAACGAGGCTGCTCATTCCACAGTCCTGGAAGTGCTTTATGAAAACCCTCTGCTTTGCAATGTCACTCCTTGTAGATTAGAGTGGGAGGGGCTGGGACCAAGGTATGCTGCCTCTTACTCCCAGTTGCAGGTTTCTGGATGCTGATTGTATCTCTTACAGCATCAGTTAGTGGGCTTGTTGTCTGCCTCAGGCTTTGTTCACGGAGATCCTCCAGCTAGTTGGTGGTGTGTGCGCATGAGCAGAGGCTTCCTGCCAATCCCCCATGAGTAGTAGAGCTCCCATGGTGTGGACTCCATGAAAGCCTTGCCCAGGCAGCACGCTTACAAAGGAGGGTGGGCCCTGCAGGACAGAGGACCATTCCCCCTGTGGAATGGCCTCAGAGATCCACCTCCCTCTCTGGCCAGCTGCTGGGGCTGTGGGTCCTAAGCATCATGGCTGACTCAGTAATAGACACAGGGTGAGGCGACTCCAGTAGCTGTTTTGACTGGTCTAATCCAGCCTGAGATCATCCTTGCATGAGCCCTCTGCCAAGATTATTTTTGTTTCTTTTATGATCTTTTCATTAGTGGCTCCTACAACACTAACCACAATCCATAAATACATCAGCTGTTTGAAGCACATCTGACCATTAATTGCCCTCATTATTCTCAAAATCTCCACTCTCCACCCAAGCCCCTGGCCTCAGCTCCTCATTTTTCCCCCGTCAATGCCCGCCACCCATCCCTCATCAATCCTTGGAAATGTACTAATTCTTTTGTCATATTTTCACCCACCTTTCTTTTGAGGTCAATGAAGATCCTTGTAATCGGTTCCCACTTTCCATCCTGCCCGTCCTCCACCCTCCCAGTATCTCCACTCATAACACTGGTAAAGGGCCCATCCACTCTGGATTCCCCGTGTTTGAAATTCCTATCGGTACTAGAATACCTTCTCTAGTTTGGCCAGATTAGTATGGTAGAACTGGGATCATGATAGTGGGGCAAGAGAAAGCATTAAGAACTAGAGGAAAGTTGTGTTTCATCTTTGCTGTCTCATACCCTGTATTCTTTAATCTCCACTCTGAGATCCTTCTGTAAGGGGATGTCCAGTGCACTGCAAATAGGTTTTGGGTCTATACCCGGCAGTCCCCTCTCATTCTCCATGATAAGATTTTTTTGTTCTCATGATGCCTGTTGCCTTATCCCTTTAAAACTTTGTGATCACACAGGCTGGTATGCTTTCTCCATGTGGGCTCTGTTGCTTCAGAGCCAGACGGCTGTTTCTTTACCCTCAGGCCTTTAAGACCCCACACGCTATATCTTTAGGTAGCTGGACACCATCGGCTTTCTTCACCACATTTGCTTATGCAGCCGCTTTGTGGTCAGTGATTGTGTAGGGAAGGTGAGCATCTTAGAATGCCAATTTAATAGAACAGTGTTATTGCAATGAGGGAGTCCTTGAGCGGAGGCCCTATGTCCATCTGCTACCTTAATACTAAATCTATAAACATATGGACATAGATCTATTTCCCCATGCCCCTTTGTAAATATATGTACATATGTACATGCCTTTATTTAGACGTCTATAACTGGCCCTTGCTTCCCAGCTCACTCTTCTATACCCTTTGATTTTCCTCTTGTGCCCACTGCCATGCTCAGTCTTCCTTTGGGTTTCAGTAATTCCTCTTGGTTACATTACCTTTGATCACGCCCTACCAGGCCTCCTACATCCCCCTCACTACCATTTTCCATCACTTGTTGTACCCTTGTCTCTGGGTTTCTTTACACCACTTCCTTTCCCCCCACCGTGCTCACTCCCATGCCCAATGGAAAGGGCCGGTCACAAGTTTACTCCTCCAGATTGTTCATCCAGCCTCTCTTAATTAGACAGACCTGTAAAGGTAATAACATGCACAAAACAAGACTGAGCTAAACCAAGCAGCAAAAAGAAAAAAAAAACAAACAAAAATGAAAACAAAACCCAACCCAAATCCAATGACACTAAAAGAAAACAACACTAACCAGAAAGAAAAGTACAAGGACTGTGTGGTGAACTTTAGGAGTGTTTTCCAGTCCAGTCTGTGGGGGCACCGAACCCTGACCACAAAGTCCACCTTTGGCATTCCCCGGGGACTTTGATGCTCCGTTTTCTTACTCTTCCGCTGCACTCTCTTAGTGTCATGCATCGAAGTGGCAGGATCAGTTCGGGCGCAGTTCCCACACTGTGTGTCCAGTGTTGTCCCCTCTAAGGCTATGGGTCTTTGAGGGACGTTTCTCATCGTGGGGCTGCCCATGTGGTCTTCTCTGTGGATTGGCTTCTCTGATTGGGAACATCATCCTCAAGGTGTATTGGGCCAGGGTGTGCTCCATTCTCCCCTCCTCCCCCTTGTTCTGCCCTGTGTTCTCTGATCAGATATGTCCCTCTCCACGAGCTGCAGATCCGGTGCCATCCTGTGAAATACAATCTTTTGGGGCTGCAAGGATGTGGGGGCGTGGGTATCAGCTCAGATCTTTTGAGAGTCCAGGAGATATTGACTGCTCGATGGGCACAGTTCTGTGGGGCACCGTGCTCTTGGTCCAGACGCTGGTTGTGAATATGACTTTGTTGTTAACCAGTTGTGTGTCTCTGGGTCAACTCCCGTGTGTTTTTGAGTGAGTTTTCTAATCTGCAAAGTAAATGTACAGGATTATCCAGACTCCCATGTCAGCAAGTTATCGAGAGGGGTTAATCAGAGACTGTTTCATATAGTGTGTACCTGCGCGCCGCATTCTAGACCTGTGATGGCAATTATGAGCTCAGGATAGAGATGGTGTCCAGCAGGTAACATACGTGGCTCCATATTGAAACAGGAAGCCCACTGTTGAGATTTGGTCCTTCCGTCGATGGCCACTGGCCACCTAGCCTTCTCCTGCTATAACTGCTTCACTGGCTCAGCAGCTGAGCCAGGAGCCAGTGCCATCATAACCAGGTGGCTAACTGGTACAATTGCCAGATAGATATTTGTTATCTTGTTGTCTTGGGAAACCCACCTACCCTCCATGCAAACCTTCTGGTGTGAGTTATCTGTGGAAGGAATCATAGGCTCACAGTAATTCACATCTTTCTTCTTGAAAATGTGCCCATATTCCTTTCTGAACCTGACAAGGTGGCCCCTGTGTCCACCAAGAAATTTACTGCCTGGTCTCCTACTTGGAGAGTTAGCCTGGGCTTTTGGCGGCGAAGTGAAACAGAGCCCTGACCACTTCATTTAGCTTCTTCAAGCATTATTGTCTCTTGCTTGGGTCTTTCTACGTGCAGATGAGGCCCATCCACTCTAGTGGAGGGTCGTGCACCTCTCCTGGGGTTTTCAAGGCACTGATTTTTCCAGTGTCCTTCTTTCCTGCAGTAGGCACATTGGTCCTTCCCCATGGCTTGGCAGTGCCCACAGGTTAGTCTCTCCGTGAGTGGGCCATGCTCTCCTTTTCCTGAGTCTCTGGGGTATCTCATGGCAATTACGATTATTTTAGCTAGCTTCTTTGTCTCTGTCGTACTAGGGTCATCTCTGTTGGTATACACTCAATGAGCCACTTGTACCAAATCGCCAAGATTTTTCCCTTCAAACCCTTCCCACTTCTTTGTCATGTCTGAGGCAGACTGACTGAGTCATAAAGGCAGTACTTATTGCCCTCCTGTTCTCGGGGGCTCTGGGCCGTTAGGGGTATAAAGCCCGTAGGCTTCAATCAGCCACTCTAGAAAGGCAGGCGGACATTCTCTTATAGGAACCTGAAAATTCTCACTGACCTTAGATAAATTCATAGGTTTCCTAGCTCTTCCGCAGAGGGTCATGTAAGATCAACGGGTGATACCTGGTAAAGCCCTCTGGGCCTTGCTAGGAATTGAGATTCCATATTGTTCGTGTAGTGGCTAAAAGAGATTTTCTCAAGTGGGGAGTGCCCGCTCGCTGACCATCAGGTTCACTGACTGCTTACTGGGCCTTTGTCTGGAAGGGCTACCCTTCCTCGGTTGTGAACAGCACCTGGAGAATTTGCTGGCAATCATTTCAGGTGGGCTGATGAGTATGGAAGACATACCAGTACTAGTGTGTGGGTGGGGCTGCTGGTTGGGGGTGGATGTGATTTTGGGGGGCCGGGTGGGCAGGGAGTGACTCAATAAGGGCCTGTTAGAAGTTTTTTATTTCTGGCCCCTAGAAACCTTATAGGGCGGGGGTGAAACCAAGGGGTCTGAAGCCAGCTCTCCCACTCCCAGAGTTCTCCTGCAAAATGAAATAAAGCCGATTAGGTGAGAGAAATCAGGAGGGCAGGGGTGTGAAAAGGAGTGGGAGGGGGAGGGGATGGGGGACGAATGGCCTCCATCTATGTGGTTTTGGGAACTTGGACCGTTTGTTTTTCCGGTCCTGCCATGTTTCCTGAAACCTTGGAAACAAGGACCCTTTCTTTGAGGGAGGGAGTAAGTCTTTTATATTTGTAGGATTCTTAGTGGCAATGTCAGCCCACACTTGAATTAAAGGGATCAGATCGGGGTGTCCTGGTTCCCCATAACCATAACTATGAACTCTTAGTAATAGGGGATGGGAAAATTAGTCTTGCGTGGGTCAATCAGGGACTCCTTCTGCCCCATCACTTTTAAACAAATTGTAGAGTCTCCAAGCTTTTGGGTTGAAACCACATCCTCTTGGTGAATGCTTAGAGCAGGGGTCCTCAAACTACAACCTGTGGGACACATACAGACAGTCGAGGATATTGATCCTTTCTGCCGGGTGTATGTGCCCCCTTTATTTTTTTTGAACTGCAAAACAAGATGTGCAGTATGCACATGAATTTGTAGGTAATTTTTGGTTTTTTTTAAACTATAGTCTGTCCCTCCCATGGCCTGAGGGACAGAGAACTGGCCCCCTGAGTAAACAGTTTCAGGACCCCTGCCCTAAGGTATCCTGGACTTAGGGGTTACTAATCTCCCAGCACTGATACATCCGTGAACATTCTACCCGTTTTGGGAGGCACCATGAGAATTTGGACCCCGGGTAATTTACAAGCCTTTACTGCAATTGAACCCAAGAAAATTCAAAATTACTTAGGCAGTTCCTCTATTTTGGTCACTTTTGACTCCTCCTGTACTAGCCCATTATTTCCATTTAACTCTATAACACGGAGCATGATGTTTTCATAACATTTAATATATATATATATATATATATATATATATATATATATATATATATTTATAACTATGAAAGTCCATATAAAAGAAAATAATTATTTCACAAAATTAAAATTGAAGCTTTATAGGGTAAAAAGAAGGATGGGTCTTATCAGCGGTTCCAAGACCTTAGCATCATAAATGAATCAGTGTTCCCACTGCACCTAGTAGTGCCCAAACCAGTGCCCTCCTAGGGGAAAATGTGAATGATTTTATCCCTCTTCCTGTACTTCCAATGAACAAACACACATGTCTGGTAATCCTAAGATTTTTTTTTGTTTCCTGTGACACTCACCTAAAATCAAGGTCACTGCTATCACACAAGCTTAGCCTTCTCGGAGTCAAACTGTTCACCTTTTAGACCATTTGTTTTTCCCAGAAGTTATCGGGTGACCAAAGCTTCTGAAACAAGTGTGTCAGGTTGACGACTACCACCTCCTTGACCACCTCAACCTTATCCATCCAGGATAAAGTTGCCCTCAATGGACAACCCCTCCCAGCAGTGTAGGAAGGGTATGGAACCAAAGCCCCACTTCGCCCCTTTTGCCAGAAGGAAGTAACTAGAGATGTCGTCGCACAGTACCCCAAAGATTTGGGTCCATATCTCTTCAGGGGGGCAAAGGTTAGGTAGCTCTCCTAGTGACTGGGGCATCCGTTATGCATGCCCATAGGGCCAAGATAAGAGCCCAGTTAGGAGAGGCACCCTGTGCATGCTCAGAGGTCCAGGTTTCTGGCCATGAAGGGGAGGTACACCTGGGTGGGTCCTGTACCTGGATTGACTAACCTAGGCCATGTAAATTCAATTCAGCCAATGGGGTCGGCCAGACTTGCCCACCACGCCTCCCTAACGCTCATAAAACTCACTTGAGTGACAGACCAGGCTTCTTCATGATTTCTCTCTCACTCAGGAAGGCTCTTTGGAGGCAGCAGGGCTGCACATGAGTGGCTGGTGGATACTGTTCAGATGCATGGCTTCCTGCTTGCAAGGGTTTTTGTCTCAGCTGACTGGAAGGGAGGAGGTAGTACGTCTGGATCACAGAGTATCCATGTCCACAAATGAGGCTGCTCATTCCACAGACCTGGCAGTGCTTTATGAAAACCCTCTGCTTTGCAATGTCACTCCTTGTAGATTAGAGTGGGAGGGGCTGGGACCAAGGTATGCTGCCTCTTACTCCCACTTGCAGGTTTCTGGATGCTGATTGTTTCTCTTACAGCATCAGTTAGTGGGCTTGTTGTCTGCCTCAAACTTTGTTCACGGAGATCCTCCAGCTAGTTGGTGGTGTGTGCGCATGAGCAGAGGCTTCCTGCCAATCCCCCATGAGTAGTAGAGCTCCCATGGTGTGGACTCCATGAAAGCCGTGCCCCAGAGAGCACGCTTACAAAGGAGGGTGGGTCCTGCAGGATGGAGGACCATTCCCCCTGTGGAATGGCCTCAGAGACCCACCTCCCTCACTGGCCAGCTGCTGGGGCTGTGGGCCCTAAGCTTCATGCCTAACTCAGGAATAGACACAGGGTGAGGCGACTCCAGTAGCTGTTTTGACTGGTCTAATCCAGCCTGAGATCATCCTTGCATGAGCCCTCTGCCCAGATTATTTTTGTTTCTTTTATGATCTTCTTATTATGGGCTCCTACAACACTACCCAGAAAACATATATACATCAGCTGTTTGAAGCACATCTGACCATTAATTGCCCATTTTATTCTCAAAATATCCACTCTCAACCCAAGCTCCTGGCCTCAGCTCCTCATTTTTCCCCCATCAATGCCCGCCACCCATCCCTCATCAATCCTTGGAAATGTACTAATTCTTTTGTCATATCTTCACCCACCTTTCTTTTGAGGTCAATGAAGATCCTTGTAATCAGTTCCCACTTTCCATCCTGCCCTTCCTCCACCCTCCCAGCATCTCCACTCATAACACTGGTCCTAAAGGGCCCATCCACCCTGGATTCCCCGTGTTTGAAATTCCTATCGGTACTAGAATACCTTCTCTAATTTGGCCAGATTAGTATGGTAGAACTGGGATCATGACAGTGGGGCAAGAGGAAGCATTAAGTACTAGAGGAAAGTTGTGTTTCATCTTTGCTGTCTCATACCCTGTATTCCTTAATCTCCTCTCTGAGCTCCTTCTGTAACGGGATGTCCAGTGCCCTGGAAATAGGTTTTGGGTCTAAACCCGGCAATCCCCTCTCATTTTCCATGATAAGATTTTTTTGTTCTCATGATGCCTGTTGCCTTATCCCTTTGAAACTTTGTGATCACACAGGCTGGTATGCTTCCTAAATGTGGGCTCTGTTGCTTCTGAGCTAGATGGCTGCTACTTTACCTTCAAGCCTTTAAGACCCCACACGCTATATCTTTTCGTAGCTGGACACCATCGGCTTTCTTCACCCCATTTTCTTATGCAGCCGTTTGTGGTCAGTGATCGTGTAGGGAAGGTGAGCATCGTAGAATGCCTATTTTATAAAACAGTGTTCTTGCAATGAGGGATTCCTTGAGCGGAGGCCCTATGTCCATCTGCTACCTTAATACTAAATCTATAAACATATGTACATAGATCTATTTCCCCATGCCCCTTTGTTAATATATGGAAATATGTACATGCCTTTATTTAGACGTCTATAACTGGCCCTTGAATCCCAGCTCACTCTTCTATACCCTTTGATTTTCCTCTTGTGCCCACTGCCATGCTCAGTCTTCCTTTGGGTTTTAGTAATTCCTCTTGGTTACATTATCCTTGATCACGCCCTACCAGGCCTCCTACATCCCCCTCACCACTGATTTCCATCACTTGTTGTTCCCCTGTCTCTGGGTTTCTTGACACCACTTCCTTTCCCCCCACCGTGCTCACTCCCATGCCCAATAGAAAGGGCCGGTCACATGTTTACTCCTCCAGATTGTTCATCCAGCCTCTCTTAATTAGACAGACCTGTAAAGGTAATAACATGAACAAAACAAGACTGAGCAAAACCAAGCTGCAAAAAGAAAAAAAACAAACAAAAATGAAAACAAAACCCAACCAAAATCCAATGACACTAAAAGAAAACAACACTAACCAAGAAAGAAAAGTACAAGGACTGTGTGGTGAAGTTTAGGGGTGTTTTCCAGTCCAGTCTGTTGGGGCACCGAGCCCTGACCACAAAGTCCACCTTTGGCATTCCCCGGGGACTTTGATGCTCCGTTTTCTTTCTCTTCTGCTGCACTCTCTTAGTGTCATGCCTCCATGTGGCAGGATCAGTTCGGGCACAGTTCCCACAGTGTGTGTCCAGTGTTGTCCCCTCTAGGGCTAAGGGTCTTTGAGGGACGTTTCTCATCGTGGGGCTGCCCATGTGGTCTTCTCTGTGGACTGGCTTCTCTAATTGGTAACATCATCCTCATGGTGTATTGGGCCAGGGTGTGCTCCATTCTCCCCTCCTCCCCCTTGTTCTGCCTTGTGTTCTCTGATCAGATATGTCCCCCTCCGCGAGCTGCAGATCCGGTGCCATCCTGTGAAATACAGTCTTTGGAGGCTGCAAGGATTTGGGGGGGGGGGGGGTATCAGCTCATATCTTTTGAGAGTCCAGGAGATATTGACTGCTCGATGGGCACAGTTCTCTTGGGCACCGTGTCTTGGTCCAGATGCTGGTTGTGAATATGACTTTGTTGTTAACCAGTTGTGTGTCTCTGGGTCTACTCCTGTGTGTTTTTGAGTGAGTTTTCTCACCTGGAAAGTAAATGTACCGGATTATCCAGACTCCCATGTCAGCAAGTTATCGAGAGGGGTTAATCAGAGACTGTTTCATATAGTGTGTACCTGCGAGCTGCATTTTAGACCTCGGATGGTAATTATGAGCTCAGGATAGAGATGGTGTCCAGCAGGTAACATACGTGGCTCCATATTGAAACAGGAAGCCCACTGTGGAGATTTGGTCCTTCCGTTGATGGCCATCGGCCACCTAGTCTTCTACTGCTATAACTGCTTCACTGGCTCAGCAGCTGAGCCAGGAGCCAGTGCCATCATAACCAGGTCGCTAGCGGGGACAAAGGGCAGATAGATATTTGTTATCTTGTTGTCTTGGGAAGCCCACCTACCTTCCATGCAAACCTTCTGGTATGAGTTATCTGTGGAAGGAATCATAGGCTCACAATAATTCACATCTTTCTTTTTGAAAATGTGCCCGCCTTTCTTTCTGAACCTGAGAAGGTGGCCCCTGTGTCCACCAAGAAATTTACTGGCTGGCCTCCTACATGGAGAGTTAGCCTGGGCTCTTGGCGGTGAAGTGAAACAGAGCCCTGACCCCTTCATTCAGCTTCTTCAAGCATTATTGTCTCTTGCTTGGTCTTTGTAGGTGCAGATGAGGCCCGTCCACTCTAGTGGAGGGTCGTGCACCTCTCCTGGGATTTTCAAGGCACTGATTATTCCAGTGTCCTTCTTTCCTGCAGTAGGCACATTGATCCTTCCCCATGGCTTGGCGGTGCCCACAGGTTAGTCTCTCTGTGAGTGGGCCATGCTCTCCTTTTCCTGAGTCTCTGGTGTCTCTCATGGCAATTACTATTATTTTAGCTAGTTTCTTTGTCTCTGTCGTGCTAGGGTCATCTCTGTTGTTATATACTCAATTAGCCACTTGTACCAAATCACTAACATTTTTCCCTTCAAACCCTTCCCACTTCTTTTTCATGGCTGAGGCAGACTGACTGAGTCATATAGGCAATACTTATTGCCCTCCTGTTCTCGTGGCCTCCAGGCCTTTAGGGGTATAAAGCCTGTAGGCTTCCATCAGCCACTCTAGAAAGGCAGGCGGACGATCTCTTATAAGAGCCTGAAAATTCTCACTGACCTTTGATAAATTCATAGGTTTCCTAGCTCTTAGGCAGAGGGTCGTGTAAGATCAACGGGTGATACCTGGTAAAGCCCTCTGGGCCTTTCTAGGAATTGAGATCCCACATTGTTCATGTAGTGGCCAAAAGAGTTTCTCTCAAGTGTGGAGTGCCCGCTCGCTAACCATCAGGTTCACTGACTGCTTACAGGGCCTCTGTCTGGAAGGGCTACCCTTCCTCGGTTGTGAACAGCACCTGGAGAAGTTGCTGGCAATCATTCCAGGGGGGCTGATGAGTATGGAAGACATACCAGTGCTAGTGTGTGTAGGGGGGCTACTGGTTGGGGTAGGGGTGAGGTTGGGGGCCCGGTGGGGGTGGGAGTGACTCAATAAGGGCCTGTTAGAAGTTTTCTATTCCTGGCCCCTAGAAACCTTATAGGGCGGGGGTGGAACCAAAGGGTCTGAAGCCAGCTCTCCCACTGCCAGAGTTCTCCTGCAAAATGGGATAAAGCCGATTAGGGGAGAGAGATCGGGAGGGGAGGGGAGGGGAAGTGAGGGGGAGAGGGAGGGAGTGAGGGAGGGGGACTGGGAGGGATGGCCTCCACCTATGTGGTTTTGGGAACTTGGATCGTTTGTTTTTCCGGTCCTGCCATATTTCCTGAAACCTTGGAAACAAGGACCCTTTCTTTGAGGGAGGGAGTAAGTCTTTTATATTTGCAGGCTTCTAAGTGGCAATTTCAGCCCACACTTGAATTAAAGGGATCACATCGGGATGTCCTGGTTCCCCATAACCATAACTATGAACTCTTAGGAATTGGGGATGGGATAGCTAGTCTTGCGTGGGTCAATCAGGGACTCCTTCTGCCCCATCACTTTTAAACAAATTGTAGAGTCTCCAAGTTTTGGGTTGAAACCACATCCTCTTGGTGAACGCCTAGAGCAGGGGTCCTCAAACTACAGCCTGTGGGCCACATGCAGACAGCCGAGGTCATTGATCCTTTCTGCCGGGTGTATGTGCCCCATTTATTTATTTTTTGAACTTCAAATGAAGATGTGCAGTGTGCACATGAATTTGTTCGTATTTTTTGTTTTTTTTTTAAACTATAGTCTGTCCCTCCAATGGCCTGAGGGACAGTGAACTAGCCTCCTGGGTAAACAGTTTTAGGACCCTACCCTAAGGTATCCTGGACTTAGGTGTTACTAATCGCCCAGCCCTGAAACATTCCTGAACATTCTACCCGTTGTAGGAGGCACCATGGGAATTTGGACCCAGGGAAATTTACAAGCCTTTATTCCAATTGAACCCAATAAAATTCAAAATGACTGAGGTAGTTACACTATTTTGGTCAATTTTGACTCCTCCTGTACTAGCCCATTATTTCCATTTAACTCTATAACGCGGAGCATGATGTTTTCATAACATTTAAAAAATGTATATATTAATATATATATTTATAATTATGAAAGTCCACAACAAAAAGAAAATAATTTTTTCCCAAAATTAAAATTGAAGCGTTATAGGGTTAAAAAGAAGGATGGGTCTTATAAGCGGTTCCAAGACTTGGCATCATAAATGAATCAGTAATCGCACTGCACCTAGTAGTGCTCAAACCTGTGCCCTCCTAGGGGAAAGTGTGAATGATTTTATCCCTTTTCCTGTACTTCCAATGAACAAACACACATGTCTGGTAATCCTAAGATTTTTTTTTGTTTCCTGTGACACTCATCTAATTTCAAGGCCACTGCCACCACAGAAGCTTACCCTTGTCGAAGTCAAACTGTTCACCTTTTAGACCGTTTGTTTTTCCCAGAAATTATCGGGTGACTAAAGCTTCTGAACCAAGTGTGCCAGGTCCACGACTACCACCTCCTGGACCACCTCAACATTATCCATCCTGTATTAAGTTGCCCTCAATGGACAACCCCTCCCAGCAGTGTAGGAAGGGTGTGGACCCAAAGCCCCGCTACGCCCCTTTCGCCAGCAGGAATTAGCTAGAGATGTCGTCGCCCAGTACCCCAAAGATTTGGGTCCATATCTCTTCAGGTGGACAAATGTTAAGTAGCTATCCTAGGGACTGGGGCATCCGTTATGCATGCCCATAGGGCCAAGATAAGAGCCCAGTTAGGAGAGGCACCCTGTGCATGCTCAGAGGTAAAGGTTTCTGGCCATGAAGGGGAGGTACACCTGGGTGGGTCCTGTACCTGGAGTGACCAACCTAGGCCATAGAAATTCAATTCAGCCACTGGGGTCGGCTAGACTTGTCCACCACGCCTCCCTAGCGCTCATAAAACTCACTTGAGTGACAGACCAGGCTTCTGCGTGATTTCTCTCTCACTCAAGAAGGCTCTTTGGAGGCAGCAGGGCTGCACATGAGTGGCTGGTGGATACTCTTCAGATGCATGGCTTTCTGCTTGCAAGGGTTTTTGTCTCAGCTGACTGGAAGGGAGGAGGTACTACGTCTGGATTACAGAGTATCCATTCCACAGTCCTGGCAGTGCTTTATGAAGGGGCTGGGACCAGGGTATGCTGCCTCTTACTCCCAGTTCCTGGTTTCTGGATGCTGATTGTATCTCTTACAGCATCAGTTAGTGGGCTTGTTTTCTGCCTCAGGCTTTGTTCACAGAGATCCTCCAGCTAGGTGGTGGTGTGAGCGCATGAGCAGAGGCCCTCTGCCAACCCCCCATGAGTAGTAGAGCTCCCATGGTGTGGACTCCATGAAAGCCGTGCCCTAGAGAGCAGGTGTACAAAGGAGCGTGGTTCTGCAGGACAGAGGACCATTCCCCCTGTTGAATGACCTCAGAGCCCCACCTCCCTCACTGGCCAGCTGCTGGGGCTGTGGGCCCTAAGCTTCATGCCTGACTCAGGAATAGACACAGGGTGAGGGGACTCCAGTAGCTGTTTTGACTGGTCTAATCCAGCCTGAGATCATCCTTGCATGAGCCCTCTGCCCAGATTATTTTTGTTTCTTTTATGATCTTTTTATTAGTGGCTCCTACAACACTAACCACAATCCATATATACATCAGCTGTTTGAAGCACATCTGACCATTAATTGCCTTCATTATTCTCAAAATATCCACTCTCCACCCAAGCCCCTGCCTTCAGCTCCTCATTCCCCGCCCCCTCAATGCCCGCCACCCATCCCTCATCAATCCTTGGAAATGTAGTAATACTTTTGTCATATCTTTCACTGTCTGGTGTCCCCCTTAACCCACCTTTCTTTTAGATCAATGAAGATCCTTGTAATCGGTTCCCACTTTCCATCCTCCACCCTCCCAGTATCTCCATTCATAACACTGGTCCTAAAGGGCCCATCCACCCTGGATTCCCCGTGTTTGAAATTCCTATCGGTATTAGAGTATCTTCTCTAGTTAGACCAGATTTGTATGGTAGAATTGGGATCATATTAGTGGGGCAAGAGGAAGCATTAAGAACTAGAGGAAAGTTGTGTTTCATCTTTGCTGTCTCATACCCTGTCTTGGTTCACCTCCTCTCTGAGATCCTTCTGTAAGGGGATGTCCAGTGCACTGCAAATAGGTTTTGAGTCTATACCCGGCAGTCCCCTCTCATTCTCCATGATGAGATATTTTTGTTCTCATGATGCCTGTTGCCTTATCCCTTTGAAACTTTGTGATCACACAGGCTGGTATGCTTCCTCCATGTGGGCTCTGTTGCTTCTAAGCTAGATGGCCGCTTCTTTACCTTCAAGCCTTTAAGACCCCACACGCTATATCATTTGGTAGCTGGGCACCATCGGCTTTCTTCACCACATTTGCTTATGCAGCCGCTTTGTGGTCAGTGATCGTGTAGTGAAGGTGAGCATCATAGAATACCAATTTAATAGAACAGTGTTCTTGCAATGAGGGAGTCCTTGAGCAGAGCCCCAATGTCCATCTGCTACCTTAATACTAAATCTTTACACATCTGTACATAGATTTATTTCCCCATGCCCCTTTGTTAATATATGGACATATGTACATGCCTTTATTTAGACGTGTATAACTGGCCCTTGCTTCCCAGCTCACTCTTCTATACCCTTTGATTTTCCTCTTGTGCCCACTGCCATGCTCAGTCTTCCTTTGGGTTTCAGTAATTACTCTTGGTTACATTACCCTTGATCACGCCCTACCAGGCCTCCTACATCCCCCTCACCACCGATTTCCATCACTTGTTGTTCCCTTGTCTCTGGAATTCTTAACACCACTACCTTTCTTCCCACCTCCCTCTCTCGCATGTCCTCCAGGATGTGCTAGTCCCGTTTTTTTTTTCTCCTCCAGATTGTTCGTTCAGCCTATCTTATTTAGACAGACCTGTAGAGGTAATAACATGCACAAAAACAAGAAAGAACAAAACCAAGCAGCAAAATAAACAAAACAACAAAAATCCAATGACAATAAAAGAAAACAAAGGTCAACAAGATAGAAAAGCTCATAGACAGTTTAAGGACTATGTGTTGGCCTTTAGGAGTGTTTTCTAGTCCAGTCTTTTGGGGCACCAAACCCTGACCCTAAAGTCCACCTTTAGCATTTCCTTGGGATCTTGCTGCTCCTTTTACTTGCTCTTCTGCTGTACCCCCTTAGTGTTATGCCTCGGTGTAGCGAGATCAGTTTGGGGGTAATTCCCACACTGTGTCTCCAGTGTTGTCCCCTCTAGGGCTATGGGTCTTTGAGGGACGTTGTGTCTCATCGTGGGACTGGCCATGTGGTCTTCTATGTGAACTGACTTCTCTGAGTGGGAACATCATCCTCAAGGTCTGGTGGGACAGGATGTGCTCCACTCTCCCCTTCTCCCCTTCATCTCTGTGTGCTCTGATCAGATAATGTCTCTGTCCAGGAGATGCAAATTCAATGCTATCCTCTGAAATAAAATCTTTGGGAGGGGTTGTGGGGAATATCTGCTCAGATCTTTGGTGGGTCAGGGAGAGAGGGACTGCTCGGCTGAGCACAGCCACGAGGGGCTCAGAACTCTGGCTCCAGAAAATGGTTGTAAGTTTGGCTTTGTTTTTAACCAGTTGTGTGCCTCTGGGTCAACACCTGTGTTTTTTTGAGTTAGTTTTCTGATCCGAAAAGTAAAGGTACTCCATTGTCCAGACTCCCATGTCACCAAGTGATCGATAGGGGCTAACCAGAGCCTGATTCAAATAGTGTGAATCTGTTAGGTGCCTTCTAGACCTGGGGTGGCGATTCTGAGCCCAGGACAACAATAATGTCCGAGAGGTGATATAGGTGGCTCCATATTGAAACAGGAAGACCACTGTGGAGATTTTGTCCTTCCACTGATGGCCACAGGCCACCGCCTCACGTCCTGCAAAAACAGTTTCCCTGGCTCAACAGCCAAGCCAGGGGCCAGTGCCATAAAAATCATATGGCTAACTGGGACAAAGGGCAGACAGATATTTTTTATCATGATGTCTTGGGAAACCCACCTAACCTCCATTCAAATCTTCTGGTGTGAGTTATTTTTGGAAGCAATCATATGCTGACAATAATTCAAATCTTTCCTTTCGACAATTTGCCTGTACTCTTTTCTGAACCTGAGAAGGTAATCCCTGTGTCCACTAAGAAATTGACTGGCTGGCCTCCTACTTGGACAGTTAGCCTGGGATCCTGGGGACCAAGTAAAACAGAGCACTGACACCTTCATTCAGCTTCTTCAAGCATTATTGTCTCTTGCTTGGGATTTTCTAGGTGTGGATGAGGCCCGTCCTCTCTATTGGAGGGTTGTCTGCTTCTCCTGGGGTATTCAAGGCACTGATTTTTCCAATGTCCTTCTTTCCTGCAGTAGGCACATTGATCCTGCCCCATGGCTTGGCGGTGCCCACAGGTCAGTCTCTCCGTAAGTGGGCCATGCTCTCCTTTTCCTGAGTCTCTGGGGTCTCTCATGGCAATTACTAGTATTTTAACTAGTTTCTTTGTCTCTGTCGTGGTAGGATCATCTCTGTTGTTACACACCCGCTGAGCCACTTGTACCAAATCACTAAGATTTTTCCCGTCAAACCCTTCCCACTTCTTTTTCATGTCTGAGGCAGACTGAGTAATAAAGGCAATACTTATTGCCCTCCTGTTCTCAGGGCCTCCAGGCCGTTAGGGATATAAAGCCCGTAGGCTTCCATCAGTCACTCTAAAAAGGCACGCAGACATTCTCTTGTAAGAGCCTGAAAATTCTCACTGACCTTAGATAAATTCATAGGTTTTCTAGCTGTTCCACTGAGGGCCTGCAAGAGAAACTGGTGATACCTGGTTAGGCCTTCTGTGCCTTGCTAGGAGTTTGGATCTCACATTTTTCATGCAGTGGCAAAAAGAGTTTCCCTCACATGGGGAGTGCCTGCTGTCTGACCATCATGTCCATTGACTGCTTACTGGGCCTCTCTCTGGCAGGGTTACTGTACCTGTGTTGTGAACAGCACCTGGAGAAGTTGCTGGCTATTTCTGGAGGTGGGCTAATGCATATGGAAAACCGTTTCTATCAAGGAATCAGACCGGCTTTGTCAGAAAAAGGGATTTTGTTGATTCCAATTATACAAATCACTGGAATACAAGGGGATATATACCCAAAAAGGGACTCAGGGGTCTTCCCCAGGTGTTGGGGCTGCTTGCCTTGAGTGTAGAATGGCTGCTGCCAAATCATCCTTCTTGGGGGGTGGGGCGGTCGAGATCCCATACCAGCCCTAGTGTATGTTGGGGTGTGGACTCAGAAAGGAGTTATGAGTATTTCTCTCTCTCCAGCCCCATGCACCTGACAGGGTGGCAGTGATAATGAAGGGTCGTAAGCTAGTTCTCCCACTCCCAGAGTCCTCCTGCAAAAAGGAATAAAGCTGAGACAGAGGGGTATGGGGAGGGGTTGGGGAAGGGCAGCCTCCACCTTAGTGGTTTTAGGACCTTGGGTCTATTTTTTTTCTGGTCCTGCCATGTTTCCTGAAATCTTGAAACAAGAACCCTTTCTGTTGCAGGAGGAAGTAAGTCTTTTGTTTATGCTGGCTTATTAGTGGCAATGTCATTCCATGCATCAATTTTAGGGATCAGATAGGGATGTCCTGGTTCCCCATAAACATAACTATGAACTCTGAGAAATAGGGGAAGGGAAAACGAGTCTTGCATGGGCAAATCAGGAACTCCTTCTGTCCAATCACCTTTAAACAAATTGCGGAGTCTCCAGGCTTTAGGGCTGAAACTACATTCTCTTTGTGAGCGCCTAGAGCAGGGGTCCTCAAACAATAGCCTGTGAGCCACATGCGGATAGCCGAGGACCTTGATCCTGTCCGCCGAGTGTTTGTGCCCCGTTTGTTTGTGTGTTTTTTTTAAACTTCAAAATAAGGTATGTGCAGGAAGCATAGGAATTTGTTCATAGTTTTATTGAAACGATAGTTCGGCCCTCCAACTGATCAGAGGGACAGAGAACTGGTCCCTGTTTAAAGAGTTTAAGGACCCCTGGCCTAGAGAAATCAGAAATCCGTAGTTCTGGGGAGAGCACTCCTGTTAAGGAGGTTTCCTTTCTAAGCAAGCCCAGACAGTGGCAATTGGATCTCGGTGCACCTCGAAATGTTGTAGCCACTCTCCATTCCCAGAAAGAAAACTACTCCGACCGCTGGCAAGTTCAACAGAAAAAGTTTTTTTTCCTGAGCAGCCCCAGTCTAATTGTCCAAAGGTTTTTATACTTTTGCAATGTGCAGGTGTGCAAGCAGGCAGAGTAGGGAAGCAGGGTGTTGCAGTTAGTCATTCTTAGTTGAACAAAGACTGCTCTGGTCGCTCTCGCGAATCTTCTGAGCATCCATATCCTTTGGGACATTCCCTTGGGCACATCTGCACAGCCTACCTCCCCTACATCAGCTAGTTCATTTACAGTTCATAGCTACTTTATTTACTTTACATGGTGCCTTCTGTCAGCTCATAATGGCTTCACTCTTGTCAAGGCTGTTTAAGCTTTTCCCAGAGATCCTATATAGCCGCCATTGTGGCCATGGGGAAACGGGGCCTGTGACCCTGGCCAAGATGGTGCCCACCAGCCCAAACATGTGGAAGGGCACTGCCTAGGGAGCTGGTTGAATAGACCTGGGAGTTAGCCCTGCCTTGTCCTGGGAGCCAAATATTTCCCTTTTCCCCTCCATTCCCTTTCTCCTGGCTTTTCAAACAAGCTGCTTTAGCCCTATAATGCCCAGCACAACATTTTTATAGCATTTAATTGAAACTTATCTGGTACCAAACTTATAAATTATCAATGTGACAATTTGGTTACATTTCAAAAACATTGCACGTTTTATATATTTGAATGCCATATATACATATTGATAACTATGAAAGTAAAGAATAAAAATGTTTAAAATTATTTCCTGAATTTAAAACTTGAGGCGTTATAGTGTTAGTGTTCTACCAGTGTAGGTTTGTTCCTTGTTACAGGCTGGTTTTCCGTGGCCCAGGCTTAGGCCAATGGCATATGGAACCCTTCCTGTGTAACTGTTACCTTTAGGCTTTCAGTGTTGCTGCTTAAGGCACTTTTGGGGAAAGCTCTTAATACACAGTTCCACTGCCACGATGTTCCAGACAGAAATTCCAATTCCCTTAAGGTTCCCTGAGCTTCCAGATGCCCCTTCCCTTCAGAGATTTGAGAGTCTGCTCCCGCCAGCAGGCATCTTGGAGGGCCATGGGGCCATCCCAAGCAGTGGTTCTCCTAGCTTGTCTAGAATAATGGTTGGACTTAAAGTCGACCTCAGTGAGTTGTCTTTGATCCCTTACTTCTTGCTGGGGCATCTTCCTGAGGCAACAGATTCAGGGCAACAAAGGGCTCGCTCTCAAGTGGGGTTTATTGACCTTGAGGCAGCAAGCTCTACATAGCCTTCTTTTGTGCTTTCTAGATGGGACTTAGCAGCTTCATACTCAGGAATTGCCCCCTTGCATGAATCCTGTCCAATTGGGATAGAGTTGACACAGAGGCTAGACAAACAAAAGCTGATACACTATGCAACTTTATTTGAGAAAGGAGAATGGTGGCCAGAGAATGGTACACTTTCCCTTCTAACCCTGATTCACCTGGAACAGTTTTGTAAAGTGATTGGAAAGTGGGCCGAAATGCCAGAAGTTACAGCATTTCTCCTTTTGAGGAGCAGTAGAGACCTTCATCCCCAGTGCACCCAGGAACCCCTAAGGCAGGCATCCTCAAACTGTGGCCCGTGGGGCACATGTGGCCTGACGACATTTATCCCACCCTCAGGGTGTTTTTGCTGCCTCTGCATGTCCTACTTAGTAGCCGATTCGTGCAATGTGCATAGGAATTTGTTCATAGTTTGGTTTTTTTTAACTATAGTCTGGTGCTCCAACGGTCTGAGGGACAGTGAACTGGGCCCCTGTGTAAACAGTTTGAGGACCCCTGCCCTAAGGGATCCTGGACTTAGGGGTTACTAATCTCCCAGCCCTGAAACATCCCTGAACATTCTACCCGTTGAAGGAGGCACCATGGGAATTTGGTCTCTGGGTAATTTACAAGTCTTTTATTCAATTTGAAGCCAAGAAAATTAAAAATGACTCAGACACTTACTTTCTTTTGATCCCTGTTGACTCCCGCTGTAGTATTCCAATATTACAATTTAACGCTATAACGCATGACCTTTTCATTCCATTCAATTAAATGTGTGTGTATAGATAGATAGATAGATAACTATGAAAGTAATTAATGAAAACAAAATTTGTTTGACCAAAGTTAATAATTGAGGGATAATAGGATTAAATAGAAGCATGGTTCTTATCAGTGGGTCCAAACATTAGGATCATAAATGAAACAGTGATCTCAGTGCACCCAGTAGTTCCCAAACCCTGTACCCTCATAGGGGAAATTGTGGATGCTTTTACTCCCGTGCCTATACTTAGAACGAACAAACACACATGCCTAATAATCCTAAGATTTTTTTTGTTTCCTGTGACACTCACCTAATTTCAAGGGCACTGCCACCTCACAAGCCTAGCCTTGTCTCAGTTAAACTGTTCACCCTTTTGTCCGTTTGTTTGTTTTTCCAGAAGTTCTCAAGTTACCAAGCCCTCTGAACCAAGTGTGCCACCTCTAGGACCACCATCTCCTGGACCACCTCAACCTTATCCATCCTAGACCTGAATGGACAACCCCTCCCAGCAGAGTAGAAAGGGTATGGACCCAAAGCCGCACTTCACCCTTTTGCCAGCAGGAAGTACCTAAAGATGTCGTCGCCTTGTACCCCAAAGATTTGGGTCCATATCTCTTCAGGGTGTAAATTTTAGGTAGCTAGCATAGGGACTAGGTTGTCCATGATACATGCTCAGAGGGCCAAGCTAGCCACCCAGGAAAGAGTGGCACACCGAGCGTGCTCAGAGGTCCAGGTTTCCAGTCAGGAAGGCCAGGTACACCTGGGTGGGTGCTGCACCCACATTGACCCACCTAGGCCAAGTAAATTCAATTCAGCCACTGGGGTCCACCAGGGTTGCCTACCATACCTCCCTATCTCTCCTAAAACACAATTGGATCACAAACCTGGCTTTGGCGTGAATTCTTTCTCATGCAGAGCCAAGGACCAAGGTATATCTGTCCACAGAGAGAAAAACCTAGGAAAGCTCTTTGGAGGCAGCAGCACTGCACATGAGTGGCTATTGGATACTGTTTAGATGCATGGCTTTCTATTTGGAACTTTTTTTTGTCTCACCTGAATGGAAAGGAAGAGGTAATACTTCTGGATCACACAGTATCCATGTCCACAAATGAGCTGCTCATTCCACAGTCCTGGCAGTGCCTTTTGAAAACCCTCTGCTTTAGAATGTCACTCCTTGAAGATGGCAGTGGGAGTGGCTGGGGCCAAGTATGCTGCCTCTTACTCCCAGTTGCAGGTTTCTGGATGCTGATTGTATCTCTTACAGCATCAATTAGTGGGCTTGTTGTCTGCCTCAGGCTTTGTTCACAGAGATCCTCCAGCTAGGTGGTGGTGTGTGCGCATAAGCAGAGGCTTCCTGCCAATCCCCCATGAGTAGTAGAGCTCCCATGGTGTGGACTCCATGAAAGCCGTGCTCCAGCCAGCAGGATTACAAAGGAGGGTGGGCCGGGCAGGACAGGAGGGCCATTGCCCCTATGGAATGACCTCAGAACCCCGCCTCCCTCCCTGTCCAGCTCCTGGGACTATGGGCCCTAAGCTTCATGCCTGACTCAGGAATAGACACAGGGTGAGGCAACTCCAGTAGGTGATTTTTCTGATCTAATCCAGCCTGAGATCATCCTTGCATGTGCCCTCTGTCCAGACCTTTTTTTAAATTGTTCATGCAACACTAACCACAATGCATATATACATCGGTTGTGTAAAGCACATTTGTACATTCATTGCCCTCATTATTCTCAAAATATCCACTCTCCACCCCACCCAAGCCCCTGGCCTCAGCTCCTCATTTTTCCCCCTCCATTCGAGCTACCCTTGATAATTTACTAATTATTTTCTCATATCTTGCACTGTCTGGTGTTCCTTCACCCACTTTTCTGTTGAGGTTAAATGTAGATCCCTGTATACGGTTTCCGTTTTCCAACCTACCCTCCCTCCACCCTTCCCGAGTCTGCACTCATAACACTGGTCCTCAAGGGCTCATCCACCCTGGATTCCCCATGTTTCCTGTTCCTATCTGTCCAAGTGTACATTCTCTAGTCTAGCCTGATTTGTAAATTAGAATTGGGATCATGATAGTGGGAGAGAGGAAACATGTAGGAACTAGGGGAAAGCTGTGTTTCATCGTTATTATCTGGTACCTGTCTTGGTTTATCTCCTCCCTGACACCCTTCTGTTAGGGATGTCCAGAGGACTGTAAATGGGCTTTGTGTCTGTACCCAGCACTCCCCGCTCATTCGCAATGATAAGATTTTTTTTGTTCTGATGATGCCTGCTACCAAATCTTTTCAAAACCTCATGATCACACAAGCTGGTGTGCTTCTTCCATGTGGGCTTTGTTTCTTCTGAGCTAGATGGGCGCTTGTTTTCCTTTAAGCCTTTAAGACCTCACATGCTATATATTTGATAGCTGGGCACCATTAGCTTTCTTCACCACATTTGCTTATGTACCTGCTTTGTGTTCAGTGATCGTGTAGGGAAGGTGAGCATCATAGAATGCCAATTTAATAGAACAGTATTTTTGCAACGAGGGAGTCCTTGAGCAGTGGCCCAATGTCCATCTGCTACCTTAATACAAAACCTATAAATATAGGGACATAGATCTATTTCCCCATGCTCATATATTTAAATATGTACATGCCTTTTTTTAAACCTCTATAATTGACCCTTGCTTCCTAGCTTGCTTTTCTATTCCCTTTGATTTGCCTCTTGGGCCCACTGCCATGCTCACTTTTCATTTGTGCTTCAGTAATTCAGTAATTCCTCTTGGTTCCATTGGTTCCATTTCCCTTGATCACTCCCTACCAGGCCTCCTACATCCCCCTCACCACCGATTTGCATCACCTGTTCTTCCCTTTTCTCTGGGTTTCTTAACACCACTACCTTTCCCCACACCTCCCTCTCTCCCATGTCTCCCCAGAAGTGTTGGTCCTGTTTTCTCTCCTCCAGATTGTTCATCCAGCCTATCTTATTTAGACAGACGTGTAGATGTAATAACATACACAAAACAAGACAGAGCAAAACCAAGCACTAAAAGCAACAAAACAACCAAAATCCAATGACAATGAATGAAAACAACTCAACAAGAAAGAAGTGGCTCATCGTTAGTTCAAGGTCGGTTTGTTGGCCTTTAAGAGTGTTTTCCAGTCCAGTCTGTTGGTGTATCAAGTACTGGCCCCAAAGTCATCCTTTGGCATTCCCTGGGGACCTTGATGCTTCGTTTTCTTGCTCTTCTGCTGTACCCCCTTAGTGTTATGCCTCGGTGTGGCAGGATTAGTTCGGGCGCATTTCCCACACTGTGTCTTCAGTGTTGTCCCCTCTAAGGCTATGGGTCTTTGAGGGGTGTCTTGTCTCATCGTGGGGCTGGCCATGTGGTCTTCTATGTGGACTGGATTCTCTGAGTGGGAACATCATCCTCAAGTCCTGGTGTGCCAGGATGTGCTCCACATTCCCCTCCTCCCCCTTCATCTGCTCCATGTGCTCCGATCAGATATGTCCCTCTCTCAGAGCTGCAGATTCACTGCCACCTTCTGAAATAAAATATTTGGCATGGGAAGGTGAGTTGGGTGGGAGGATCTGCTCAGATCATTTGATGGTTCAGGATAGATTGACTGTTCGGCTGGGGACAGGTATGTGGGGCTTAGGGCTCTGGCTCCCAACACTGGTTGTGAATATGTCTTTGTTGTTAACCAGTTGTGTGCCTGTGGGTCAACACCTGTGTCTTTTTGAGTGAGTTTTCTCATCTGCAGAGTAAAGGTAATCCATTATCCAGACTCCCATGTCACCAATTGATTGAGAGGCACTAACCAGAGCCTGATTGAAATAGTGTGTACCTGTCAGGCGTGTTCTAAAAACACCTTAAAAGTCTTAAAAACACTATAAATGCCTTAAAAACCCTAAAACGTCTAAAATATTTCTAAAATGCTAAGACTCTCTAAAACATCTTAAGACCATTAAATACATGGTAAAAGGCTTTCTAAAACACCCTAATGCGCCATAAGTCTTAAAAAAAACTCCTTACGTCCCGAAAACATAAATGCCCTAATATTATGCAAATGCCTTAAAACGCAAAATAAAGAACACGTGAAGCCCTAAAAACATGCTAAAAGTCTTTTAAAACCCCAAGAACATCCCTACAAAGCAACCCGAAGCACTATAAAACCCTGTAAAAGTCCAACAGCCTAATAGACATGAATTCACCATGAAAGCAAAAAATAATCCAACAAAACCCTAAAGCCCTGAAAACCAAAACCTAATCCCCCCAAACACTCTAAGGCCTTAAGAAGCACCCTAAAATTTTAACAAAACACTAAAAGCCATAAAAACACATATAAGCCTAATAAACACCCTTAAACACTAAAATCACCCTAAAAGCCTTAAAATGTCTGAAAAGCCATAATATTCCCTAAAATTCAAATAACACTCTGAAGCCACAAATAACACACTAAATGCCTCCCAAAACATGTGGAACTTCCAAATCATATCCCTAGAAGATTCCCAAACCATGAACTTCCAAAACCACATAAATGCCCTGAAGACAACAAGAAAGCCCCAACAAAACATAAAATGCTGGGGAAAAACACATAAAATATTTTAAAATACCCTAAAATCTCTAAGAAACCCTGTAAGATCACTAAAAACACCCCTACCTGCTAAAAAATACCTATACACTCCAAAAAACCACCCCTAGATCCCCTAAAAACTCCCTTAAACCTTATAAAACACCCTTAAAGCCCAAACCACCCTAATGCGCAAAAAATTTAAATGACCCCAAATGACCTTAAAGCCCTAAAAATCACATGCCACAAAAAATCCTAAATGACCCCAAAATTCCAACTCAAAGCCAGCCTACAAGTCTTTTATGAGAACAGTTTTATCTTTCTACCAAGGAGAAGTTTGTAGGTTCAACCCCTGACCTATGCCCTTACCATATGAAGTTAGTAATCAGTGGTTTTGCAATTCTTTGAAGAAAGATGAGGGTAATTTTATCAGGAGTGAATTAAACTTGTCTAGTGCCTTGAGTAGAACTGATAACTGTACTACATTGAGTCGTCTGGTCAAGGAGCATGGGATATTATCCCATTTGCTGAGGTCACTCTTGATTTCTTGTAATTTCTGTAGTTTTCCTCATATAAATCTGTTGTTTTTTTATTCAAGTATAGATATAGATATTTTCATTTACGCTTGGCTATTGTAAATGGTACTACCTGAAAATGTGTATTTCATTAATTATTAATTCTTGTTCTATTTCTTCATCCTTCGAAATATTATCAGTTTGTTGTGGTAGATAAACATTAGGACTTTGCATAACTTAGAAATATTACATTTCACAGAAAAATCATATTAATTATGTCGACAGAGCTATAAAAGGAATGTTGCCCTGAATATCTTCAGATATGACAGCTGTTTCATTGAGAAATTAAGCCAGACAGACACAATGTGATGTAAATTTTGTTATTTTCATGTGGGTTCCTTCACTCTTCCAAAAAAATTAGGTTCATGAGCCCCTTGGGGAATGAGTTTGAGTTCAGATCAGATGTCTATTTATATATTTGAGTCCTGAAGCCCATTTGATGGACTGTTCTGTTGCTTCCAAAGTAGTCAGTCACTTCCCCACCAATTAGAGAATTTGTCCGAAGCAAAAGTAAAAGTGTGGCGTACGACATTTGACTGCACACCATCTAAAATCACACTCTCATTTGGTGTTGGCAGTTTTACTTGTATTTCAATTGTAAACTACACTTCAGAGTTCAGGCTAGTGAAAACGTTTCAGTGGAAAAAATTTGCACACAACTACGTGCAGGTTGTGATTCTGTTGTTCCCAAGCAAGGCTATGAGGACAAAGATGCACAAGCATGGGGGGCACTGCAGACAATGTGTGAAAGTTTCCAGGAGCTCAGGGGTGGACAGCGGCTGCTATTTCTCCCGTGCTGGCAGTGAGCTATGTGGGAGGGCTTTGTGTGAGGTCCCTGTGGGGTCTCTGAGAAGTCTCCATAAAGGATGCTGAGAACTTCATATGAAGTCTCTGTGCGAGGCCTCTGAGTCTCTCTGGAAGTCTCCAAGGAAGTATGTGTGTGAGGTTTCTCTCTCTGGTATGTGTGAGTGTCCTTGTGAGATGTCTGCTGAATTGTGGGGGGTGGGGGGCAGTTGTTTCGCTGAGGTCTCTGCAGGTCTGAGTGGGCTTCCCTTTGTTTGACCTCACAGCACCATATAAGAGGACCTGGTGGCAGGGGAAAGGGAAGGGGCTTGGTCCATGCACCCCTTGCTGTTCTTTCAGGGTCTTCTCTCCATCTCCGTGCACTTACCTAGCACGAACGGTAGGGTTCAGCAGCGGGTAGTCCGGTGTCCAGCTCTTCACTCTCTCTAGGAACACACCCAAGCTACCTGCTACCCAAGAGGCCCCAGATCCAGGCTCTGCAGATCCAGAATCTGATTTTTTACTGCCACAGTCACTCCAGAGGCTGCCTTGGCACAATCAGGACTCCAGAAACAACATCATGCTGCTGTACCAGCAGTCTCTGGGGCCTATGTCCACTTCCCTCCTCCACCACTGGTGTCAGTCCCCACCCACCCCACACACACACTTGGTGTCCTGACTGAGGCATGGAGGTCAAGGCTCAGTGAATGTCTTCCTCGCCATCCTTTACTGTTTAGTTCAGTAAACAGTAAACCCTGGCCCACCAGGGGTGTTCTTTTAAGCACATGAGAATTTTCTCTAGCGGATCAACTAATCATATTTTGGGGGGCCCTCCTGCCTTCTTCTATAATCTGGTGCCCAGGAAATAAAACCCTGTGTTAGAAGCACAGAGGAAACACTGACCACTATTGAACTGGTTTCCCTTATCAAGACAGGTGATGTCTAATCTCCGTGCACATCATGATTTCCCAGGAGTCTCTAGGGGAAGGGAAGGCTGCTCCCAGTTGTGACTTTCTTTGCAGCACTCAGTCCTTAGAAGCCACTCTCTCCGGAGAACATTCCTAGAGCACGTGCACGCGTGTGTGTGTGTGTGTGTGTGTGCATGTGTGTGAAGATCACCAGCCTGGGGTCATGTTTCCTGAGAACATTCCTAGAGTGTGCGCGTGAGTGTGTGTGTGAAAACCACCAGCCTGGGATCATGTTTCCTGAGAACATTCCTAGAGCGTGTGTGTGTGTGTGTGTGCGTGTGTGTATGTGTGTGTGTGAAGACCACCAGCCTGGGGTCATGTTTCCTGAGAACATTCCTAGAGCGTGTGTGTGTGTGTGTGTGCGTGTGTGTGTGTGTGTGTGTGTGTGTGAAGACCACCAGCCTGGGGTCATGTTTGCTGAGAACATTCCTAGAGCATTTTTGTGTGTGTGTGCGCACGCGTGTGTGTGCATGTGAAGACCACCAGCCTGGGGTCATGTTTCGTGAGAACATTCCTAGAGCGCGGACGCGTGTGTGTATGCATGTGTGAAGCCCAAAAGCCTGGGGTCATGTTTCCTGAGTCCTGGCACCCTGTTATTGACTCATCCCCACTCTACCCCACCCTGGCTATCAACTCATCCTTCCCCCAGTCAGGAGATGGAAATCAAGTAAAATAACAGTTTGTCGCCCCACTAAAGATAGTATTGAGAAAGTAACCTTCCCTGCTTGAAAGCTGTGCCTTTGCTATACAACCCAGTGCTCTCTGTAGGAGATAAAGTTCTGCTGTGGGGGCAGCTAGCTAAAGCTGGGGTGAAGCACCTGGCCGATTCCCCTTTGTAAGCCTGTGTTAGCTCCGCTTGTGTCTTGCATCATTTCTGGGGATCCTTATGCTCTTTGGCCCCCTTTGCTACGTCCAACGCTTCATATTCTTCTTCACTGTATCCTTCCCTACCCTGTGTCCATGGTGCCTAACCATTAGTGGTTATTACACAGACGCTCATCCTGTACCACTCAGCCTAAGCTGTTGCTCCTTCTCCGGGTTTATATACAGAGGAAGGCATGTGAGCTGTGAACCGGATTTTCCCTTGGTGCAGTGGGTGAGCACAGTCCCCCGCTGGCAGCCTCCCTAGCAGTTCCCACCCACATGTGTCAGACCTGGGACTTCCATCCTGGAAGTTACCCTAGGCTGGGAGAGAGGCAAAGGTAGCAAAATATGTCATTTCCCATTTTGTGACAGGTGTATTGAGGCGGAACCTCCATGCCAAACTTGGCAGCCTTCATCAAATGCACATGTGGGACTTAGACAGGCCGCCACATGTCTCATGCCTGCTTGGTACCATGAGACGCTACTTTGGTCTAAACCTCTTCTGGACCCTCGATGGAATTTCTTGGCTGGATTGCGCCTCTCAAAACCTATCAACTGCAGCCACATAACGTTGAAGACAAAGTAATGGCACCAGGGAACATTCTTCACTGTGTTGGGACCTTCTGAGGTTTTCACAGTAGGGGTGTTACCATAAATCATAAGAGGTGCAAAATGAAGAACTTGGGATGGAAGTGGGTGGGAAACACTGCTGAAAACCTCCTCCAGAGCCCTGCCCTTTGAGAAGTCAAAGCTAGCACTCAGAGAAGGAGACGCAGTATCTAACATAGTTAAAGGTATATTATGCCAACCTCGTCAATGAACTCATGTGGGGTTAATTGAAGGGCAGGGAGATCAATGGCTCTGTGAGCCTAGCCTTTCTGGTCTCTTGCTCTCTGATAGTGCCACCAGGGTGGATATGCATATGTTAGGTCCCTAAAGCAGCTGGAAAGACTCATTTCCTGGGAGATCCCTGAGGAGAAGCCGCATGGACCTACCCTGTTGCAGCCCTGGTTTCTGCAGCAGCCTCATGGAGAACCTGCCAGCGCACGGACTACAATTTCCTCCTGCAGTCCATGTCTCCCCGTGTGTTTTTGGATTGTGAGGAGGACTTTGTAGATTGGTGCCAGACACATGGGATACTATTGGACTGGTGGTCTTAGATTGAACTGGGTTGGGATGCTTTTCAATGTTCACTTAACCTTTATATAAAACTCATAAAATATGAGTGTATGAATTTTGTTTCTCTAGTCTACACAGACTAACACACATGACACCCCCTCTAGATCCCGCCATGCAGCACAGAAGTCACACTTTAATGTAGGAGGGGGAAAATCTCAATTTGGAACAATGAATATCATGGCTGAGAGAAGCCATTAGCCTGTGCAGAACAGGCTAAAGTGGCTGGCATGGATACTTTCCTACTAATCAGAGCAGAAGAAGCGTCTTCTAATTTGCCAGATAAGACATATTCTCGAAGACAGTGACGTGGGCAGTGGTAAGGGTAACTGGAGTAAGCCCACCTCCTCCGCCTCTGCTGCTGCAAGCTGACTGGGCACACAAACACCCTGGGGGGCAATGGCTGAGTGTGGCTTCTGACAATGAATCCCCTGAACGGACAGAAATTTGTGAATACATCCCTGATACAGGTGCTCGTGGTGGGAAGGCTCTGGCAGTCAGGTATCGCCTGGTGGAGGCAGGGTCTCACACTTGCCACTCTCCTGTGTTCTACAAAGAAAGGAGCCCTGCAGCTGGAGGAACATCCATTAACTGAGGCCTGCGCTTCTTTTCGTGGACATAACGTTGACGCAAGATACTCCTGATGACAGCCTGGTGTCCCCTCTAGGACTTGGCCAACATCTGTCGTGAGCACCTGAGCCTCCGTGACCTTGTTAGGAGACACTGGTTGTCTTTGAAGGGGCCCAAGGCTGTGACCATAGGGTAATACGGGCTTTCCTTTTTGCAAAGGATCACCGTGTCCTGTAGATTTTTTGCTGGAGCAAATCCACTGGACAAAGTGCTTCCTCCATTTTTTGCTGTGGCCCTCAGCAGGAAGCTGTCCCTTCTCTGGTGGGAGCTGTGAGGACTTGATCTCAAGGCACTCAGCCAATGCCTTGTCTTGCACAGGCTGGCTTAACCCACAGACTTGGGAGATGCCTCTTCCCGCTAATCCTTTTCCATGCTCTTCTGGATTGGGCCATTTATGAGTCTCCCTCTTGTCAGTGGGAACAGCATCCTTCCTTCTCCTTGTCGAGGGGTCCTGAAGGTTGGGGCTTTTGAGCTTCTGCTGCCCCATGTAACTTGCTCTAGCCACCACGAAGCCACTTGGCCCTTGACATATTGGCTTATCCCCAGTGAACAAATGCTGGGGGCGGCAATGGACCACCTGAGAAGGCAAAACATTGGTGGCAGTGAGCACATCAGTGGTGCAGTCCTGAAGGAGCCCGTCAACAGGACAGCATGGAGAACCATCCTCTGCCTCTACCTCCACCTGGAGCTTAATCTCACTGCACACTCGTGCTGTAAGGCTTGGCTTTTCAGGAACTGGAGCACACTTTCCAGGTAGCAGGAACCTTTTACTACATCCTAGAGCCTCGAAGCACCCCCGGTCCACATCATTGGTTTGAGATTTTGCCAGCACACTGGTTTTGAAAGTGTCTCTATCGTCTAGCTCTATTGAAGAGGACTTCTTGACCACCACCAACCCTGTCTCTTTGGCTCTTGAAGATGGACATTCAGAGTTCACTTCCAATCTGGGGCCTCCTGGGGCACAACTAGCACCCTCTTTCCTTGACCCCTTGCTGGTCAGTACTGGATTTGAGGTTTGCTCTAGGCTCTCTCTCTGGACACTTTCATTCTGGAAGGTTCTGCCAAGGATACTGGGCATGAAGGCTGGAAACGGCTGCCTGAGGGCCAATGAGCATCCACTGTCATTATCAAGTGGGGGGTAGGCTGGGGTTCCCTGAACAGGCTCCTCTGTAGGGGAGCAATCAGCAAAAGGACTCTCCAGGGTAGGGCTTGATTTCTTTGGGGTCACTCTCTCTCCCCAGTCTGCCTGACAGGGTTCTCCCAGGACCTTGACAGCCTCAGTTACTAGGTTAGTTCAATACTTAGGGGTGGCTAAGCAGGTGGACTTTGGAAAGGACATTGCGTTGTCTTTTCTTGTCCTACAGAGGTTTGTGGGCTCAAGGACTTTGAGGGGCATGCACCACCTCTGCCTCATTTGGAGCCTTACGATATGCGAGTCCAGCACCTGTTGAGTGCCCAGGCTGAGAAAGGAAAGGCTCTGCGTTGTGTTCAGATCTTCCAGCTCTCCCCAGGAGGCCACATTGACAACATGTGGGTGGGTCAGGGAAATAGAGAAAGCGTGCGTGGTCGTCGCAAGACATGAACGGCAAACAATGCCAGGGATCTGATCCTTTCTAATCTGCTCCACCTTCCTGCACATGTGGACATTCAGGGTGTTTTCCAGTAGAATTTTATTTGGACCCCTTAGGGTGTAAGTTCCTGCGTTAATCCCCTTGTGTATCCTCAAATCACTTAACTCCTTTGAGTCGGCTCCCGGAGTTCCTTTTGGGCAGTAGTTTCCTGATCCACAGAGAGATAGATTACATTTGGATATTTTCCTCAAGTAATTCCCTTGTCCATTGACCGAGTTGTTCCTCAGCTGGACACCGGCTCTGCAGCACGCAAGCGACGGTCCAGGGTGTGTGCATCTTCCTGTGGACACCGTCTTCATTACATTCTTCCCCTGCTTGTCTCCAGGTGTTGAGCAGGAGCATTCGGGCTGCTTCATATCCAGACAAGTCCCTGGCCATTTTTCCTGAGGCTGCTTTAGTGTCAGAGACTCAAGAGTCCCATTGCCGAGGGGCCCCTGCAATTGAGGGAAGTTCTCTTGGCGGTGGAGCTCCGATTGCTTCAAGCAGCCAGGAAGCTTGGGGTCTGTCTTTGGGGTCTGGACCTTCTGATTGTCCTGGGGATGAGTGGGTTTGCGAAGACAAAAAGCTTCCTGGGGCCGTGGCATCATAAAGGGTAAAGAACTCTCACTTTCCTGTTGTTTCTTTAAAAAATGGCTTTCCAGCTGTTGAAGTGAATTTGGAATGCGTGATTGGGACTTAGTGTGGACAGTAAGACAGGATTCATCACAGGGACTCTTGTGAGGAGGAGGAAACGGTACTGCGAGTGGGCCACGGGGCTGTGGACCGGGCGGAGTCAGGACTGTAGCCGGCGGTGGGGCCTGGGCTTGGCATGCAGTTGGAAGTAAAAGTTGGAATCGGCCTTCAGTGTAGGGCAAGGAGTGACGTTGCAACAAGAGTGGGTACTCTTTAGCTTGCATTTGAGCTGGTAAGGCATTAGGAATTTCATTAAATAAGACAGTGGGAAACTCTAGGGTGGATCCAGAGACCCTGAGAGCAGCTGCCAGAGACTCCCTGTGCAGAAAAGGTAGACCCCAGAAAAACTCACTGAATTTTTGTGGAAAATGCTTCTGAGGGCTGGGTATCTGCTCTGCTTTGATGCTGGCATTCCAGAAGGGCTGGGGAGGTGCAGTGATCTGCTCCCCATCGAGTGCCTTCAACATATTTAAGGCCTGCAGATGGTATTCTGATACACCCTTTCCTTTTTCTTCCCAAATATTCCATTTCTCTGCCTTTGTGATTTCTATTTCCAGCAGCTTGTGGACATTGGGGTTGAGCAAGGTGGGCCTCCCTACTTCCCCCTGCCTCTTTGTGGGTCCTTCCCGAAAGGTGTCTTCTTGGGGGTGCCAGGTAGAGTGCTCTTTCAGAGACCCAAAGTATTCCAAGGAGGGAAGCTGTAAGTTCTTGGCAGCTGCCCAACACTGGGGTGGGGAGGCAGTAGGGAGGCCTGTGGGATCCTGACTTGTGATGGCTGCCATGGCAGGTGTGGAGCAGCGGTTGTGTGGAGATGGGCTCTGCCTGGGCCTTGCCAACAAGTCATTCTGAGAAGGAGTCCCTGTGGGGTGCGGGGCTGGTGAGTCCCAGAGAGTGCTTGGAGGCTGCAGGTAGGCCTTTGAATCCGGGGGTTTGGCACTGGGTGAGGGAAGAGCCAGTGGTGTGGGTGAAAGACTGTCAGGTTCACGGGAATGTGCGCAGTCTGGTGATTGACTCAAGGCGGGTAAGACATGAGAAGTTGAGATGCACATCTGGGCCCGTGGAAGGGTGGAGTTCCGAGACCTAGGTGTCCGGAATGGATGAGCCGCAGAACCGTGTGGGGCGCGCGTACCGACGTGGACTTCAGCCGTACCTCTATTTCGCCAGCTACCAGAGAGGGCTTGAGCTTTCTGTTGACCAAAGCTGCCAGTGTCAAGTGGGTTTCCCAAGTGGCTGCAGGAGACAGAAGGACCAGATTACTGCCAGGACTGAAGGGGCAAGAGACCTAGCAGGCTAGCAAGGGTCGGTGCAAGCTCAGCCCCTCCCCAAGCCTTGATGTCCTGCTCTTCCTGCCCCACCCCACTGCCCGGGACTCCTGTCATTCTCTGCCCATCCCTGAAAGTGTCCCCAAACCAGCACATCCCAGCTGCTCTGCAGCCCGAGGCCACACAGGCACCCTGGTTGGAAGATGCACCCCGCGTTGAAGCAGGAAGGTTACTTACTTCTGCCTAAGACGCAAACGCAGGTTCTGAGCGCCATATAGTTCTTGCAGGAAGCTTTGGAAAACTGGAAATCAAGAGAACCGTTATGGTGCAGCCCTCCCAGAGGACCGAAAGGAATGTCACACGGGCTGTGCACTTAGGACGTTGGACTCTCCAGAGCTCAAGGTCAAATGATAGCTTACTCCCACGGGCAGGAGGTGCTTTGGCATTTCAAGGAGCATCGGTTTCCAATATTGTCTGTGGGGTCTCAGTGAGCAATCTGAACCTTGGCAAAGTTACACAGCTTATCGCAGTTACCCCTCAATGTTCCACCTCCAAATCCACCAGAATCTGCTCCTGACACCCCCACTGCTCCCTACTGGGTCCTACCTTGGCCAGCCTTCATCCCATCCTAGGCCCCTCCTGTACATCTGGGAAATATCTGGGTTCTGTTTCCATCCACAGTATCCTTTTGTTCAGGATTATTACCTGAGAGAGACGGGCTGTTGCCACTGGCATCCTGCAGAGAAAGGGACAGGAGAGCTTACAGAGCTTGGTTGAATGGGCAGAACCTTACCTTTCAGAGCGTCACCTTTGTCCCTTGACCTGCTGCTTCTCCTTGTCTCCACCTGAGGCTGGGGCACAAGAGAGGAAGTCAGGCTGGAATCCAATCCTGCGTCTGTTCTTTGTGACAAACTGCAGGCATTTACTGGTGATTAGAAAAATGACAATCTCCATGGAATGACTAAAGCCCAGAAACCAGCTTCTGTGTGAGACCTAGAGTGCATTTCTTCAGTCAGCCTTCCTCTGCTCACGGAGAGCACACACTCTCAGCACTCAGTGTTCTGGTGGGCAAGATTTTGATTATGGAGGCTGAAGCTCTGGGCCAGCCCTTGACCACTTCCTCCCCGGGGTCAGCCATGCTTTCTCAATTAGCCCAGACAGAAAAGGAGCCTTGGCCCAGAGACTGGAGCTCAAGGAAAGAGACTGAGGACCCAGTGATGAGAGCTGCCCTTTGAAATGTCTAGTCATCTAGTCCTTAGCCACTGCATCACTATATTGGGGATTTTTACCTATTGCCCTCTATAACAACTAGAGATGGGAGGTCTGAGATCTTCAAAGAGAAATATTTTTGAATGCTCACCTTACTGGCAAATGATTTACATATCATACGAGTCAATAGTTCAGTCATTCAATCAGATCAAGGGCAATGGTACTATCAATGATTACCATATCCATTTTAGAACAACACCCCCACCCCCTCCATGGTTAAATTGCCTTCAAAGGGAGTTGTGTAATCACAGTCAGGTCTAAAGCTCTCTGTCCCCTCTGGCCTTCTTCATTTTTTCGTCTTGAAATCAATCCCCCTTCACTCCCTAGCTTCCCGATGGGGGAGTTCTCCACACTGCTGATCTCACAATCCCTCCCTCTGCCATGAGATCTCTCCACCTGCAACTCTGTCAACCCTTGTGTCCATGATCATGATGCATCCACGCCTCCTGTGCTTCACAAACAGGGAAAGCCAACAGAAATAATGAAAATCAACATAAGCCGGCAAGGATAAAATGATACCAATGCAGTGAACAAAGTCCTAACAGTGAGTAAGGACGCACCAGCCCTCATCAACATTCCAAAGCCAGGGCTGATGGTCTCTTCTTTCTTGAGATTTCCCCTATCAGGAAATTAATTACGAAAGGAAAAATTTATAAAACAAGGAAAAATCAATCTCTCCTATGGCTGGGTTGAGAATTTCTTACCTTTATCCTTTTCCTGGGTGGTCGCACAGGTGGAGTATTTGGAAGGAAGGGGAGGACCAGGAAGAAGCAACCCACTCCATACAGGATGCCCAAGGTCAAAACAGTGAACCAGGTGGGGTATTGGTAGGTCAGCCAGGAAGCACTTTTCTGTTCCAGCAGAAAGAGAATCTCCTCCATCTTCTGGATACAGCGGTTGCACTCAGGCAACTGAGCACTCTGAGTCCCCTCTGGCTTCAAACCCACTTGCATCACAAACCTGGGCCCACATCACTAAAGGGTCACAGTGGGGTGGGAGGTGACAGCAGGACAACACATAATCCCTCCCTCTACCCTCCAGCTCATCACATCCCTCCCCTGCTCTGGTCTTCTCTCTCCCACTGCCTGCTCTGGGCCTCCAAAGTCACCAGCTGTACCTGATGGAATGGAATCTTAGTGCAAGTTCTTATTCATTCCACCTCCCACCTAGGTATTACCTGCTTCCTTGGCAAGTTGCCTGAATCATGACCAATTTCATAGGCTTAGAATATCTGAAGTTGTCTCTGTCCTCAATGAAAACCTTCTCAAGTCATGGTTTTACTTTGTCTTATCCAAGATAGAGAACTTAGGTTTATGTAACATTTATTTAGCTTTATGAATGTTGGATGAAAAGCTTGGAATTTGACTTCTATGACCAGGAGAGTTATTCAAGAGCTGAGGTATATCTCTCCCAGGAGAGAGATCTAACAAATTTTCTGCCAGATGGTACATTTGGGGAGACAAGGAACACTTAAGCATTAATCATTCTTAACAGTGTCCCCTGCAAATCTTCCTTGTGTGTGACTACTGCCCATTTAGGGCTTTCTCTGGGAACACTTGATGGGGTAATAAGCCTTGCAACAATTCAGGCTCAAAGGGCAAGCATCTGGCTGAGCAAAATAAAGAGATAATATGGTTTGAGTTGTGTCCTTACCACTACCACTTGAGATATTCCCCCAAAATTCGTTGGAACCCTAACACTGAAGGCTATAATCTGATTTGGTTATGTGAGGGCTCTCTCTGGGAGAAATGTACCTCTGTCCTTGGCTTCACACAAGAACCAATTGACGCAGAAACCTAGTTTGTGATCCAAGTGACTTTATAAAGGATAGAAGAGGCAAATATGCTCGTGGGGGGTGGGGGCGGACTGGACAGCCCACGCGCGCTGGGTTGCATGACAGCTGGTTTGAGGCCCCCACCCATACCCTGTGGGTAGGCATGGCTGACGGTACTGTTTGACCCCATTGACTGAATTAAGCCCACCTGGTCTAGATGGGGGCCCGCCCAGGTTGACCTGCTTCCTGTCACAAGGACCTAAATGTGTGCATCTTTCCAGCCTGAAGCAGCTTTCAACTGTCTGTGATGGGGAGGAGGTTTGGCATGCACAGCGACCACCCTCAGTTCTGCCTCTACTTACCTAACAGGTACACGGCATTTCTTTTCTGTTTTTTAAAACAACAACAAAAAAATCATTTGTAATCTTTCTATTCCAGCGGTGCTAGGAGCAAGGCAGAGGCAAAACCCAAGAACAGGGTTCTTCTCTGTTAAAGCGCGATAAACTCACGGGGAAGCAAACAAGCATCTTCATCCACGTGAAGTGAATCTGTGAATCAGCAGCTCCCAACTGACCAAAGCACGCACAGAGCAGCCCAGCATCAAGGTCCGTTTCTGTGCACTGCTCCCACTATGAGGAAGAGCTTCATGTGCATTAAAAGGGAACTTTTGTAATATTTGAATTTTGAATAGTGGTTTTTGTCAGAAACTGGAAAAAAATCTCAAAGCCTGAAGAAACTCCTTTCTAGTACTGAACATTCAAGGGAGCCTGTAGAAGCCTGAAATGATTGCTAGGTGACCACCTGGATCTGCTTGTTGAGTGAAAGTGGCAGAATAGCAGCAATAGAGCAGCGGGTTCATTCTGACCACTGACACTCGTGGACCTGGTTTACAGGCAGTAGAGAAGAAGATGAGAGCAGGTTGACTTGTTTGAAGTCCATGACCTACTCTGAGGGGACTAGAGTTGTGGAGAATTGGTGATGGGGCCAAGGCCTAAAGGCAATGCGACCAATGGACACTGAGGTGAGGCCAAGAGAGGGAGCCCACATTGACTTGACCCGAACCGGACCAGATGAAGAGAAGAATGTTGAGCCTGTGCACTGGTATATACTGCTGCAGACTGTATAGACGAACTGTCCTGCTTTGACTTTCTTGTGGATGTGGACTTCACAAGGTTCCAACTGGCATGAAGACTCTTTATATTGAAGAATATGATTGTCTCCTCAGAGCACTGGGTTGATGGAAGTAGGCAGTAGAGAAACTGGATAGCCAAAATGGGCCAGATAAAGGCGTGAAGTAGCTAGCTTACAAGATTTCATAGATACTGGAATATATTCATAGAATTATAGGATTAATATGTGGGTGTACCTTACCTGCAATTGTTAAGCATAGGATATTTTTGTTTCATCACTTACAGAATATTATGTTTAAAGGAGGGTGGCACGGCGTGAAATGTATGCATTTTCATATTATACTGTTAGATACTGATATGATTCTATTATTGTTTTGAAATTATATACGGCTAAAGAATTTTGTGAAAATGTCAAATGGACAAGGGGTGGTCTGTTGTAGTTATACAATCTGGTGTCAATTTGGGACTTGAGAGGATTAAGAGTGAAGGGGTAGACTCTAGTCTCTCTATTGGGTTATGGCCAATGAGGCCTCTTTGTGGGCCTGGCCTTCCCGTCAGGGTTCTGGGAAATCTGGTCTTTCCTCCTTGGAGGCAGCAGACTATCTTTCTGCTCATTCCCTGAGAGATGTCCTACTAACAAGACACATGGCACCACACTGATAGAACCCATGCCCTGGGAACTGGAGGAGCCACATGGAGACCCTGCCAAAGCTGAGATGCTTCTACCACCACTGGATGCAGAAGACTTTGCAACTACTGACCTGTGATCTTCCTGCATTTGGGGTCATTGAAGGTGTTTCATGAGTCTGAAGAGAACATTATAGATTGATATCAGACATGGGCTAATATTGGACTTATGGACTTGATCTTGGTTGGGCTGGAATGCTTTCTCAATATACAACTGTTCTTGTATATAAAGGTCTTTCCTATACACATATGAGTGTGGATTTGTTTCTCTAGTCTACCTGGATTAACACTCATGGATCCCTTTCAGGACTGTAAGTTCTGTTCCCCTAACTGCTGCAAAGTATGTGACAGAGAAGAAAAGGGAGAAGAGTGAACTGTACCCATTTATTGAGGTAAGAACAGTGATGAAGGAGCATGGCCGGTTCCCCAAACTTCATGAGTGGAAAAATGGGCTCTTGGCACAAAATGACATTCAATCTTCACCAAGAGATTCAGGGTTAAATTGCTGCCCTATCTCTGACCTCAGCTTTTGTTTTATTTTAATTCTCATATAATTCATATATATCATTCAATACTTCAGTCATATTAAGATTTGTGTAATCGTCATCACAATCAGGTTTACAACATTTCCTTCTTTTATATTCATTTTTGTTAGCCCCCCCCCCCACTTCACTCCCCCAAAACTTCCCTGCCTGTCCCTAGGAGATTGTTAATTCTGTTAGTGTCTCTCTGGATTTACCTCTCCTGGATTTCATATGTATTAAAAAAAAATACAAAACAAAATCAAGAAACAAGTAGAAAAGAAAAACTAACAATGATAAAAGAGAGAAAAACCTCAATCGAACAGAAAGTGAAAAATACTAAAAACTGGAACCAAATTAAAATTAGTCTGAAGAGATCAAATGATCAGGTGTTACATTTGAACTTAACTGTATCTGTTCATGTCCATGGACTGTGGTCAGAGGGAATTCACCCCGCATGTGCATTTGAGTCCTTTTGCAAACTGGGTGTTCCGAACTTAAGCTCTGATTCTTGTTCATACCTGCAGATTGAGATTCTATTATTTATCACCCTGGCATCACACTGGCTGTGCTGCTTGTTCTGGGCAGACTTAGTTGACATCTCACTTAGATGGCTGCTTATTTTCAGAAAAAAGGTTTAAGTACAAGGCCCTGTTCTTTGTGATAGATGTGCACCATCTGATTTCAGGGTTTTTTTACACCCTATGCTTTCCAGTCAAATATTCACTTGAGGTAATTCAAAACACTCACTTGGCTCGATGACGCCAGAATAGCTCCCCTCCATGCAGTTCCATGGAGCTCAGCATAGTTAGGGCGCAGAGATGAAAAGACGATTGAACCATGTACTGAACGTTCACGTTTTTCCCTGCTTTTGAAAATCTGTTTGCGCTTGTAGAGTAAATGTTTTGTACTTTTTAAGAGTGTAAAAAAAATAGATGGAGGGATTCAGAGAAAATGGCAACCAGATAGGACCCATCTATCTGGAGCTCCTGCTGCCAGACCAGAAAAATAGGAAATTAGGTGAAGGAAACGGGGAGGTGGAGTTCTGAAATTAGAACTAGGGTAACAGGGTTTCTCCTGAACCCCTTCTTTTGTGGGATTTCCACTCACAAAGCAAACAAGAATGCTTTAAAGCACTATAATTTTGACGAAGTGGCAGGCGCCAGATATGCCCTTGCCTGGAGCAGGGATCCCTGCAGGTGGACGCCCTGAGAGGGGGCAGAATCTCAGACACGAGGGGAACCCCACACTGAGCTCTCCATGCGGTTGGATGCCTTGAGCTCACGGTCAGGGGTTGGTGGTGGGTAGCCATAATTTAGAGTAGAAGAAAAAATATATTATTACCTTAGGAAGATCATGGTGTGGGAGAAAAAGGCAGAAAGTCGGGAGTCCAGGGAGCAAATTTAGTTCCAATTGGCCGACTAGTAAACAACCCCCCTGATAAGCTGCATCTCCCCCTCTGGGGGTCAGCTTGACAGCCACCAAATCTGAGCACATCACAAGTAGAATTTTTTTTAAGGGTGAAACATAAATGATTGGTTTAAAACTCAAACCCAAGTCTGGTTGCTCAGCTCCAAGCACCACATAGGGGAGTCCCTTAACATAAATCAGCATAAGAAGCAACCTAGCTAAGGAATGCCAGAACTCAGCCACAGGGCCTGGCAGCTTTTACCATAACAAAGACCCGCTGTAGCAGTGTCAGCCTTAAACAGCACTGAGCTGTAGCCCAGAGACTGTGGGAGACAATTTCATTCTAGCTGGCCAGAGGGATAAAAAAGAAAATCCTCTGATCTAGGAAGCATCAGCAGTCTAGATAGGACAACAAGCTTCCCTCTCAGTGATTCTACACATAGCTGGGGAGGCCCTGCCGGTCTTGGAGCCCTAGACGGGGCTGAGGGAGCCCCCCAGTGCCCCCTCCCAGCCCCTGCTGCAGTGCTACATGCAGCACAAGGCAGGTACTCCAGCACCCAAGTGACCCCTGGCCACGGGCGCGATCTTGCTTTTGAAGTAATCTCACACAGCATCTGTGGAACCCTACATCAGGGATGGGAAAGTCCATTAACGCATGCCCAGGAGAGCCAGCATAGGAAAGCTGGATTTTCCTGCCCATGGGCTCCGATGGATGTTGCACCTGGAGCAGCCCACCTGGGCCAGATGATTGCAGTTCAGCCAATGGGATTGACCTGGGGTCCTTCACCAGCCTCCCCGGGAACCCTTGAAAAGGCAGGAACCAGAAGGGAGAGGGGTGGTCCAGGTAGTCTTCCTGGGAGGAGAGAGATCCTTGCATGACCTGAGGCAGTCTCTGCCAGGCCCCATGGTCAAAGGAATCCTATGGGTGCCTTGTAAAACCTGAAGCTTCTTTTAACTCTCATTAAATTCACTTGGATCACTAGCCCGGCTTCCGCATGAAATTTTTCTCGCGGGGAGCCAAGGACTGGGGTTGGAATTTAGGCCAGAGAGAGAGACCTTACAAGTCCATGACCCTGTGACCTTGAGGAAGAGTTGGAATTCCTCTGGCCTCAAGGACAGGTGATCAAGTATCATTACCTCCTTACCCACTGCTCTACTTATTCTCACTTTATTCACTAGCCCTTCTAACTTTTCCACCGCACTCAGTTTCAACGTGCTCAGGTTGGTGTTGGGCTTTTATTTACTCGCTTTCTTCTTTATCCCTCTTTTTTTCCCCTTTTCCCCTCTTTTTCCTCTTCTCTCCCACTCTCTCCTCTCATATGCCACTAAAGGCTTCCAGGTCACTTCCCTCCGCTTAGGGCAAATCAACCCAAATAGCAGGAGGCACTCCAGCCTGCCCTGTGTGGGAGTGCTGTACACCACACAAGGCACCTGGGACAAACACCTACAGTGCGCTGCACCGTTGAAGAAACCTCCGTCATGCCCCTAAGGTGATCTCGTCAACTAGGGCAATTCTGCCCAGCACCACTGGGTCCCGGCATTAAAAGGGCACACTGACCTGCCATGTTGGAGCAGTGTCTAAACCCCTCTGGCCCCTCATCCAAGCAATCAGGGATCAGCTACTACTTTATACTTTATTTCCTCCTTCTCTCTCTCCTTGCTCTTTACCATCACAGCCAACCTTAGTGAACTCAGTTGGATTTATTTCCTTCTTTCTCTTTATTCTCTTTTTCTTTCTTTCCTCTTTCTGTCTTTGCTTTCTTCACCTCTCTCTTAGCTTGTACGATTCTCTCTGCTCCCTCTCATTGCTTGCACATACCACTGCTGGTTTCCAGAGCCCTACACTCTGCCTAGGGCAACCCTGTCCTCCTAGTGGGCAGCCTGACCCCTAAGACAGTACTGCACACAGGACGAGTCAGAGCTACACACAGCATAACACAGGGTCAGTTATTTCTTTAACCATTTAAAAAATACTCTCTCCTCCTCCTTCCTTTTCTCTTCTCTCTTTTTCCTTTTATTGGGCTCTTCTTACAGGTTTTCTGCTTTTCTCCGCTCCATCTAGCTCTTCTCTACTTCCTACTACAGCCTCCACAGATTTGGTTCTCCTTTTTAGTTGTTTTCTTTTCTTTCTTTTTCTTTTTTTTTTTTACTGTTGTCACCTTTGTTTACTCTGTGCATTTTAGTTGTGTGTGGGTGAGTGGTTGTCAGTCTGGTTGGCATTATTGCCCCAGTCTGTGTCTTCCTCTTTCTCTCTTTTTCCTCTCCTTTCACTCTCTTTCCCATCACAAGACAATAGCTGTCTCCAGGCCACTCCCCTCTGCCTAGGGCAAACCTGAAGGCCCAACTGAGGGAGCTCCCACCCCCCACTTATTGGTGTGGCAAGCAGCTGGGGAATTCACGCTGGTCCTCTCCCACACACTAAGCCACAGGTTGTTCTCCCCTATAAAAAGTGGGGGCATCCCCAGCCTAAATCCTGAGGTCCTACAAGTGACTGTGGGAAACGCCTGACCACCACTTGTGAGGCTCCACGCTACTGTGGGAACATCCACCCAATCTCCAAGGCGATCTCTCTGTACATCCCCTTGTCTAGCCAGATTTGTAAAGTAGAATTTGGATCATGATAGTGGGGGGAGGAAGCATTTAGGAACTAGAGGAAACATGTTTCATTGTTGCTACCCTGCACCCTGACTGGCTTATCTCCTCCCCACATCCCTTCAGGAAGGGGGTGTCCAGTTACCTACCAATGGGCTTTGAGTCTCCACTCTGCACTCACCCTCATTTACAATGACATGATTTTTGTGTTCTTTGATGCTTGATATCTGATCCCTTCAACAGTTCATGGTCACACAGGCTGGTGTGCTTCCTCCATGTGGGCTTTGTTGCTTCTGAGCTAGATGGCCGCTTCTTTATTTTCAAGCCTGTAAGATCCCAGATGCTATAACTTTTGATAGCCAGGCACCATCAGCTTTCTTCACCACATTTGCTAGTGCACACATTTTTCTTCAACCATCATGTTGGAAAGGTGTTCATCATGGAATGCCAATTTAATATAACGTGTTCTTGCATTGAGTAAGTATTTGGCAATGTCCATCTACTGCCTTAATACTAAGTCTATAAATATATGCACGTTGATCTATTTACGAACCCTCCTGTATAAATATATTTACATATGTACATGCCAGTATGTAGACCTCTAGAAATACCCTTTGTCACCTAGTTCTTTCCTCTATTTACTTTTACTTTCCTCTTGTCCGACTATCATGCTCAGCTTTCACTTGGGTTTGAGTAATTTCTCTTGGTTACATTGCCCTTGCTGAATACCTACCAGGCTTCTCACACCCTCCTTGCGACGGATTTTGGATTACTTGTTGCTCCCCTGTCGCTGGATTGGTCAGCATCACCTCCTTACCCCCTCCTCTCTCTCTCCCATGTCCCCGGGAACCATTGGTCCTGTTGTTTTCTCCTCCAGACTATTCTTCCAGCCTATCTTATCTAGATAGATCTGTTGAGATAATAATATGCACCAAAAATCAAACCATAGCAAGATAGGCGATGGGTGAGAACACAGTGATGACAAAAAAACAACAACAGAAAACCAATGATCAATAAAAGAGTAAATTAATTAAAAGACAAAAAATTTTTTTAAGAAAGAAAAACCTGTAAATAGATCAAGGTCTGATTTTTTTTTTCTATAGGTGTGTCCTTCAGTCAGGTCTGATGGCGTATCATGCTCTGGCCCCAGAGTCTGTCCTTTGTACTCCCTCAGGGGCTACCCGCTCTGCTCCCATGGTTGCTCTGCTACATGCTTTTAGTGATTTGCCTCCGTGTTGGAGGGCCAGTCGGGTCAGTCCCAACACAGAGTCTCCGGTATTGTCCCCATAGGGCTCTGGGCCAGCAAGGGATGGCATGTCTCATAGTGGGATCAGCCATATGGTCCACTCTGTACATTGGCTGTTCAGAGTGCCAAAATCATCCTCCAAGCCTGGTGGACCAGTGTGTGCTCCACTCTCTTCCTCCCCCTTCATTTGCTCCTGTGTGCTCTGATCAGACATGTCCATCTCCCCTAGCTACAGTTTCAGTGCCGTCTTCTAAAGTAAATTCTTCTGGGGGGAGGGGCAGTTGTCCACGTAGCTGGTATGGAGGCTGGACCATCCACTTTTCATTTAGGATCAAAAGCATCTAGCTTTTAGCATTAGGTGCTATTGAGTCAGTTCCAACTCAAGGCAGAATGAACCACTGCGCAGTCCTACACCATCTTCAAAACTGTTGTTATACTTGAAACTAACATTTCAGCCTTTTCCAGGGACTGGCATCTCCTGATAACATATCCAAAGCATGTGAAGTCTCCCCGTGCTTGCTTCTAAGGACCTTTCAGACTGTTCTTCTGACACAAATCTGTTCATTCTTCCAGCACTCAATGGTATTTTTAATATTCTTGGCTAGTGTCATCTTGATGGGTTGAAACACTATCTCGCTCTAGTGTTGATGTACATTTTTCTGATGCCTAATTATACTGAGTATCTTTTAAGGTAATCATTTAATTTTTATGGCATTTTGAAAAGATGTCAATGAGGTCTATTTAATTTGTGTTCAGATGGAAACACATAACTCAATCTAAATATGTGACAGTAGAATAAGAATCCATTTTATCCTAAATACTTGAGATATTTATACAGCCTACTCAAGTTTTTATCAACATAGATAAGGTGGCGGTGGTGGTGGTGGTGGTGGTGGTGGTGGTTTTTAAGAGTTAATCTCTAAATAGGGGGCTGTAGTACTGAGCACTGAATCTCCTTTGCTTGATTAATTTTTATGTTAGGGAAGTAATACAAGGATTCCATCAAATGACCCATCAGTTTGAGGAAAAAGCATATCAGAATTGATGGTCAAAGCCTATATGGCTTTATGGTTTAGTCTCTAGGGGTATGTAATGCTCTTGTGAAAATAGTATTCCTCATGATAATAACGAGGAACTGGTGGGCTTCCAGGGCTGGGAGCTGAACTGAGGGGCAGTTCTACCCTGTCTAATAGGGTCACTATGAGTTGGCAAAGACTCGATGGCTGTCAGTTTGGTTTGTTTGACTTGAGTACTGGCATTCAGTGTGTTTATCAAAATCAATAAATTACAAGCATTTTTGATGTCTATTTTTTACATACAAAATTTAAATCCCCCAAGCCTCTGAAAACTGCGAAGATTTCACAGCACTAGGTTGGTACTCTCCCATCCAAGAATCAGTGAAACTGGCAGGGTGTGAGGCATTCAGGCTCCCTCAGTTCCTCCTGCTGCCTTCCCTGACCCTGGTCACTTGCTTCTATTACCTCTCTTGGACCTTACATGCATTTGAATTAGAACACCATAGAGTACAGTGCTCTACATGTGCAGCAGCTCTAACCATGTCACTCTCTGTCTCTATGAAGCCTCTTCCAACAAAATTCAAATGCGATTGTATGTGCACACATAAACACACGCATGCACCAGAGCACCCTTCTTAACAGAGAGTCAGGAGGGTCTCTTAATTATTTGCTGTCCTCACTTTGGACACAAGTCCCTTGATGATGAGTAGGAGAAAAGGAACATCAGGTAGTGGGGGAAACCCTAAGGAGGAACAGAGGAGAGCTTTAAGTAAGAATAATGCTACTAGGGGAATGATGGCATGTGAGGAAAATTAGATACTTCCAGACTGTCAGATTTTTCCATACAGCAAAATTAACTTTTCTAGTTTTGTCTAAAACTGGCCCCAGGAAATTTCAAATAGCACATCTCAGATTATCTAACCTACAAAGGAGTAGCCGGCCTTCCACCCACCCCCACCCCACCCCCGCCAAAAAACCAAGCGGTACAAAGCTCCACTGGGTACACATTTCAAAATATACATTCTCCTGTTTGGGCAGGCATCTGGCAACTTGCTCTGAGCTAGTGCACCCACACTTTTTTCCCAAGGTCATTGCTGGTGACAAGACCTTGTGCTCTTCTCACAAGCCAGAATGCAAACATAAATCAAGTCAGTGTAAGACGCCATCATCACCTCACTCAAATACACCTCGTCAAGTGAACTCAAACTTCAAGAAGATGCTCATTTGTTTGGTTTTGTTGATGTGAGGGTGATAGTGCATTTGGAGTTTAGTCATTGCACTAGGTCAGACTGTTAATCAAGCTTCCTATATAGAGGTTCTGAAGATATTGTGTAAGAAGGTCTGAGTTGTCTGGCTAGACCAGAGCTTGCACACTGCTATTGACTAGAAGTTCCGACACACAGAATCCAAGACAGATAAACCCCTCAGGACCAATACTGAGAGTAGCAACACCACGAGGGAAGGTAGGGGGGAGAAGCAGAAGAAAGGGGAAACCAATCTCAATGATGGACATACAGCCCCACTCCACCACCCAGGGGAACAAACAGCAGAAGTTTGGGTGAAGGGATACAGCAGAGGCGTAAAATATAAAAATAAAAAGTATGTATAAAGTATCAGTGGTTCACGTGGGTGGGAGGAGGGGAAAAAAGGAGCTCAAGGAGAAAGAACATGTTTGGAAATGATGATAGCAATGTATGTACAAATGTGCTTCATACAAATTGGTGTATGAATTGTTACAAGAGCTGTAAGATCCCCCAATAAAATGATTTATTTAAAATAAAAAGGACTGATTAGTGGTAGACAGGGCACTGGTTTTGCCACCATGACAGTGCACCTGCTCACACACAAAAAACAGCATGCCTCTATCGCCCGATCTGATCCCAGCACACCGAGGCAAAATACTAAGGGTGTACAACAGAACAGGAAGGGGAACAGAGCAACGAAGTCCCCAGGGAATACCAAAAATAGACTTTGGGGCCAGGGCTAGCTGACCCATCATACTCTATGAGAAAGCACTCCTAAAGGCCAACAAACAGTCCTTGAACTAACTAAAAGCTTTTCTTTCTTGTGTTTTGTTTTGCTTTTTGTCATTGGCTTGTTGGTGGTGGTGTTGTTCTTTTGTTTCATTTTGTTGCTTGGGTTTGCTCTCTCTCGTTTTTGTGCATGCTATGATTTCCACAGGTCTGTCTAAATGAGATAGGCTGGATGAACAATCTGGAGGAGAAAACAATGGGACTGACAGCTGGGGGAGGGAGATGGGAAAGGGGGGTGTAGGGAAAAAGGAAGTGCTGTTAACAAACCCAGGGACAAGGGAACACCAAGTGATCCAAATAGATGGTGAGGAGGGTGTAGGAGGCTTGGTAGAGTGTGACCAAGAGTAATGTAACCTAGAGGAATTACTGAAACACAAATGAAGGCTGAACATGAGAGTGGGACAATCAGAAAGTAAAAGGAAATCAAGGAAAGAGGTAGGAAGCAAAGGGCATTTATAGAGGTCTAAATAAAGGCATGTGCATATGTAAATATATTTATGTATAACGATGGGGAAATAGATCTATATGCATATATTTATAGGTTTAGTGTTAAGGTAACAGATGTACATTGGGCCTCCATTCAAGTACTCCCTCAATGCAAAAATACTTTGTTGTATTAAAGTGGCATTCCGTGATGCTCACCTCCCCAACACAATTGCTGGAGGCAAATGGGTGCATAAGCAAATGTGGTGACTGAAGTTGATGGTGGTCGGCTATCAAAAGTTATACATTCTGGGGTCTTAAAAGCTTGAAGTTAAACAAGTGGTCATGTAGCTGAGAAGCAACAAAGCCCACATGAAAGAAGCACACCAGCATGTGTGATCACGAGGTGTCGGAAGAATCAGGTATCAGACATCATCGGAACAAAAAAATCATATCTTTGTGAATACGGGGGAGTGTGGAGTGAAAACCCAAAGCTCATTTGTAGATAATTGGACATCCCCTTACAGAAGGGTAGCAGGGAGGAGAGGAGCCAGTCAGGGTGCACTGTAGCAACAATGAAACATACAACTTTCCTCTAGCTCCTAAATGCTTCTTCCCCCACAACTAAAATGATCCCCATTCTACCTTACAAATCTAGCTAGACCTGAGGATGTACACTGGTACAGATAGGAACTGGAAACACAGGGAATCCAGGGCCGATGATCCCTTCAGGACCAGTGGTGAGAGTGGCGATACGAGGAGGGTAGAGGGAGGGAGGAATGGAAAGGGGAAACCGATTACAAGCATCTACATATAACCATCTCCCTGGGGGACAGACAACAGAAAAGTGGCTGAAGGGAGATATTGTATAGTGTAAGATATGACAAAATAATAATTTAGAAATTATTCAGGGTTCATGAGGGATGGGGAATAATTATCAGCTGATGCCAGAGGATTAAGTGGAGAGCAAATGTTTTCAGAATGATGAGGGCAATGAATGTACAAATATGATGTATGTATCAATTGTGATAAGAGTTGTATGAGGCCCCAAAAATTGATTATAAAAAAAGAGAAAAGAAATAACAGTATGAAAACATCCCCCAAAAAAGCATGCCTCTCTTGTCCCTCATATCCTAATCACCTGAACTCACTCCATGTGACTTCTTTCTGTTTCCATGAATGAAGGACAGTGGTTTGACAACACAGAAGAGGGGGGGGAAAAACAAGGGTGTCACCCAAACTGCTGAGTTTGAAAAATGTTTCCAAGAATGTAATCACAGATTAGACAAATGTGTGAAGTGTAATGGAGAGTACTATGAAGGGGATAAAAAATTTAAATGCATAGTTTTGAAAAAATTGTAGTTTTTGTCAGGTTCCCCCTAGTAGCTTCCAATTTCATAGCAACTCAAGCCATCACCATACATCAAACTGACAGAGAAGGGGTGGGTTTTGTGTGTAGGTGGTGTTGGTTATTGCACAGGGGCAAGGGACTTCTGGTGGCATAGTACCTTATGCCTTGGGTGTCAACTGTAATGTCAGCAGTGGGGAACCACCAGTCAGTCCTCAGAAGAAAAGGATGAGGCGTTCTACTCCCATAGAGTTAGCCTTTGGGAAACCCACAGAGATAGTTCTGCTCTGATCTCATAGAGTCGCTATGGCTCAGCATCGACTCCATCGAAGTGAGCTGACAAACTAAAGGCAGGAGATCTGAAAGAGGATGCGGAGACGTTGTCTCAGGTACTTTGGACATATTACTATGGTGGAACCAGTCCTGCAAGAAGGGCGTCATTTTTGGCAGAGGGTTAGCAAACAAGAGGAAGACCCTTACTTAGGTGGATTGACACCGTGGCTGCGAGAATCGGCTCAAATACAGTAACAAGTGCGAGGATGGCACAGGACTGGGCTTTGTTTCTCTCTCTAGTGCACAGGCCCCTATGAATCCGAACTGACTCCAGGGCTCTACAATATCAACTACTACAACCCTGAAGTTCAAACCTACCCAGTGGCTTCCCAAAAGGGAGGTGTGGCCATGTGCCTCTGTAAAGATGACAGCTAGGGAGCCCCTGCGGGGCAGTTCTACTCTGTGGCACAGGGGCAGCCAGGAGTCGGAATGTGCTTCACAGCAAAGGGTGTGCTTTGTCTCAGTTTGTGCCTGCTGCTGTTTATGCTATGCACTGAGTTTAACATGTGACACTCAGGAGCAAATGAATGGAAACACACCCATGATGCTTCCATGATGCCAGATGCAAGCTGACACTGTTTCTGAGTTCTGGGCATATTATTTTTTCAGAGATAATTTCCTGTAGCGGTGACACACCGAGTCCTATTTCATGTAAAAGCATCAGCAGCAGAGGAAAGCACTGCACAGAGAGAAGACTATGACACGTAACAGGCTTTCCATAGAGGAACAAAAGGGTGGATGTCTTGGGCTGCACTCTTTTCTTGTATACAGACAGTAAACAAGCTGAACACATCTCACCTAAGCATAACATTACAACTACTTGAAGCCCAGCTCAGGCATCTGGACAAGAGGCAGCAAGGAAGGATGGGAGAGAGTTAATGGGCTGGGCGTCCCCAAAGGTGCAGAGTGGGAATCAAGGGAGGATCCAGGACGAGCCAAGGCTTCTGGCAGAAGTCTGAGAGGAGAGCAGCAGAAAGGAGCTGCTCTCTGGGTCCTCACAGATGTAGCCAGTGAGAGAGCAGCATTGCTGCCCCCTGGCGGTGCGCCGAAGGCAGGGCCGCTTCCCCCAGGGCTGGAGAGCTCTGGGGAAAGACAAACCCTGTCACTTTGGATGCCAAGTAAGGGGGCACTGTGTGCCGGTGGTGTACCTATGTTGGCCAAAGCGCTGCCCACTGTGCATTTGCTTCCCACAAGCACAGTTATCCTTCCTCGTGCATCCAGGAAAGACAGTTCTAGAAAAACACAAGCAGTAAAATAAAACACTGCCAGGTCTCGAACCATCCTCACCATTGTTACTATGCCCACTGATGTAGCCACTGGTTCGAGCTGTTTTATTGCCCGTCCTCCACTTTTTGCCAAGCATCATGTCCTTCATGGACTTGATGTCCCTTCAGGGACTGGTCTCTCCTGACAGCACGTCCAAAGATATCAAATGAAGTCCAGCCATCCTTTGTCCCCATGTTCTCTTGGCAGTCCTTGTACTTTTATTGCTCAGTGTCTGATTATTTGGGACCAGGCCTTATTGCTGCCCCTTCCTCACCTTGGCCCCCAATCCCGACCCCAAGCCCTGCACATCCACTGTGTGAAACCTCCTGTTCCTGTAACCATCCCTGTGCTTTTGTGTGGGGGGTCTAGCTGGGTTCCCCTGGCAATTCGCCAGCTGCCCTTGGGAAAGTTCATGGAGTCGGCTAATTAGTAGAAAAGCCAAACGTCCAGCTGAGATTGGTTTACTCCCTAGCACCCTTGGGCAGGAGCACAGCCCCACTCCCGGTCCCAGGTAGCCAACGAACACACCTAGGTTCTCCGGACTTGGCAGCTGTAACATGTGGCCTGGGCTTCCCCTTCATTTCCTGCTCCTTTCTGGCTTGCTGTCTGACTTTTCTTTGCGGAATTAAAGCTGCAAATTGACAGGATCCCATAAACACTCTAAAGCCACAAAAAAACACCAAATGCCCACCCAAACATGTGAAACTTCCAAAAATCATCCTTAGAAGATTCCCAAACCCTAAACATTCCTAAACCCCATATATGCCCTGAAAACACCATGAAAGCCCTAAGAAAACCTAAAATGCTGGGGGAAAAAAACACATATAATATTAAAAATACCCTAAAATCCCTAAGGAACTCTGCAACATCACTAAAAACACCCTATTGTGCTGAAAAATACCTATACACTCTAAAAAACCACCCCTAAATCCCTTAAACACTCCCTAAAATCTTATAAAACACCCTAAAAACCCCAAACCACCCGAATGCCCCAAACACACCTTGAACGTCCACAAACAACCTAAAAGCCCTAAAAAATCACATGCCACCAAAAAGCCCTAAATGACCGCAAAATTCCAACTCATAGCCACCCTATAGAGGGCTTCTGGAGCTGTCAGTCTTTTATGGGAACAGCTTTATCGTTCTCCCAAGGAGAAGTTGGTAGGTTTGAAACCCTGACCTCATATTTAGCAGTCTAATAATTGCTGGACAGTGCCACCAAGGCTCTACTGGTGTAGTGGGTTACACATTGGGCTGCTAACCTCAAGGGAAACGGTTCAAAACCACCACCCACTCCTTGGGAGAAAGAAGAAGCTTTCTTTCTATTCCCCTAGATTTCTCATTGAAGGTGTAAAGTAACCTGTTAAATGCTCGCAGTGGCAGCAGCAATGTCTCATAACCATGGGGAAATGTGGTTCAGAAACTTCAGAAGCAAGCATCCACCAGTAGGTGACTGACCAGCAGTATTGACTTGGGCAAAGAGAAGGTGACATGGAAGGGTAAGGAGAAGAATGCGTGCAGAGGGCAGGTTGGCAGCTGAGCCTAAGTCCAGTAGAAACAACAGCAGAATGGCCTGTTCCTGGAAGGGCCACAGGAGATGGTGCGACTTCATGTAGCCCCCACTTACATGTGTAACAGCAGCAATTGCCTGAACACGTGGTCTCCCCAGGGAGGAGCCTTTGTGTGGTGTTAAGATGCTGTTACTGTCTGTTGTACTGTGGTGGCCTGCATTTGGCTGTAATGGTGGAAATTTTGCAGCCAGTAGTTCAAATGCCTGCTGGGTCACTCACTGCAGGTAGACTTCAGCAGTTTCCAGACAGAGAGACGAGGGAGGAGGACCTGGTCTTCCACTTCTGAAAGAACTGGCCAGTGTGAACCTTGTGAATGGCAGAACACTATACCTGAACATGAGTACCGCAGGCTATAAGGCATGATGGATTGACACAGTGGCTGCAGCAATGTGCTCAAACATAGGATAGTGCTGGCCTGGAAAATAGTTCATCGTCCATTAAAAAAAATCATTATATAGGGGCTCATACAACTTTTGTTGTTGTTTTTCCCTAAGGGAGAGCAGTGTATTGGTACACTGAGAGGTATATAGATCAATGGATTCGAACAGAAAAGCTACACATATATTCACCAGTCAACAGGAAACTAGCCTTCGAAAAAGGACACAGAAATATCCAAAGGGACAAATTCTGCTTGCTCAACAAATGGTGTTGGACAAACCAAACTGAGATACCGTATGTAGGAAAATGAAGCAAGCCCCAAACCTTCCCCCATGCACAGAAATTAACTGAAGAGGGGTTAAAACCTGAAAGTAAACCTCCGGGCTATCATAATCAATTTTTCGATGACCTCATCGGTCAGAAATCATTGTAGGAACGCCAAAGCGTTCTTGTGTTCAACGTCTACATACATAGCAGGTGCTCCAGTAAAGGGGAATCTTGGTGGAGCTGGCTCATCCATTCCTGAAGAGAGTAGAGCACCACGTTGGCCCATCACAGAGCTCAGGTGTAGAATCTTCCTCACTGTCATCCTTTATCTCAGCAGTGTCAGTGTTGGATTATGAATTTCCCAAAGAACCAGTATCGCTCAATTCTGTGCACAATGCTGACTCACTCTCGCTGTTATTTCACTGGTCTAAAAACCCATTTAGGTTAAAATGACACTTTTTTGATGCCATGACCTAAAATTTTTAGTGAGAAAATGTTCCTAATGACATTACTTGGGTCTTCCTCTAATCCTGATGCCATGTTCTTTTTCACATAGACCAGCTTCTTGTATAAATTGCTCAGCATACAGATGGAATAAAAACAGTGAAAGGATACAACCCTGATGCACACCTTTTCTGATTTTAAACCATGCAGTATCACCTTGTCCTGTTCACAGTCTCACCTGGTTCTATCTCTTGGCCTTTGTATAAGCTCCATATGAGTACAATGAAGTGTTGTGCAATGCCCATTCTTTTCCATGGTATCCCCAAGATCCACCTCCTTCCACTCGTGGTTTCCAGAACGTGGGGTTGGGACAAAGCCTGGATAGTCTCATGGCAAGACCAGATCAGGAATGGAGCTGAGCCGGGAGCAGCTTTATTTGCTTGCTCCAGGGAAAGTCTGCCAATGTGACTAAGCCTCAGGGGCTTTCTACAAATGATAAAGGTGAATCCCTCTCTCGTTACCCACATCTCTGAGCCTCTTGCTCTCATATCCCTTGCACAGACCTCTACCATTAGATGGACAATTAGGTAACGTTTGAACACTTTTCTGATGCTGAGCCTGGGGAGCAACTAATAGCTGAGTAAATATTGATTGAAAGATGGTGAGTGGAAGAAAATAGCTTTGCCAGGTCCAGGTTGTGATGGAGATGAGAGTGTTACCAAATCCTGCTGTCCCCATGGTGGGTTTGCTGTATTGTGCCCAGTCCTGAAAGTCTGAGCCAGGGGTTTTAACATGGCCCCTTTAAAAACATATAGGTGGAATTCTTGGACCATGAGCTGTCCTTAGAGTGTGGCTTTACCAAGGTGATGTCCGCCCTGGAACGAAACAACCCAAGAACCTAGATCTTTGTGAAGGTGTTGGTAAGGGATGCCGCGGAAATCATAAACTTGACTGAAAGCAAAGGAAACTTTGCCTTCATGTGTCTGCAGCTGGACGAAGTGGTGCTGGAGCACACCCTCCTTTGCGATTCTTCTTGTTCTTTTTATGAGCTGCTCCCTGGCCTGTGCAGTCCCGTAAATCTGGAAACTCTTTGCTGGTGGGGGCAATTGTTATATCCTCCCCCCAGATCCAGATGTCTTGTCCATGGTCAGTGCGCAATCCTTGTTTGCCAGAGGAGTGGGGCATCTAAAGGCAGGCAGGGGTCACATACTTTTTTTCTACACTTTCTAGAAAGACCAGAGCTAAACATCTTGCAGCCCTTTTCATGTCCTCTTTCTTTTCTGTATTTATTTTCCAGGAAAGAGGAGAAGAAACGTGACAGCATCTACTGACAGCAAGTCAAATGCCATCGTGTGTGTTCAGAGGGCAGGCTGGTTCTCATTTGCCTAACTCATCAGTCCCATCGTGCCATGTCCATGTTAGATTGTTTAGGGAAACAGATGACATATGTTATGATGCTAAATAAGCTGAAACAGTGCCAGGATGGAGGCAGAAGGGGTTTATTTGTTTGTTTTTAAATGAAGCATGGCTTTCTAGTGACTTATTGTGGTGGGGAAGGGGGGCACCGAGTGCAACAAGACATGGTTGTGACAGTGGTCTGGGAATTGAGACAAATCATTGCTTCTGCAGCAGAGATGAGCTGCCTCTGACCTGTCAGTTACTTGAAGGGAGACTCTGCATTTGGTCAGACAAGTCTTAGTTGGAGATGGTACCAGCTTTCCTCCTGAGCCTCTGTGGTTCCCTTTGGACTACACAGGCCCGAATCGCTTTTAGCTGAGCAACAGCAAATGGCAACACAGACTTGCCATATTGCTCTTTTGCGTACACTCTTTAAAATCGTACTAAATATACATGCATCAAAACATTCGTCACTTCCACGCTCTACAAGATTATAACTAAGTGGCATTCTGCATGTTGTTCATATTATCATCCTTACCCATTCCAAAATTATGTCATCACCCTTATGGAAGCTCAGTATCGTCTCAGGGATGGCACTTCCCCTCCAGGCCCTACTGGGTTAGGCTGGGTTGACTAGAGAAATAAATCCAAGGACACTCATATAGGTATAAGAAAGACTCCACCTCACTTATTTGTCCAATTGACATGGCATTATGTAACAACCATACTTACCTTCCTACCTATCCCTGGAAACAATTGGGATATGTTTGTCTCTATTCATTTTCCTAGCCTAGATATTTCTTGTAAGTGGAATTAAGCAAAATGTGTCCTTTTTGAAGCTGATTTATTTCACTCAGCATAATGCTTATGAGGTTCATTCCTCTTGTAGCCTGTGTCAAGAGTTCATTTCTCTTTATGGCTGAGTAGTAGTCCATTGTATATACCATAGGCAACATGTTTGACTTATCCATTCACCTATTGATGGGTATTTAGACCGTTGACACGTTTGCGAGATTGGGAATAATGTTGCAAGGGCCATCTGTGTATTTGTATCTATTTATGCGCTTGCTTTTAATTGCTTATATCCTTCATTTCCTTTTCTTTCCTTATTAGACTCAGTATGATCCCCTTCTGCCCATCCTCTAGCCTCACAACCTCTGTGTCTGATGTGCCAGGATCTCACCAGGAGTCTTAACACCAAGATTCTGAGCCCTGACTGAGCATTCTGATCATCCAGGGAATTGAATATTCCGGAGCACACAGAAGATGAAGTTATCAAAACTCCTTAGGCATAACCGAACAACTGGAGGGAGTGCTTTATTGGGCTTGGGGGCTGGGGATTATAGTTGTGAAGGACACCAAGGACAATTGTCATTACCTAGACTGTAAAGACTATGGTCGACATCCACGCTGGTGAGTAGCAGCTGGATCTCAGAAGCTCACAAGTGGCCATCTAGGTGGCAAGTATTGTCACCCTCACTCTGGAGGAAAGAGTGGTGAGTGGACCACATGAACATTAGACTTCATGACTCTGAGCACAGAATAACTAGATGATCTCCAACTATCAATTCCAACTTCTTTGAAAGGGATCACATCAAAAGGTCCTAGATAGTGAAGCAAAATTCACAGTCATAAAAGAGACCAGGCTTATTGGCTGGATAGGGACTAACAGAACCTCTGAAATGATGGTCCTTATTCACTAAGTTTGAAAATGAACTCCTACCTGTGGTTCAATATTCAGCCAAATAATAGATTGGTCTATAATGGGAGCAATTACACAAGTGAGGCACACAAACCTGAAAACAGCAAACCATTTGATCTCAAAAGGGCAGTATTAATCCAAGGCCCAAGTTCAGAAGGGTAGGAAGAGAGGAGGAAGGGAAACAGAAGACATAAGTAGGGAGTGGAATAAGTCATATTATATTGTGGAGATTGCAATAAGTGGCATAAAACACAATGTGTATGAATTGTTGAATAAAAAACTGATGATCTTGGTAAACCTTCACCCAATTCACAATAAAAACTTATGAGAGAGAAAAAAATCCAAGCACCTAGGCTTCATTCCAGACCAATAAAATCGGACTCAGTGGAGATGGGACAAAGATGTCTTTTGGACAGCTCTCTGGCAATCCCAATGAGCACACAGGCTGATACCCACCATCTGGAAACTATGGGGTAGCTGCTTCTCCGGTAATGCCTTGGGGGAGCGCTTGGGTCCGTCAAAGAATGCGGGATGATGAAGGGGCAAAGGTCATCAAACCTCACCCACAGCTTTACACTGGGGGGCTGCTCTCTGAGGAATGTGGGAAGGGTCCACTTGCATGCTGTCTCTGTGCAGCAGATCCAACAGACTCAACACCTTTCCAAAGCTGGCAAGAAAGTCCGAGAGACTAGATGTGGGCACCACGCTGTGAGTTTCCCAGAAGGCACGACACAGACTGAGAGCAGTCACGGGAACACAGACTCCTCCGGAAATGCTGCCATGCGCAGAACATGCATCTCTAATTTCATTTCACACTGACTCAAGCATTCAGTCCTTTTTACGAAAACCCAGCTTCTCATTACAGTAACCGGTTTAAAATGACAATCTTCTGTTGAGCAAGTCTAAGAAATGACCTTCCTTTATTTTACATGGTATAAAAATTCAGTTTCCTAGGCCGATGGGCTCTAGGGACAGGTGTTTTTATGTACTAGACATGGCTTTCAAAGTTCTTCAATTGCCTAAATTAATAACGACTTTTTTCCTTTGGCTTTTCTAAGGGACACATTAATTTCAATCTTTTTCTAAGGAAGTGAATCTCTAGCTATCTCATTGGGATAACTTTCTGCCTTCAGAGTAGAATTTGAAATAATCTGCAAGGTTACCCCTTCCCCACCCTGCCCCAGCAGCCCAGCCTCTTTCTTCCTTCCGGCCTCCAGCCACCGGGGTTTGGTTGGGAAAGGAGATGCAGAAGGGAGTCTCTGGATTTTTCTATCTAAAGGTTGGCCACAACCCCCAGTAGACCAAATGTAATTCATTATGGGGGGTTTTGGTTTTACTACTTTAAGAGTTATCCTTAGGGAAATTACAAACAAACAGAAATAGGAAGACTTTATATTTTATTAAGGGATGTACTGCTCAGTCTCATTATATTTTAAAAGACAAAGTATAAAAAAAAATCTGGCTCCGTTTAAAATGTCCTGACTAGCAGAACTTAAAATACACAAATCTTAACATGAAAGTCTAGATGAATAAATAAAATAAACAACGAAACAGCTTTCTCAGAAAAAGCCATAATAAAGAGCTCGACTACTTTTTGAGCTGTTTAAGATGCTCGTGTTAAAGGGAAAAGAGTATCATTGTTGACTTTGAAATGTAGAACCATTTGCTTAATTCAGTGATGCTAAAATGGGCAGTTTGGCTGAAGAAAGAAATTGGCTTGTAGCATTTGATGAGCAATTTCTTCTTTTGAATATAGAAATGACCAGGGATGCGGACACGCTTTTTATTCTTTTGAGGACCCTCTAACCAAGAAATCTTTTAAATGATCATTACACAGTGAATGCCTGGAGGCTCTGGAAACTATTTATTTTGACATTATTATAAGCTCAAAATGATTCACCAATGCAAAAGAAGAAGAGAAAAAGCAATTAAATACTAAGCTGTAAACGCTGGAAGCTTTTCTGTGCTGAAAATAATTGAACAGAGTTTTTTCTTTTTTTAAGTAATAGTGTCCAAAGAGATTCAATGATCTTATTGCTTATGGATTTGGAGCTTAACTATATTCCTTATTTTAAATTTGATAATAGAATAGCAAGATTATAGACCATGATACAGTGTGACTTGGAGAAGTATCATTTCATTAAATTATCAAGTTAAGGCTCAAGGAGCCTGGTGGAATGTGTGTGACCATGAGGCCGGCCAGTTGGAATCCGCTAGTGGCTCACAGAGAAAGATGCGGTTCTCAGCTCCTGTAAAGATTTAGAACTTCGGGAACCCACAGGCATAGTTCTACGTTGTCCTTTCAGGGGTCCTCAAACTTTTTAAACAGGAGGCCAGTTCATTGTCCCTCAAACCCGCTGGAGGGCCGGATGATAGTTTAAAAATAAAACTATGCACAAATGCCTATGCGCACTGCACTTACCTAATTTGAAGTTAAAAAAAACAGGGCAAAAACACCCGGCGCGCTGAATAAATGTCCTCTGAGGGCCATGCGGCCCGCAGGCCATAGTTTGAGGACCCCCTAGATTGATATAAGTCAGAATTGACTTGATAGTGTTAGGTTTCTGGGGTGGTTGACCTCAGTTCAGGTTAGCAAGGCTGAAAGAATTCATATGGCAGAAGCAGTTTTGTAAATCCAAGTGAATGTTATGGAAGAAAGTTTCAGGTATCGCAGTCCCCAAAAGTCCCCAGTATCTCCGGAAAGCACGCCGGGCTGCATGGCAGGGGTGGGGAAAGTTTGCAGCTGAATATGGCGGTTTCATGGGAGGAATACCTGAGCAGGAGTGCAGAACCAGCTGAGGAGCCACGGCAGGAACCCCCAAGGGCCTCACCCTCCACTTGCAGAGCACGTGAACAAGGGAGGGTGACAAGGAGCCCAGGCCTACTTCTATCACCTCCCAACACCACTGGAGGACATTGGTCGATCGTATTGGTTGATTTCGGTGCACTTTTGTGAAGTCCTATTCTGTATGACCAGGTGGACCTTCCACCTGGGTCTACATGACTTGGGTCAGAGCATGCTCAGTTCTGAATTTTGCCATAGGTGTCTAATGAGTGTGCCTGATGTATTTCCAACCCCTTTGTTGTGGCCTGGACAGCTCAATTTCGTTTAGTGCTGGCATTTGGGAAGACAAGCCCTAATCTAGCAACCTGTCAATAGCAGTAAGTGAATGGAATTACAACTCAACTCATAGCCATAAATTCAATTCGGACTCATAGCGACCCGAGAGGACAGGGCAGAATTTCCCCCTCAGGATTTCTGGGGCTGGAATTCTTTACAGGAATAAAAGTCTCTTTTTTCTCCCTCCCAATGGCTCCAAAGGACTGACCTTGCAAGGAGATGTCCAGCGGGTGCCAGCAGGCTCCTTCATTGAAAATCTCTGCTAGTTTCTGAAGCGGGAGGGAAATTTTGAGGAGGCCGTCTGCGGCAGAGTTAACTCCCCATTAAAGCCAATGAGCTTTTCCACATCTCTCAAAAAACAAACAAAAAAACCTAAAGTGACTACTTCAGATTAATATGCTGTAGGTAGAACCACCTCCCACTCACCAAACCAAACCAATCAACCAACCAAACAAACAAACAAACAAACAAAAAAAAACCCAAATCCTGTTGCCTTCAAGTCAGTTCTGACTCATGCTCACCCCTTGTGGTACAGAGTACAATTGTTGCATGAGGTTGGCTAGGCTGTACCCTTTATGAAAACAGATGACTCCTTCCTTTTGTGGTACAGCTAGGTGGTTTGAACTGATAACCTTTATATAAGCAGCCCTATCCAGCGATCTATGTCAACTAAAGTGTCAAAGCATGTAAAGACTGATCCACAACCCCCACTTCTCTCTTCCTCTTCTGTGATGACCTGGAATCCACCTTTTGATCTGGTGGCACCATATTTGTGAAGCAGCCCGAATCACTGACGGACGGTGTGCAGGACAAACACCCTGTAGAATTGCCCTTCCAGTGTCAGAATTTGCATGAACAAGAATAAACTTCTAGATTTTAAGCCACTGAGGTTCCAGGGGTAGCTTCTTTCTGCAGAACAGACTAGGCTATCCTGCCTGATCATCTCTTCACAGGGTTTTTGTGGAGAGCTACTGGAGCAGCTCGATCCAGGGGAGCTGCCAAAGCAGATACCTACACTTTATCTGGGATTGTAGGTTGTAGTACCAAAGTTTTTATTTGCCCGGGAGGCACTGAGTAAATTTTTTTTCTTCTGAAAACAGGACAATATGTAAGTAAGTTTGGAGACATATGTAGCTGGAGCTGAAAGTCCTCTTACCTTGCAGTTTTCTTTGGTAGAGATAGACTTGTTCTTAATGAAACCCATGACAGTCAGTGTCACAAATGACTTCTGAGGAGAGGCCAAACAGCTAAGTCAAGGCCAGCCTACCATTCTCTTAAATGCTGTCTCATGCTCTCATCTGCTCTGACGTGTCTGCTCAGGGGCATGTGGCAGCCACTAGGCGGGCCTTACCATTGGCACTGAAAATCATTGTAGGGGATATTAGAGGATTTACATCAAGAAGACCTGACTTCCTGGCCATTGCTCGGGGGCCACAGTTCCCAAGACAATCAGTGTCAAGGGCAAAACAAAATAAAACATGACGAGGGCTCTGGGGCTGGGTTGAGCTGGATATGTAACCAAAGCCCCTTTCTACCAGAATCTTCCCAAGAGGAGATTGCTCTTTTCCATAGCTAAACAATTTTGTTTAACACACGTTCTGCTGAGGAACCTTCTGTGAAGCAGAAGAAAATAAATCTGCCTTCCTTTGAATTAAGCTGGGTTGGGTCCAAGCCCTGTGTAGTGTCTATTCTTCTCATAACATCTAAAGGAGTCTGATTTCACCATTCTTAGCTATTAAAAAAAAAGTTCCAGGCACAATAATTCAATTTAAAATTACACACCAGGAGTAGTTCATATTTAATACACTTTATACAGGTATTACAGGTACAAGGGACATACTTGTTAACTGCCAGGTTGCTGGCTTGAACCAACCAGCTACTCCACAGGAGGTACTGTGTTTCTGTGAAGATTTACAGCTTGGAAGCCCACTGGGAGAGCTCTCCTCTGGCTTGAGTCTGAAGGTGCTTGACAGCAGTAGCCTTTTGTTTTTATAGAGGTAAAAAGCTTTCTTTCTTTTTTTTTTTTTGGTATAAAGCTTTTTAGAACAACAAAAACAATTCCTTTTGGAAGTAAGCCAGAGCTAAAACCACAAGTTACATGCTTTACTTTTTTTCTGTCCTGCAGCTGGCAGCCACCCTTTCATCGATTGTGCACACCAGCATGGTGGTGAAGTGGTGAGCTCTGCGCTCTCATTCCCCTGGCTTCACACTCGGTCTCCTCACTCATCGTGTGGCTTCACCCAACGCACGGAGCCTCCTGCAGGCTCCTCTCCCAGCGTGTGTAAAAGTGCGAAGGAGACAGACTTCCTCAGAGCTGTGCTTTAGAGAGAATCCTCCTCACATACTCAGCACCGCCTTGAATAGGGCAGCACTGCATACATGACAGCTACTTGATGATTGTTGATGGTGGTGGTGGTGTGTTTGTACGGATAAAAAAAGAGCCCTGAATGGTTATGTAACAAGTAAGGGAATAAATAGATCTTCCTTCATCCACCTTCATCTTTCATTGTTCTATCACTCTCTGATTGCAATATTAGAGGCTAAAATGGGCAGAATTCCCACCTCTGAACAAAGTTTGTGCACATGGGTGTGCATGCTTGTGTGTCCATGTGAGTGCGCCTGTACAATGTGTGTGCACGTGTGTGTGCACATGTGCACTGGAGCCTGGCAGCAGCAGGGGAGGCGCCTGTCTCTGTTCAGCAGTATCTGACGGCTGCTGCAGGTGTAATGAGAAGTGATTGATGATCTGTTCAGGGAGCTCCTGGGGTGGACTCAGGGAAGGAGCAGCAAAGAAGACATACTCATCTCCCCCGTATTTAGATGAGGTGACGGAGGTGGGTGGTAGAGGAGCAGCTACTCAGTAATGAGATCACAGGGGAAAGGCCTTGGATGAGGTGCCAGACAGCCCTGCTTTCCCAGAGAGGGTGGGGACTGGGAATGAGGCTGCATCCTGCCTAATCAGTTACAGTTGCTCTGTCAGTCTGGGGAGGGAGGCAGATGAGGCAGGGAGCTTCCAGAATCTCTCATCTCCAGTCCTTCTAGGTGGATGTGGGAGCGTGTGAGGACGGCCACACTGGAGGGTCAGGGTTGATCGCCTTGCAGTGTGGAGCCCGGCCTGGACCTGCGTTGTGAAGGGTGACTAAGGAGCTCTGGGGGCAGGGTTCTGGGTGGGGGCTTTGTCTACTAAGACCCACAGCCGCGCCCTGTGTCGCAATGTTGGCATGCAATGTGCAAAGACTTGAGACAACGTGAAATGGACCATCCACTTCACTTGGAAAGACAGGAGGGCTGAAAATCAGATTGGGAGATCTGATCTCGTTTGCTGCACAGTTGTGAGAGGAGATATTCCTGGCTTCTCTCATGTTGGGAACCGGACATAATCAGCCTGACAAAACCAAGGCCATATTGCCTGCCCAGCAGGGCTAAAGCCACGTCACCTCAACCTTATCTCTACCCTGACACACACCAGATGGCCCACCCTTGTCTGCTCCAGCACCGGACATTCCAACTGCAGACTTGCGGCCGCCTGCCCTGTGTGCTCTACACCCCCGCCCTTCCTTTTTTTTATCTCCCCTTTGAACTCCCTTGTTTGCCTCACCCTTTATAGAGAGGCTTGTGTAGCAATAAACTCAGACCTTGACAAGAATCTGCTTGGTCTCGCTCCTCTCTCGCCCGTTTCTCTTTCAGGCTGGGTCCTCCTTGGAACGCCTCGAATAACTGAGTCCCTCTGGCATGAAGGAGGTGATACGAATGCATTGATAGCCTAGTATCTGTCAGCTGGGAGCCACAACATAGTGAGAGCCCTTATTAATCATTTGGAGATTAGCTGAGGGTTGGGAGAAGCCAGGCATGAGGCTTTCCAGGGCTGCTCAGCCTGCACAGGAGTCCTTTCCTGGGTTGGACAGAGGTGCTGCCATCTGAAAGCTCAGATAGAGCAGTTGGAAAATTAACTGACCTGGTACAAGATCTATTTACATATATCAAAAGATCCTGGGTAATAACATCTCATGTTTGTGCAGCATGCCACATTTGTCAAAGGGCTTTCTCATTTACTGTCTTACTTGGTCCTCAAACTAAGAGGCCTTTGGGCAGCTATTGCTGTTTAATTTTGGGCGTGGTAACAGCTTTGGGTATAGTACTGGGCTTGGAATCAGGCTGTGCAACCCACAGCAGGTCACTTAGCTGCTCTGGATTGGCTTTCTTCCTCTACGAAGGTCAGCGCTTGGACTAGACCATTTTCCCAGTGGCAGCTCTGCTGACATTTTGGCCAACATCGTTCTTGTGGGGCTGTGTTGTTCCCTGCACCAGGATGCTAAGCGAGCATCCCTGGTCTCAGCCCACTAGATGGCAGTGGGACTCCCTTCTTCAGAATGTCTCCAGGCATGGCCAAATGTCCCCAGCAGAGCATGCTGCTGGGCTGGCGCACGGCAGGATGATGCACTCAATGAGTTGGATTTTAAGTTTTCAGGTACTTTACATGTCTGCACAGGGAGACTACATCAACAATTACCCAGCAGTCAATGGGTCATCACTGACCCTCTCTATAATTCCAACTGAGATCATGAAGCACCGACTGAGTTTCTGAGCTTAGCACCCTGCATGGCACAAGTTGTTTAGCACTCAGCTACAAACTAAAAGGTTGGCAGTTCAAACCTATCCAGAGGCCTCTTAAACAAAATCCTGGTGGTCTGCTTCAGAAGAGTTGGAGCCATGAACACCCCCATGGAGTGAAGAGATATAAACATGAATGTGGATGTGACTCTAGGTATAGCTAGAACCATGGAATCAACTACATCATGGAATCAACTTCAACTCCTGGCCTCCTTGTGTGTCCAAGAAGAACTGTGCTCCCCAGGGTCTTGAAAGGCTGCTTGGTCTGAAGTAGATTTGCAGGCCCTTCTTTCTACGTGCCGCTGGGTGGCCTCAACCTTCCAAGCATGCTATTAAAAGCCAATCCATCACCTGTGTGCATCACTGAAGACACACGGACACAGGGAGCAATGCCCTGGCTGGGGCACTGGAACAGCGCTGGCATGCAGTGAGTGCTGCCCAGTTAGCGAACAGGTCTTCCCTTGGTACTTTCTCAGGTCTGTGTGAAGCTTTCTAAGCATCCAGAGTTCTCGGCCTGATTCTGCTGCCAACTTGCAGTGTGACTTCGAGCTAGTCTCTTGCCCTCTCTGGGCTTGATAACAAAAGCAGGGCAGGCCAGCCACAAATATTGTGTGGCTAGCAGGGGAAAGCAGTTGAGGACACAATTGCAGATGGAGTTCATCCTTTGGACTCATCGCCCCTCCTCCCTAACACCCCCCCCCACTACACACACACACCTTTTCAACTGCACCAGATGGGTTTTAACTTTCCGGCACCAGAAAAGCAGACCTTGAGTTTTTTTCCTTTATGGAATGTAGGCCACCCCTGCTTATGTGTCACATTCAGTCCTCGTTCTTCTCCCTACTCTTGTCCCTCCTCCAGTCTTCAACAAGTGACTGCAGGGCGGTTTCCCAGCAGGGCTGTGCTCAAAGATTCATAATGCTGGGTTTTCCTTTAGTTCTCCACAGTCTGGGGCTTGGGACAATCCAGGCATTACTTTATCAACTGCTCATTTTAGGGGGGAAGGACGGGGGCACTGGAAACACCACATGGGGCCCAATCCTTCTCTGCACGCATGTGAGGGGTTTCCAGGAGCTCGAATTTCAACTTAAGTGATTTATTTTTTGTTGTTTAATCGCGTGCCTGTCATCTGCTGGACATTTCTTCTACAGTGTTTTGTTGTTGTTAACCCCATTTCTAAGATCAGAGCTAGAAGGGTCAGGCACAATAGGCAGTTAAATTGACTCAATCTGGGCTGTGAACCTGCTTCTGTCTGGTTCCTCATAGCCCTCAGTCATTTTAATGGAGGTGTTGTGAAGGGTGTGGGTTCAGCAGCCACACACTGCCTCATCTCGCCTCCTCGTTGATAGGCTGTGTACCCTTATGTGAGTTGTTTAATCTCCTACCAAGCTTGTGAGAGCACTACTTTTATTAGCTTCAATTTACCGAGGCTGTGAGAGGTCAGGGGAGCGAAGGCTTACAGATTGCCTGGCATATAATATGCTAATGATAGTCAAGATATATAACTAAGCATGTCTCTGTTCTTGGTTCTGTCAGTACCTGGTGTGTCCACAAAGGAGAAACCTGGTTTCCTGCTATTTTGAGCATCTAGTGTGAATGGCAGGAGATAAGTCACATGCTAATGAACCCTTGTGGTGTATTGGTTAAGCACCCTGGGGCCCGGCTATCAAAAGATATAGTGTCCAGGGTCTTAAAGACTGGAAGATAAACAAGGGGCCATCTAGCTAAGAAACAACAAAGCCCACATGGATAAAGCACACCAGCCTACCCCAACATGATCGCTGAAGACAAAGCGGGTGCATAAGCAAATGTGGGCATGTTTTCTTGATGTGCACTCACCCTTTACATAAAACTCTCTCTTATACATACGCGTTTCTGTGGATTTGTTTCGCTAAGGCACCCAGACTAACATAAGCAGCATGGAACGCATTTAAGAAGCCTAGACAAGGGCAGGGCAGGATATTTGGAGGGACTGGATCCAGAATTAGAGAGGAAGGGGTGCTGGAGGTGAAACGGGCTGCTAGCTCCCTGTCCCAAGGAGGACAATGAGACTGCTGGCTCCCATGAAGATTTACAGTCTTGAAAACTCCATATAGGGTCACTGTGGTTGGAATCCACTGGACGGCAGTGGCCTTTTGGGATTGAAGGTGGAAGCCATCAACGGCTTCCTGCCATTGAGCCAAGGAGCCTCCGGAGAGTGTGGGAACTTCTGGAATACAGCGAACAACCTCTGCACATCTGCTTTTCGTGCTGCCCAAGTCATGCATTGACATTTTTCCAAAAGTGAACCATCACAGCTGCTCTCTCAGGAAGCTGGGGGCTGAGCCCGCTGGTTCCACTCCGTCAGCATTTCTGGTCCGGGTACCTGCCCTCTGCCCCGGCACAGGCAATGGGCTTTTGGAAGCAGTGCTCCCTGGGTAGTGGGTGTGATTTGGATCCTCTGGCCTAACATGATGAATGCTGAGAGGGGGTGGATACTAGGGGGTTAAGCTCCCTGACCTTTCCCTAGCCCAGGGGAAAACTTACTATTTAAAGTAAGTTTTAGACAGAATCTTTAGAAAGATAAATTGTTTACTTAATGTACACAATTACTCCCCAACACATCTGTTTTGTGTCTGCTCAACTCAACCTCATAGGCTATGGATGACCTTGAGCAAGTTTTTAAAGTCACAATGGGTTTCTACCAGGATTGAGAGTTCAGCTCTCTCAACTCTCCAACTGGTTATTAGCACCATAGTCTCATTTCTATTTATGGATTTACTTTGTTTGAGGGAAAAAAGACTCCCAATTCAACTATATTTTATTAGGAACTCCTTTGCTATGTTTTACACAAGAAAAAGGCACAAACCGCTGTTCTGGATGAAGGAGAGCATCCGCATGAGGCCCCAATGGTGTCGGAAGGACCCACAGCCACAGTTACTTAAATAAAATGACACCCATTCTGTCCTGCTGACTCTGACTCATAGTGACTCTGTGTAGGGATCCTGAAGTTGCTACCTTTACAGGAAGCAATAACCTCATCTTTCTCCTGTGGAATGACTAGTGGCTTTGAACCAGCGACCTTGCTGTTAATAGTCCAACACTATCCAGCATCACCACCTGAGCTCCTGAAAGCTTAAATGAGACATGGAAAACAAACACCTTTGTCACAAAACTGTCCCTGAAGACGGATCAATTCATGGAGTTGCGGGAGGGCCTGTGAGAGCATGAGCGGGACCTTCATTGGGATGTGCACACGACCGTATATCGCTGAGTCTGGCCCGGGGAGTGGACGCAAGCACACTGCCTGATGGACAAGCTTTCTACTGCCAGTCAGCAGTAGGAAGGAACTCAATGGTGGCTGAATGTGTGGCCCCTCAAAATGGATTTAGGGTCTCCACATAGACTCTCACTGTGAGCCACAGCCTATTGCTCAAAATTTAAGCTCAAATATGACTTAAATGCCTAACATTCTGTTTCCTTAAACTAGAGTACTGCCAGGATCAACTAGAGGCCTGGATGACCTATCAGGTCTGAACAACGATCTCAAATCACTTCACATGATCCATTCCACCAGTCATGTCACCAGTCGCGCCTCCTCACTTACCCATTCCAGAGACTGTGCCTGTATAACCTATCGACTAACACATTCCCACATGTCGTGATTATGAAACCAACCATCATGCTGGAATAAGGACCAATCACGATGTAAGGGGCAGGGTCAGTGGGAAAGCAAGATAGGGGCTGAGGGGAGCCAAGAGGGTCCCGTCACTCAATCCCTAAACCTGATCTAATGTCACTAGACTGGGGTCTTCCTCACATCTCAAGGGCACCCGATTCATGATTGAAGTGAATTGTGTTTATTCAATCTTTGTTCTGCTTGCCGTCCTGCTATGCTGTCTCCTCTTCTTGCTTTATGTTGTGGTGACAAATGGCTTGAGAGGGATTTGACATAGGGAGAAAGCCCACCCACATCAACTGTCACCAGAAGCAGACACTAAGTTCATTTCTCTCACCTCACAGAACTATGCACATCAGACACTGGTAGAGCTGCCCGGAAGGGGAACCCTTAGTGCAGTGGTTCTCACCCTGTGGGTTGCGACCCCTTTGGGAGTCATATGACCCTTTCACAGGGCTCGTCCAATTCATAACTGTAGCAAAATTACAGTGATGAAGTAGCAAGAAAATCATTTAATGGTCAGGGGTCACCACAACAAGAGGACCTGTATTAGGAAGGTTGAGAACCACTGCCTGAGTGTGCTTAGGACTTTGCTGCCCTCAGGGTCACCAGACATTCCTGAAGGCAGAGTCACTGCAGGAAGCCCTTCTGGGAAATGCCCTGAAGCCAGGTCTCAACCAACTCCATCCACCCTCACCCTCCTAGATCCTAATCATAGGCCGCTTGGAAATGCTCTCTGCCACTTCAAAGACTGTAAGTCCATGGGAGCAGAAAGCCTCCTCTTTCTCCCTTGGAGTGGTGGCTGGTGAGTTCAAACTGCTCACCTTCTGGCTAACAAAACCCGCAGACCAGCTCCCCCTCAGCTCAGTTTGGTTTGCCGCACAGCACACATTGTTGGGAACCTTCTGAAGTAGCTGTGCCATGTGCAGGTTGGGGGATTTCGCACAAGATGCAGAATTCCACCCTCTTTTGGCAAAAATAATTTTTGCAATAGCCTTGTATTCTCTTCTGGATCTGAGTAGCAGCTACTCTCATGCAGTCCTAGCACATACATGCATGCACAGTCCTCCCAACTCCCTAAGGTCTTATGCCGAGTCTGGTCCATGCTTTCCTGTGTCCTATGTGGCGCTGTAGGCACCCAAGGCATGGGCTCTGCAGCCTGGGTTCAAATCTCTCCTTTCCACTTCCTCACTGTGTGGTCATAGGCTCATGACTTTATCATCCTGTGCCACTGATTTTTCATCTGTAAAATGAGGCAAGAATAGAGTCCACACATAGGCTTGTTAAGTGAAATAATTGAATTATTATATACAAAAAGCTTAGAACATTGCTTGGCATCTTGCAAATACTGTTAGGTAGCTTAGCATAGGGACTGGGTCATCCATTACATATGCTCAGGTTCAAACTTCCGGCCAGGAAGGGGTGGTACACCTAGGTGGGTGTTACATCTGGATTGGCCCATCTGGGCCAGGTGAATTCAATCCAGCCAATGGGGTTGACCAGGACCATCAACCATGCCTCCCTATGGAGGAATTGAAAAGGCAGGATCTTGACCTCTCCGATGTCTCCCTTCACCCACTTTTCTGTTGTCCGTCCCCCAGGGAGGAGGTCACATGTAGATACTTGTAATCGGTTCCCTCTTTCCAATCCACCCTCCCGCTACCCTCCCAATATCACCACTCACAAATTATCAAGGTTTCTTGAGGGACGGGGGAGCGGGGAGGAAGGGGTAAAAATGAGGACTTGATTGATGCCAAGGGCTTATGTGGAGGCAAATGTTTTGAGAATAATGAGGGCAGTGAGTGTACAATGTGCTTTACACAATTGATGTATGTATGGATTGTGATGAGAATTGTATGAGCCCCTAATAAAACGATTTCAAAAAAAAAGAAAAGAAAGAAAAGGCAGGATCCTGGAGCCCACGTAGTGACTTTCTCTCCAGCAGCTTCTAGGCAAGCTGTGCAGGGGTGAGGGGCCCTGAGGTGCCTGTGTAAACCTGAAACTTCTTCTCTCAAAAAACTCACTTGGATCACAATCCAGGCTGCGGAGTGAATTCTTTCTCTCGCGAAGCCAAGGACTGAGGTATATTTCTCCCACGAGAGATCTAACAATAGTATCTCTTATTATATCATTAGGAGCCCTGGTGGTGTAGTGGACTATGCATTAACCTGCTAATCGCAAGGTCAAGGGTTTGAACTGACTAGCCCGTCCGTGGGAGAAATATGAGGTTGTCTATTTCTGTAAGGCAATGGTTCTCAACCTTCTGAATGCCGCCACCCTTTAATACAGTTCATGTTGTGGTCACCTGCAACCATAAAATTATTTTCATTGCTACTTTATAACTGTAATTTTGCTATCGTTATGAATTGGATGACCCCTGTTAAAGGGTTATTTGATCCCCAAAGGGGTCGCGACCCACAGGTTGCGACCCCTGCTGTAAGGATTTAAAGTCTCAAAACCCCAAAGGGGCAGATCTTTGTCCTATTGGGAGTCAATAAAATGGTAGTTAGGTTTTTTTCTGCATCAGTATCAGATTCTGGTGGCAATCTCAGTCATCCTGCATTGTGGTCTGGTTTGAACTCCGGAAATGACTGCCCTGGTTTGAGGTGAGGGCCACGGTGCTTCAGTGGTAGACCTCTCATCGACTTTCACCGGGAAGACCCGGGTTTGATTTGCAGCCAATGTGCCCGAGACTGTCAGTGAAGGTTTGTGTGTTGCTATGACACTGAGCAGGCTTCAGTGGTGTTTCCAGACTGAAACAGAATAATGAAGAAAGACCTGATCATCCCCATCCACACATTGACCTATGGCCCACCACTGTTGGCTTCCTCTCCCAGTCCTGGTGGTAGCACAGATAGGCACAGTTTGCTCCACTGCCCATGAGGTGCCCATGAGAGGCTGACGCGACAACCACAGTCAAGATCAACAGCTTAAACTCCATTCTGGGTCTATGGAAACAAGAACAACCTTCTGAATTGACGTTGCATTGCTATTTGGGACTGGGAGGATGCCTTTGTGATATGGATTGCACTCTGGATCCCAAGGGGGACTTTTAAACACAGCCACATAGCAGCTCCGGAAATTGCCATAGTGAGAAGGCAGGTTTAAAAAAATAAAAAAAAAAGCTTTTACTGGCTTGCTCAAAGGAGGCTGCGGGTAGATTGGGGGGTGGAAAACTCCTCTGGAAATGGAAAATTTTTTATCCTTACATATGCATCATTTCTTCTGGTCCTGAAAGAAAACACAAAGCAGAGGAGAGGAGGAAACGGAGACTGGCAGTCATCTTGTTGGTATTCCCACAGCACCCCCTCCTTAAGCGCTTGCTGCCATCTCATCCAACTCCACTCAGTGTATTTTCACCCGGCAGTGATGCAGAAATGTCTGCGTACTCCAGTTTTATTGTAGTCTGGCAGCGTTTATGGCTTTGACGTTCAACTGAGCATGGCAGGACGTCTAGAAGCAATTATAACCAGCACCTGCTCTGTCTGTGCGATGGGCAGGCAGTGACGGATTCCCAGCCTCCGGAACACTAGTGTTCCCTCCCAGCTCAGGATAATGACGGTAACACTCGGCCCCCTTGTTGTCTGGGGAGCTCAAGGAGCTCTCCTCTGAAACCTCAACTTATGGGCATTTCTTTGAGTGAAGACATCAAATTAGTGACTGGAAAGGAAGGCGTAGGAGATGATTATTGGCCACAAGACAAGCCTTAATCGCCTCCAGAGAGCATGTCTCCTAAGTGCCAAGTGTGGAGAGGGAGGAAACAATTGATCACAAATGGAATAGACTCTGAGTCTCGCCACACAATGTGTGTGTGTGGTCACTGAGGCGGCAACATTATGACTGGGGATGGATACGGTTTGTGCAGCCGTGATTGCCATCCAGAATGTGGCATGCTATTGTGAAAAATGATTTTTTATTCTGAGCAAATCTCTGCTTCCACTTGCTTTAATGCTTCGCCGGAGAGCAGGGGACTCTGGGAGGGGTGGGGGGCGCACAGGGCTGGGCTGACCTCAGGAACTCATGTGTAAAGGGCTTTTTCTCACTTGGAAGCAGGCTGTTCTTTCTGGTAAAGCTTGTTTGTGAACCTTGCCACATCTGCGTCCGAAGAGGGAACTGAAGGTGACAAATGCCATGAGGAGCCCCGGGCACATCTTGTTTCATTTGAATCCCAGTTTTACCTTTCCTCCTTTCTGGGTTCTGAAGCATCAGATGGGTGCCAAACACTTCCACGGACAACTAAAGCTGAACAAGGTGGAGGCAGATGAAGAGCAACGGGAGGTTGGTGTTTGGGAGACTGAATACTTGGGCTTCCTAGGCCAGTCCAGTTGGTGGTTAGAGCCCTGTTTCAGATTCCACTGTAATCTCCTAGTGTCCAAGGACCAAGTGGCTCCTAAGTCCAGAATTTCTGTTACATGTGTCACCAAGGAGGAGTTGGGCTAAAATGCATTGAAGAATAAAGCAGGAGCTTGGCTTATGAATCCACTCTCTGATTCTGAAATTTCAAAGGCTCCGTGCACAGACATTTCAACACTGAAAGCACAGCAGGGAAAACCAAAGACTTGGGCTTCCTCCTTGTCCCTCTTTTCGGGCTTTTACGGTTTTCCAAGGCGCCTCCCTGAGCCGAGTGTTGTATAGGTCAGGTTTAAAGATGTCCTAGTTCCGAGGGACTTGCTGTTCTGCTTTCTTTTTCAGGGAGACCTGGTTTCTTGTCTTGTGGCCAAACACAGAGCACAGATGTCTGTGGGCCTCCTCCCTTGCCCCTGACCTTTGCTCTCTTCTCTGGATACACTACTGACCTGTTCTCCCTTACAAGATCTGAACTGCTCACAAACTTCGATGAATTCTCATCCTAGCAAGAAGCATCTGAGCATCTTATTAGAGCCTGTATGAGTTCTGTTCTGGATGCTTATTTGTGCAACTTCAGGGTCTGGCATGGAAACATTCCATGTCCACAGACCCGCACAAATAATATAAACTCCAACAGTAGTTTAAGGTTTAAGGTGGTAACAGGGAACGCTGGGGCCTGTGGCTCCTGGTGAACCTCACAGGCTGTCTAAAGGGGCTACTTCCATCTCAATGTAACCATACAGGAATGTAGACCTGTTAGGTAGCAAGACAAGGGGTTGTTCCTCTCCATGCTTAGGGGGCCCCCTACAGGAGGTTGGAAGCCAATGCAGGCTAAAGGGCATGCACCAATTCATGGCCAAGCCAGGAGAGCTTAATTGACGCCTCACAGCTGAAAGCCCTTAAAAGGCTGGAACCTTCCCTTCAGCTGCTTCTCTGCCTTCCGCTCAGCAGGGCTGGGTGTGCAGTGTCATGAGGGTGCCCGTGTTCAGTTTACTGTAACGCCGGAACCTTCTTCTCTCCTGTATATAAACCCACTCGGATCACCAACCAGGCTTTGGTGTGAATTTCTTTCTAGTGTGTAGCCAAGGACCGAGACATTTCCCACCCGAGAAACCTACAGACCCAGACTTACAATAAACCCATATGTGTGTGTGTGTGTGTGTGTGTGTGTGTGATACACACACACACACACACACACACACACACATATGGCAAGAGGTGAACAGGTCTAGCCAGCAATGGTGAAGAGGGCCCTGGGATTGAGATTGAGAACGATTCTGAAGTAGAATCCATAACCCTTAGAAATGTATTGGCCTGCTATACCAATCCAATTACCCTCAACCTTCTTCAAAGAATTGGAAAAACTGACCACCAACTTCATATGGAGAGGGAAGAAACCCAGAATTAGCAGAGAACTCCTCAAGAAGAAGGACACAATTGGAGGACTCGCCCTACCTGATTTCAATGCCTACTACACAGCTACAGTGGTCAAAACAGCATGGTACTGGCACAATGATAGACACTCAGACCAGTGGAAAAGAATAGAAAGCCCAGGAGTAAAATCATCAGCATATAGACAACTGATCTTCGACAAGGGTTCCAAAAATGTCAAGTGGGAAGCAGATGCCCTCTTTAATAAGTGGTGCTGGAAACAATGGATATCCACATGTAGAAAGTTGAAATAAGACGTCTACCTCACCCCATGCACAAGAATACACTCAAGGTGGATCACAGATCTAGAAGTCAAACCCCAAACCATCAGGACCATTAAGGAGGGAATCGGGACTAATCTCAGAGTACTGGCCCAGGGAGCACATAGGCTCACTGCAACAGGGAAGGGGACACACACAGGTGAATTGGAAATCGACAAATGGGATCTAATAAGAATAAAATGCATGTGCACCTCGAAAGACTTTGCCAAGAGGGTGACAAGGCAACCCACAGACTGGGAGAAGATTTTTAGTAATGACACATCAGACAAAGGGCTCATTACTAAAATCTACAACACCATCGTGACCTGCAAAAAGAGGAAAACAGTTAACCCCCTAAGGAAGTGGGCAAAAGAAATGAGAAGAACTTTCACTAGAGAGGAGATCAATATGGCCAATAAACATATGAGAAAGTGCTCGAAGTCCCTTGCCATAAGAGAAATGCAAATCAAAACAACCATGAGATACCACCTAACACCCCTGAGGCTAGCCCAGATCAGTAAATCAGAGAGCAACAAGTGTTGGAGGGGCTGTGGTGAAGTAGGAACCCTCCTCCACTGCTGGTGGTCGTGTACATTTGTACAGCCACTGTGGAAAGCAATCTGGCGATACCTAAAGAAAATGGAAATTGATCTACCTCATGACCCAGCCATCCCTCTACTGGGCATATACCCGGTTGAAGCAGCAAATAAAACACGACCAGTCATATGCGCTCCAATGTTTATTGCGGCACAATTCACAATGGCAAAGATTTTGAAACAGCCTAAGTTTCCATCGACAGACGAGTGGATTAGCAAACTTTGGCACATACACACAATGGAGTATTATGCAGCACTGAAAAGCACCGATGAGCACATGAAACACGTTATTTCATGGGAAGAGCTGGAAGGAATTATGTTAAGCGAGGTAAGCCAGACCCAAAGGGACAGGTACAACATGAGTCCCCTGAGGTAAGTACAATCAGCATGACAGAAATAGAAGAATAAACATCCATCCCACAATAAACGGCAGGAAGCATAGATAGTTGGAGGGAGGACAGGCCACACCTAGGGAGGTACATAAGAGCCCAGCATAAAGAAGGGGTAGTGGGGTAGGGAGAGGGAGAACCGGGAGGGGGAGAATCCGAATGGATGGTATGGGGGGGGGCAGGGTACTAACCCACCCGGGGGAGAGTATCGGTTATGTCCCCACAGATTTGGAACATGCATACGGACCCCAACACGACACACCAAACAAGGAGGACAACGCAAAGTACAGAGGTCTACACAAAGAGGCTGGACGACAAGCCGGCCCAAACCAGAATTAGGCCGACCCCCACACTCGAAGGGAATACCACAGAAAACAAAAATAGATCGTCTGGAGTGGGAAAGGAACTGACCCACCACACCACATCCAGAAGGAAGCTGAAACAAAAGAAGGAGAAAGGACATAGTGGAGTACACCTGGGTCCACCAAGCCCAAAGTCGATAGACCAGCTAGAAGAGCCCATCATACAGAGAGGACCATTCAGCTGACCACACTACGAGATATGACATCCTGCACCAACACATGGCCCTACACGGGACAGCACCTGAGACACAATGGGGGATGGGCAACTGAGCTGACCCCGCCACACTGAGGCAAACACTGGGGACATGCAATGGAGCAGCGGAGGAAGCAGAGCAAAGGGAGCCCGAGGGAGTAGAAAGGATGGTCTTCTGGGCCAGGACGTGGCACCTCACAAGCTACACCTAGAAAACACTCCTAAAGGCCAATGAAAGGACCTTGAACTACTAGCAATTTTTTCTTTTAATATTTGCTATCTTTTTGTTTAGTCTTTTTAAACTTGTTTTGTTTTTTTACCCAGTAAATTTTGTATGTTAGTGGCTTTTCTGCTTATCAGCGTGTCGATGTTGCTTCTGTCAAAGCCATGTTCTTATGGGCCACTTGGGCGAAGTCAAAGTCATATCCATTTGTATGCACGTATTACTATGTCAGCAGGTCCACCTAGACAAGATAGGCTGGACAAATAATGAGAGAAGAAAACAACAGGACCAACGGTCCTGGAGGGACATGAGAGCGTGGGAGGTAGGGGAAGGGAGGAGGTGTCACCCAACACAGGGACAAGGGAACAGCGAATGGTTCAAAACCAGAGGAGGGAGGGGAGGGGAGGACTGGAAGGGAGTGACCAAGAGCAAGGTAACTGAGAGGAACTACTGAATCCAGAATGAAGGCTAAACATGGTAATGGGTCGGGAGGAAAGCGAAAGGAAATAGAGGAAAGGAGTAGGAGGCAAAGTGCATACAGAGAAGCCTAAATACAGACATGTACATATGTAAACATATTTATGATTATGGGGGCAATAGATTTATATGCATATATTTATAGGTTCAGTAGTAGGGTAGCAGATGGACATTGGGCCTCCTCATGCATAATCCCCCAATACAATAGCACCTCGCCCTGCTAAGCAGCCATTGCAGGATACCCATCTTCCCGACATGATCACTGAAGACAGCCGTGTGTGTAAGCAAATGTGGTGAAGAAAGCTGATGGTGCCCGGCTTATCAAAAAAAGATATAGCGTCTGGGGTCTTAAAGGCTTGAAGGCAAATAAGCGGCCATCTAGCTCAGAAGCAACAAAGCCCACAGAGAAGAAGCACACGGCCTAAGCGAATACAAGGTGTTGAATGGACCATGTAGCAGATACAAAGGAACAAAAACAATCATTGTGTGATCACCTCTCTCACATAATGGCTGAAGACGAAAGTGTGCATAAGCAAGTGTGGTGAAGAAGGCGGATGGTGCCCGGCTACTGAGAGATATAGCGTCTGGGGACTTAAAGGCTTGAATGCAAACAAGCGGCCATCTAGCCCAGAAGCAACCGAGCCCACACAGAAGCAGCACACCAACATAGGTGATCATGAAGGACAGAGGAGACCAGGTCTCCAACATCAAAGGTGGGGTGGTGGTGAGAATCACATCACCGTGAAAGAGGGGGAGTGCATGATGGGGACCCAACGCCCACCTGTAGACAGCTGGACCCCCTTCCAGAGGGGTAGTGAGGAGGAGATGGGCCACTCAGGGTTCAGTGTAGCAACAATGAAACTCAAAACCTTCCTCTAGTTCCTGAACGCTTCCTCCCCTCCCAATCATCATGACCCCAATCCTACCTTGCCTTGCGGACCTGGTTATACCAGAGGATGTACAGCGGTGCAGTGGGGATCTGGAGGCACAGGGAATCTAGGACAGACGAACCTCTCAACACCAGCTGTGGGAGTGGCGACACCAGGAGGGAAGGGCATGTAGAAAGGGAGAACCGATCTCAGAGATCTATGTGTAACCTCCTCTCTGGGAGATTGGCAAGGGGGAGGCGGGTGAGGGGAGACGCCGGGGAGTGTAAGATAAGATGTAATAATTATTTATAAATTATCAAGGGACCAGGGGTGGGATCGGGGAGGGAGGGGGATGGGGGGAAAAAAAGGGAAACCGAGCTGATTCCAGGAACCCAAGTGGAAGGTGAATTATGAGAGTGATGAGTGCAACGAATGTATAAGGGTGCTTTGCTCAATTGATGTATGTACAGATTGTGATAAGAGCCTTATGAGCCCCAATAAAACGATTAAAATAAATAAATAAATAATGAAAGAAAAAAAAAAGAAATGTATTGGCCTTAGGGGAGGGGCAAAGAGGGCTGGATTGAGAAAGTCTGTGGCATCCAGTTCTGACTTGACTTTTGGATCCAGAATCTTTCAGGAGTCATGGCCTTGCCCTCCAGCCAGAACTTCCAATAACCGTCTTCTCAGAGCCTTGTTAAATTCTCATAATACGTTACACCTGCCATCCTGTGAGCAGCTACCAAACCCAGGCACTTTTTTCTTTCTTTTTTTTTTTTTTAACAGGAACAATAAAGTTTATTGAACCGTAGCTTAGTACAGGCGCTGGGATTTCCCCACGGTGCTCCTAATGTACAAAGCACGGATATTCTGCCAATTCTTCTTCAGCAGCGAAACCAAAAAGTTGACAGCCAAGTGGATGTTGTACACGAGTTCATCATCTGTCATCTTCACATGGCCAACTGCCACTGCCAGACACAGCACCTTCTTCATCTGGAACTTGACGGTGGACTTCACCTCGTCGACCTTGGCCACCATGTTCTCATTGTGGGTCAGCAGGGAAGGGAATTTCCCGGCCTTGTTCAGGCCCGGGCCCAGAATTCGAGGAATCTGCTTGATCAGGGTCACTGAGGCCAAAAAGGCATCATACTTCTTGGCCAGCTTTTTGACCAACTTCTTATTCTTGTTGAGCTTCTTGAGCGCCTCGATGTCCATGTGAGGGATCTCCACGGCCTTCGCTTGTCGCAGTGCTGCTGGTCCCCAAGGACACACACTGAGAACTTGGGGCGCGGGGTGGACTTAAGCCTGACAGTGCCAGAGAAGCGTTTGTCCTTCTGAGGGTCGTAGTTCTTCAGGCTGATCTGCAGCTCCACCGTCTCCAAAAACTTCCGGCGCTTGCGCTGGTTCCTGTGCAGGACTTCCCGCACCGCCTCGTAGAGGGTGTCACGAGAGACTTTGGTACTCATGGTTCCTAGCGCTGCGGCAACCGGAAAAGAGACCCAGGCACCTTTTTCAAAGACAAGCTCGCTCTCTCTACCCTTAAGAGCAGGTAGTTTTTGGATGATGGATATGAGATACCACAGAAGGCAAATCTGTAATCTTCCATGATGCCCAAAACATGCTGTCACAACCAGGACCCATGACAATCCCTCAGTTTCCTAAATTGCTTCACTGTTGCTTTTTAATTAATATATGACATTAACTTGTCATATATTGATAACAGGGAGGACCCTGAACTAGATGAATAAATTAAAGCTCTCCTCATCCTGTGCTTTTATATGAAGGTGTTAATTATTTTTGTCATTAGGGAGAATGATGGAGGGATGGAGCAATACCAAACGGAGTTTGACAAAGTGTTGTGTTTGCTGCGGGAAACATGGTGCGTGTCAGATACAATCCGTCACCCAGTGAGTCTGCAATTAACACCAAGGGACCAAGGTAGGATTCCCGGTAATAAATAGCCTTCCTCCCAGATGCTAGTGGAGACCCAGCAGGACCCACTGTTGTGTTGTAGCAGTTGTACACGGGACCTTATGGGAGACAGAGCTGGTGTTTGAAATGAGTTTTGTTTGTCCCCAGTTGGCTCAGATTTGTTTTTTAGATAGCATAATCACTAACATTTAAACACAGGGTGATGTCACGTAACAATCTGCAGCTTCTGAGAAATGGAGAGGCCCGACTTTGCTGGTTGACAGTGCACCTCTGGAAGACAAGGGGGACCACAGAGGGACTGGGGGGGGGGCAGGCAGATGTGGTGATCGGAGTTTGGAATCCTTGTTTTCCACGTAGAGGTGGCAAGGAGTTCAAGGGTTCAGAAATTGAGGAGGGAAGTTCCAGAAGACAAGTCTGTGTGGTCCATAATAAACCAATATAGGGGTTGAGATTTCAATCCGTTGGCTATTTATTTTGTGCCTGGTAGCCAACCAGCCCAGAATTCCTGACCTCGCCGACCATGTGAAACAAGGACCATTCCAGAATTACATAGAAGCAAGCATGGAAGCAAGGGCATCCACCACCCCGAATGCGTAGGGGTCAGGAACCAAGTGCTTTCTGTAGAACAGCCCCAGAAGGCAGACCTTTGGCTGGAAAACCTGTTAGGGAGCTAGCATAGGGACTGGCAGGCCCATTACACAAGCTCAGAGGTCTGAGCTACCGGCTCATGAAGTAGAGGCTCACTGCATGCTCAGAAGTTCAGGTTTCCAGCCAGCAGGGGGAGCTACGCCTGGGTGGGCGCTGTACCTGCATTGGCTCACCTAGGCCAGGTGAATTCAATTCAACAATACAGCCAATGAGGTCGAACTACGTCATCGACCACGCCTCCCTAACCGCTCATAAAACTCAAGAGGATCCCAAACCAGGCCTCGGCGTGAGCTGTTTCTGGCGTGGAGCCGAGGACCGAGGCACACCTGCCCCAGGTGAGGTCCGACAGAAGCGGTGATGTTCGAACAGAAGCGGTGCTGTGTGACTGGAAGCTATGAGGTAAGCCGGCCCCAGGAGTGGGCCTTCCCATGCTGGTCTCACGGGTTGTGGGCCCCTCTGGGCTCCTTTCACCTCACCACCCTTGGGAGAATTGTTGGGTTGAGTTCACCTGGCCTAGGTGAGCCAATCCAAGTGGCGCCCCACCCAATACGGTGGAGGTCCCTGGGGACGCTTGTAGCGTATTGCCGCAGCCCCAGCCTTTTGTGTCGGTCTTTGCGCCATTTCTTGCTGGTGTCAGTCTTTGCGCCGTTTCCTGCTGGTGTCGGTCTTTGCGCCGTTTCTTGCTGGTGTCGGTCTTTGCGCCGTTTCTTGCTGGTGTCGGTCTTTGCGCCGTTTCTTGCTGGTGTCGGTCTTTGCGCCGTTTCTTGCTGGTGTCGGTCTTTGCGCCGTTTCTTGCTGGTGTCGGTCTTTGCGCCGTTTCTTGCTGGTGTGCGGGACTTGATGTGCCTCTCTGTGCCTGCCTTCCCGGGCTGCATTTGGGTGGGGGCTGGGACGCTGCTGCCTGGAGGCTGGGAGGATTTTGACTCCCAAAGCCTTCTCGAGGCTCAGTGTAAAAGTTTATTTGGACTCGAAAACAGAATCAAAGACCCAATTAATTAAGTTTTAGAAGCAGGCTTTATTGCGAACTTGTGGCGGGTTCAGCAACTCAGGGTATTGAGCTATTGAAGCCACGCCAGGGAAAAAATCCTGGCGGCGTTTTTATGCCCACTGCTGGCAGGCACAGCTGGGGAGAATCATAGCTTGGGGGGGGGGTGGATCTGCGCACACAGGTGCTTCCGAAGGGAGAAGGTCGTTAATCTTACCTACATATGTCAGGGACGCGTGGAGTGACCATATCTTCAGAAAACCTTCTGGCTTTGGGAGGAGCTGGTTCCAGGAATTTGGGGTTGAGCAGAGGAGGGGAGGTCAGTTAGGGGTCAGTCTTGAGAGCTAAAATGGAGTCTGTTGTGCCAAGACAGGACGTTTTAGACTGACCCTATAGGGAAAAGGGACAACATTAGTCCATTTCTGTAACTGCTTCCTGTGGGTAGTGGGCGAAGAGCAAGGGGAGGGGCTTTTCCAGGCAGAGTACTGGGAGTTGCGGCCTGGCACAGGGTGGAGAGGTTGTTGTTGCTGGTGGACTGCTATACGGGTGATTTCGCGGAGTCAACTTTGCAGGAGCTGAATGAGACAAGGAGCAATTAAGAGCAAAATTACTACTAAAATTATGGGTTCTAGTATGGGGGCTAGGAAGGAGTACAGAGAAGAGTTCCACCAGGAAGAGGATCCGTCTGTTCTGAATCTGTTGTTTTGCAGCTCACGGTTTAGCTTGTTGAGGGTCTGGACTCTAGTTTCCACAATTCCCAGCTTATTGATGTAATAACGGCATTCCTCCTGGAGGAATTAGCAGGTTCCTCCTTTTTCAGCAGTGATGAGGTCTAAAGTGCAGCGGCTCTGCAAGGCAACTTGGGCAACAGAGGTTGTTTGTTTCTGCAGGGAGGCTAGAGATTTGGCAGAGGCATCGACTGCCAGCTGGAAGCGTGTGGATAACTTGTCTGCTGTGGTGATAGAGGGTCTAAGGGTCCCGCCGCTGAGTCCTACTGCACCTGCTGCTGAGGCTAAGGAGATTCTCACTGCTATCGGAAGAAAAACTGCTCTTTTAGTTTGGCGACTGTATACCTGGATGTATTTGTCCTGGACCTCAGCCGGAGTGTATGTAGTGAGCTGCGGAACCAGAGTGACGGGCAGGCACAAAAGGGTAAGGTAGAACTGATGTTTAAATGCTTAGTGTATAGTTGCACCAAAAGAAAATTTTTTTCTGGCGCTGTTAGTGGTTTGGAGGGGATTTGGGTGACATTACATGTCTGTGTCGATGGATTGGAGTAGCAAAAGGGCACTTGAGTGTTTTCTCGTTGGATGTACAGAGGAATATTGGGGATGGTTATGGGTTTTGTGGTCTTTACGTTGGATGAAAATGACAGGGCAGGACCTGGTACTGCTACCAGAGGAGGGCGTTCTAGGGCTGCACGCATGCAGCAGGTGGAGAGGTTGGCTAGTCCAGCAAAGTGGCGATGGCCAGTCCCTGCTGTAGCAGGGTAAGCTGGGAGAAGGGAGACTCAGAAGGTTTAGAAATTTGCTTAGTGAGTTGAAGGTCTTGGATCTGAATATTACAGTGGATGGTGGATTGGACCTGGAGTAGCGACCTCCATACATAGAGTTTGGCGTCTGGAAATTTCTCTCGGCGAGTGGCGCACCACGCTCCTGGAACCAGAGGTGTCCAGCGGCTATCCCAGGGGTCTGGGATTGTGAGAGTGTATTTAGATTTATGGTAGTAGAATCATCCCTGGGGACAAAGGGAAAGGTAAAGTATCTGGCAGGAAGACCAAGGACACCCTACATTTTTCTGTATTCACCTTTTGCACATTGGGTAGTTGCCTTCTGGTCATACAGGTAGCAAATAATGGGATCAGCTTTTCCTTGATGCCGCTTAAAGTCAGGGAAATTTAAGTATATGGGTGTTCTGCACCCTGTGGGTGGGCAGTCAGCGGTGGCCAGCAAATAATCATAACGCTTAGTGCGGGCGTAATTGGTATAGTTTTCAGTCAAGTAAAATCGCTAGCAAAAGGGGAAATTATATTAGGTTTAGCTGGCTGGCTTGGTGAGGCGAGTGAGGCGGAGAGACATAGGACCAGTAGACTGAGCCAGACCACTGGTAGCCATGGTCAGAGTTCACTGCTGCCTTGACTCGGGACAAATGTACCCAGGAATCTATTCCAAGACCCTTGACTGCCAAGGGAGTAGTGAGCACTACGGTGTAAGGGCCTTCCCACCGGGGTGCTAAGGGTCTGGGTGCTAGGGATTTAATTAACACAGCATTTCCAGGATGCACTGGTTTTTGGTGATCAGCAGAGGTCGGAGATGGTTCAGGGATGGGGGAGTTTTCGTGTTGTCTAAGAAGGTTGCGGAGCAAGGACAAGTATGGAAGGTACGAAGCTAGCAGAGGGCAATCAGTTGCAGGAAGAGGCGAGAAAAGAAAAGGTTGTCCGTAGAGTATTTCGATCATGGCTGGGGAGGATCTGCGCACATAGGTGCTTCAGAGGGGTCGTTAATCTTATCTATATGTGAGGGAGGGGTGGAGTGATCATATATTCAGAAAACATTCTGGTTTTGGGACGAGCTGGTTCCAGGAATTTGGGGTAGAGCAGGGGAGGGGAGGTCGGTTAGGGGTCAGTCTTGAGAGCTAAGTTGGAGGTGCAGGCCTCAAAATGGAGTCTGTTGCACCAAGACTGGGACACAGTGGTGTGCTGCGGCTCCGCCAAGCAGGATGGCTGGGAGCGCCCACATCTACCCTGTTGGTTTGGGCAGGTCTCTGGCTGGGTGGTTGGCTCCAGGCTGGCTTTCGGCTAGGCCACAATCTGCGGCTTCCATTTTCCCAGCCACATGACTCCACTCCCAGGCAGAATGGCGCCACCTGTGTCTGTTGTAGCTACTGTCTCTTCCCAGAAAGAAAGCCACCCAGACGGCGGGCAAGTTCAACAGAACAAGTTTTATTTTCTGCGCAGAGACTGTCAGCTCTCTTGAGAGGAGACTGAGTGGCCCCCAGTCTAATTTTCCAAAGGTTTTTATACTTTTGCAATGTGCAGGTGTGCAAGCAGGTAGAGTAGAGAAGCAGGGTGTTGCAGTTAGCCATTCTTAGTTGAACATTACCTGCTCTGGTCTTTCCTTCTGTACGTTCCCTTGGGCTACGTCTGCACAGCCTACCTCCCCAATATCAGCTAGTTCGTTGACAGTTCATAGCTAGTTTATTTACTGTTCATAATGGCTTCTATCAGCTCAAAATGACTTCTCTTGTCAAGGCTGTTTAAGCTTTGCCCAGAGCTGCTACATTCCCTCCTCTTCTTAGCCGAGTTCAAATCATTAAATCTGCGGTAGCCAGCCCAGTGTATGGTGGGCTCAGCACTAAGAGTTTTATGGTTTGTACTTTCTGTGTGAGGACTGCCACTAGCTTATTGGTTATTATTGGTCCAAACGTGAGGTTTAGCAGGAGGAGGATTAGGGGTCCGGCTAGGGGCGTTACTAGGGTGGTTCGCCAGGTTGCCCAATTAAGTAGCTTTTCAAACCAATTGGTTTCTTCATTTCTTTTCTTGACTCTTTCCTCTAATCTTTTCCTAACCAGGGCTAAACTATCTTTAATGATTCCTGAATGGTTTGCATAAAACAAGTTTCTCCTAATGCCATGCACAACACTCCTTGTTTCAAAAGGAGCAAGTCAAGCCCTCGGCGGTTTGGCAACACACTTCTACAAGGGAGTCTAAGGATCTTTCTAAATGGGAAACATGGTATTTTTATCCCTGTAAATCTAAAGCAATTTGCTGACTAAGAGTCTGATAGTTTAAGTTTCCTTGTATTAAAGCAACTGACCCGACTGCAGCTAATCCCATATCCCAAGCCCCGTTAACAGTGGGACTGACATTGGGGCTCTTTTAGCTCATCCAGAAATTCCAAAGTTATCCCTACCTCCTTCACCAGAACACAGGTACACTTGAGGAATAACATGCACTAGGACACAAATACCCGGGTCTGCTGCTAATACTGGGGAAAGGAGACAGGGTGCTAGTCCTGTGGAACAAGTAAAGCAAGTACCCGTTGGGGCAGATAACAAATAAGGATCACCATTTGGTTCAATAGGAACAGCTTGAAGGCAAAAATCTTGATATTTTGATATATTAAAGGGATAATTAGATGAATAAAAACAGTCTTCGCCCTTGGTAATCTTTTAAAGTGAGCTAGAGTTGAGTCCACTCTAACCTCACCTACAGACTGCTGCTTCGTGTAATCCTTCTTACTAACATTTCTAATTGGATTACGCTCTGCACCAATAGTGCTATTTGTAGCCGTGCCTACCGAGTAAGGGGGAGCAGGGTTCAGACAAAGCCAACAATCAGTTGCGAGGTTAGGATTTGAGTCCATAAATTGGAATACAGCATCCAGAGTATCAAACACAGAACCTTGAGGTGGCTCCTGAATGGGAAGGGCCCTTTGAGTTGGGCTGGCAGTGAACGGGAAAGTTACTGAAGAGTCTGGAGGGTGCGGCAAAGGAATCTTAATGACACCCAGCTGTGGCTCTTCAGGATTTATCACCAGGTTTGGGCCTATTTATGGACAGGAAGTTGCCATATTTTACTTTGCTGCATAGTAAAGGTTGTCCCGGGATCTCTATCATTTACATAATACTGAATTCCCATGTGTTCCCAGTGAACCCAATAACGCTTGAATCCAGTTCTTATTGGGTTACATTTGGAAACCATACACGTGGTGGGATCAAACCCCTCCGACTTGAGTCCCATTCTTGTAAAAACAATAGGGTCGTCTTTAACAAGTTTCCACCCTGAAGATGATAGTTTCACAACCCTAAGCTGCACAATGGCAATGTCCCTCCCCTTGGCAGTTAGGGAGCCCATGAGCCGGGCATCTATAGAAATGGTGTGTTTGGAGCCTTCTTTCTAAAGAGGGTATTCCGCACCCATAGGACGGGATTCCGGTTATGGGCCCCATTGTGCCCTTTACCTTTAAAGGATCCGGAATGCCAGCTCTTTCCTAGCAAATCAAACAAATCAAAGCGGAAACGGGGGTCAGACCCCGTGTAAGAAGTTACATATTCACTGTTGGAGGTTCGAGTAGCAGTCCACAGATGTGTTTGTGGTTGGGCGAAATGGCGGGTGCTGACAGCAATGCTCAGACAAAAACAATTAAGTTCTGTAAAGCCTTAATTTTGAGGGTTTTTCTGTCTTTCTGAGTGTTCATCTTTTCAGGATATGCTCAGGGAGGGCTTTTTTTGACTTGTGACTGATGAATCCACGGCCCCTTCCCCACTACTTTAATAGCAGTTGGTGTTATAAGTATCACCTAGTATGGGCCAGTCCCCCTAGGTTCTAAGGTCTCGGGTCAGTGCTTCTTTACCCACATTCAGTCTCCAGGTTGCAAGTTGTGGGCTGCCTCTTCACCTTTCCCTTGGTTGGGCCCAAAATGAAGGTGTCGGAGCAGATGATTTGTCTCACCTGCTGGACAGCCTGCAGGCACTTCATGAAGGAACAAGTAGTGACTTCCATTACTTCTACTTCCTTCAGTCTTGGGAGGATTGGGGAAGGTCTGCCAAACTTAAATTCAAACGGGGTCATGCTTTTCACATAGGGAGTGCATCGGACTCGAAGTAGGGCAAAAGGTAAAGAAAGGATCAATCCAGTTCTCGCCAGTTTCTAAATGCAACTTAACTAACAATTCCTTTAGGGTTCTGTTTATTCTTTCTACTTGCCTTGAACTTTGGGGCCTATAAGCCCAGTAGAGCTTCCAGTTAATATTTAGAAGCATTGCTAATACTTTAGTAATTTGAGCAATGAATACTGGGCCATTGTTGGACCCCAAGGTGGTGGGAAGCCAAATCTAGGGACAATTTTAGTTACTAATAATTTACACCCAGTGGCAGCAGTGTCCTTCTTCGTTGGGAAGGCTCCCACCCATCCAAAATAGGTGTCCACTAGCACCAGCAAATACCCGTAGCCATACTTTCTAAGTTTGATATCCATAAAGTCCACCTCCCAGAATTCTCCAGGAGTACTACCTCGAGCTCGTGGTTGGGGTTGCTCCTTTTCTTTTCTAGGGATGTTTCCCCGAGCGAGCACAGTGCAAGCAACAGTGGTGTCATCTGCCACCCAGTGTCCAAGCCTGGGTATGTAAAAGTACCTGAGGAGCAACTGAGACCATTTAGAGGATCCTGAGTGCATACCTTCATGTAGTCCTTGAATCAGATCTCTCCCAGAGCTTCTGGCATGAATCTTCTTCCATCAGGATGGAGCAGCCACCTGGATGCTCCGAGTTTCTTTGGCAGCCCAGCTCTTGGCTTACCTTTAGATCATTTTCCGAGTATGTAGGTTGTGGCAGTAAACACTGGGGATGGCATGGTCATGGCCATTACCTTGGGGATTTGTGGTATAATCCTGGCATTCGAGATCCACCGGTCCAGGGCACTTGTTAGGAGGGGCTCAACCATAGGTCCCCCTACCCCAGCAATATCCTGCCCCAGTGTAAGCTTCCTAGCTTCTATAACTAGGATGGCCGTGGCAGCCTCAGCTCGCATGCAGCTCGGCCATCCTGCAGTTACAGAGTCTAGTGTGATTGAAAGATCGGCCACAGGTCTCTTTCATGGCTGCAAGTTCTGAGTTAGCATTCCTTTTGCTGTGCCCCTGGCCTCATAGACAATTGGAAGGGATTTTCTATGTCTGGAAGGGGAAGAGAGGGTGCCCATATGAACGACGTTTTTAAGGATTCAAAGGCTTGCTGTTCTACTTCAGTCCATTGAAGTTTTTTCCTTTCCCCAGTACTTGCATATAGGAGTTTGGCTAATCCCTCAAATCCCAAATTCCACAATGGACAGTACCCCACAAATCCTAGAAACTCTCTCACCTGCCTCTTAGTCTCAGGGACTGGGATTTTGAGGATTACCTCAGTGCGGCTGGGGGACAAGGTCTGTTTTCCCTCCTCCAGTTGGTAGCCTAGGTATACAGCTTTATTGACACACAGTTGAGCCTCTCTTTCAGATTCCCTGGACCCCATGTGGCCAAGGACTATTAACAGGTCCTCGGTAGCACTTGGGCATTCCTCCAGGGTTTCGGAGGCCAGGAGGAGGTCATCTGCATACTGGAGCAAGGGGGTTTGGGGGTGTTCCTCCTTGTATTCCTGTAAGTCTTCATTGGGTTGACGTACAGAGGACAAGGGTATGGAGAACAAAGCATCCTTTAAGTCCAAAACAGTATAACAAATTCAGTTTGACGGGATAGTACTCAGGAGGGTCTCGGAGTTTGGTACCGTGGAGTGGACAGTTTCTACCCTCGCATTTACCTCTCCGAGATCCTGCACCATTTGGAAGTCCTCAGTTCCCGGTTTCGGCATGGGCAGCAGGGGAGCGTTCCATGTGGACTTGCAGGGCACCAAAATGCCTGTCCTCTTTAGTCTGCATATGTGAACAGCAATACCCACCTGTGCTTTCCAGGGAGTAGGGTTTTGCTTGACACTCACCAGTGTGGCTGAGCTCAGAAGTTGTACGACCGCAGGCACCTGATGTTCAGCAAGGTCTGGCAGGTTGTTCTCTGCCCAAACAAAAGGAATATCTTTTAGCCATTTATCAAGAAGTTCCTTTGAGGAGGTTTCTTCTGCTCTTTGATAAAACACATATCCCTCTGGCAGTGGAGCGGTGAGCAAAACCTTTGCCTTTTCAAGTTCAAGGGTTAAGGTGGTTGCAGCAGATGAGAAAGTAATCATGGCCACCATTTATCGTAATAAATCCCGACCAATTAGGGGAAAGGGGCCCTGAGGCATTACCAGGAAGGAGTGTGGAACTGTCTCTTGTGCTAAATCTGTTATTCTGGCCGTTGTCCATGGGTATGCTTGGGTCTGCCATGTGGCACCTGTAATTAAAATCTTTCCTTTTGACAATGCACCTGTAGTCTTTTCCAAAACCAAGAAGGTGGCCCCTGTGTCCACCAAGAAATTTACTGGCTGGCCCCCTTTTTGGAGTGTTAGCGTGGGATCCTGGAGGCCAAGTGAAACAGCCCTGACACCTTCATTCAGCTTCTTCAAGCATTATTGTTTCTTGCTTGGGTCTTTCTAGGTGTGAATGAGGCCCGTCCTCTCTAGTGGAGGGTCGTGCACCTCTCCTGGCGTTTTCAAGGGACTGATGTTTCCAATGTCCTTCTTTCCTGCAGTAGGCACATTGATCCTTCTTCGGGGCTTGGTGGTGCCCACAGGTTAGTCTCTCCGTGAATGGGCCATGCTCTCCTTTTCCTGAGCCTCTGGGGTCTCTCATGGCAATTACTAGTATTTTAGCTAGTTTCTTTGTCTCTGTTGTTATACACTCAATGAGCCACTTCTACCAAATCACTAGGATTTTTCCCTTCAAACCCTTCCCACTTCTTTTTCATGTCTGAGGCAGACTGACTGAATAATACAGGCAATACTTACTTCCCTCCTGTTCTCAGGGGGCTTTCAGGTCAATAGGGGTATAAAGCCCGTAGGCGTCCATCAGCCACTCTAAAAAGGCAGGCGGACATTCTCTTGTAGGAGCCTGAGAATTCTCACTGACCTTAGATAAATTTATAGGCTTCCTAGTGGTTAAGCGGAGGCCCTGCAAGAGCAACTGGTGATATCTGCTTAAGCCCTCTGGGCCTTGCTAGGAGTTTGGATCCCACATTGGTTGTGCAGTGGGGAAAAAAATTTCTCTCAAGTGGGGAGTGCCCGCTGGCTGACCATTAGGTCCATTGACTGCCTTCTGGGCCTCTCTGGAAGGGGTCCCATTCCTCTGATATGAACAGCACCTGGAGAAGTTGCAGGAAATCACCTCAGGTGGGCTGATGAGTATGGAAAACCATATCTAGCAAAGAAATCAGACCTTATGGTTTGTCAGAAAAAAGGGGTGTTGTTGGTTCCAATTATACAAATCCCTGGAACAAAAGGGAACATATACTGAAAAAGGGATTCGGGAGTCTTCCCAGGTTTGGGGGCTGCTTGCCTTAAGGGGAGAATGGCTGCTGCTGAGTGATCTTTCTCTGGGGGTTGTTAAGACATGCCTGCCCTAGTGTATTTGTTGTGGGGTGGGAGGGCTCAAAAAGAGGCTGTGAGTATCCCTCTCTCCGGCCCCTTGGGAACCTGATAGGGTGGTAGCGGCACCAAGGGTTGGAAGCCAGCTCTCCTGCTCCCAGAGTCCTCTTGCAAAATGGGATAAATCAGACAGGGAGGGCAAGGGGGAAGGGAGGGGGAGGGACAGGGGCAGCCTCCACCTTGGTGGTTTTAGGAACTTGGACAGGTTGTTTTTCCGGTCCTGCCATGTTTACTGAAATCTTGGAAACAAGAACTCTTTATGTTGGGGGAGGAAGTAAGTCTTTTATATATGTTGGCTTCTTAGTGGCAATGTCAATCCACACATGAATTTAAGGGATCAGATCAGGATGTCCTGGTTCCCCTTTCTAAGCAGGCTCCGACAGTGGCACTCGGATCTCGGTGCACCTCGAAATGTTGTAGCTACTGTCCATTCCCAGAAAGAAAGCATCTCCGACCACCGGCAAGTTCAACAGAAAAAGTTTTATTTTCTGCACAGGGTCTGTCAGCCCTCTTGAGAGGAGACTGAGCAGCCCCCAGTTGAATTTTCCAAAGGTTTTTATACTTGTGCAATGTGCAGGTGTGCAAGCAGGCAGAGTAGAGAAGTGGGGTGTTGCGGTTAGCCATTCTTAGTTGAACAAAAACTGCTCTTGTTCTCAAAAGCCTTCTGAACATCCATTTCCTTTGGGACATTCCCTTGGGCTACATCTGCATGGCCTACCACCCCAATATCAGCTAGTTCATTGACAGTTCATAGCTACTTTATTTACCTTTCATGGTGGCTTCTGTCAGTTCAGAATGGCTTCACCATTATCAAGGCTCTTTATGGTTTTCCCAGAGAACCTACATAGCCGCCATGGGGAAACAGGGCCTATGACCCTGGCCAAAATGGTGCCCACCAGTCCAAACACGTGGAAGGGCACTGCCTCGGGAGCTGGTTGATTTAGGCCTGGGAGATAGCCCTGCCTTGTCCCGGCAGCCAAATGTTTCCCTTTTACCCTCCGTTCCCTTTGCCTTTCTCCTGGTTTTTAAAACAAGCTGCTTGAGCCCTATAACACTGAGCAGGACTTTTTTGTAACATTTAATTAAAATGTATCTGGTACCAAAATTATATATTATAAATATGACAATTTGGTTATATTTTTGAAAATTTATACTTTTAAAATATACTTTGGTTGTCATATATATTGATAACAATGAAAGTAAAGAATAAAAACAAAAAAATATTATTTCCTGCATTGAAAACTCCAGGTGTTCTAGGGTTAGTGTTCTACCAGTGTAGGTTTGTTCCTTGTTACTGGCTGGTTTTCCGTTGCTCAGTCTTAAGACAAAGGCGTTCGGAAGCCTAGCCTGGGTAACCCTTACTTTTAGGCTTTCAGTGGTGTTTCTTCACGCACTTTTGGGGACAGCTCTTAATATAGCTCAGCTGCCATGATGTTCCAGCCAGAAATTCCAATTTTCCTAAAGGTTCCCTGAGCTGCCAGATGCCCCTTCCCTTCAGAGATTTGAGAGTCTGCTCCTGCCAGCAGGCATCTTGGAAGGCTGTGGGGCCATCCCAAGCAGTGGTCCTCCTAGCTTATTGTCTAGAAAATGGTTGGACCTAAAGTCGCCCACAGCGACTGCTCTTTGACCCTTTGTCTATGGTGGGGGCACCTGTCAGAGGCATCAGTTTAATAGCACACCAGGGGTCTGCTCTGAAGCGGGGTTATTGACCTTGAGGCAGCAAGCTCTAAATAGCCTTGTTTTGTGCTTTCCAGATGGGACTTAGCAGCTTCATACTCAGGAATTGCCCCCTTGCATGAATCCTGTCCAATTGGGATAGAGTTGACACAGAGGCTAGACAAACAAAAGCTGATACACTATGCAACTTTATTTGAGAAAGGAGAATGGTGGCCAGAGAATGGCACACTTTTCCTTCCAACCCTGATTCACCTGGAACAGTTCTGTAGAGTGATGGGAAATGGGCGGAGATGCCAGAAGTTAGAGCATTTCTCCTTTTGAGGAGCAGTAGAGACCTTCATCCCCAGTGCACACAGGAACCCCTAAGGCAGGCGTCCTCAAACTGTGGCCCGTGGGGCACATGTGGCCTGACGACATTTATTCCACCCTCAGGGTGTTTTTGCTGCCTCTGCCTGTCCTGCTTAGCAGCCGACTCGTGCAGTGTGCATAGGAACTTGTTCATAGGTTTTTAAAAAACTATAGTCTGACCCTCCAATGATCTGAGGGACAGAACTGGCCCCCTAGGTAAACAGTTTGAGGACCCTTGCCCTAAGGGATCCTGGACTTAGGGGTTACTATTCTCGCAGCCCTGACACACCCCTGATCATTCTACCCATAGTAGAGGCACCAGGGAAATTTGGTCCCTGGGTAATTTACCAGCCTTTTATTCAAATTGAAGCCAAGAAAATTAAAAATGACTTAGGCAGTTACTCTACTTTTGATTACTGTTGACTCCCCCTGTAGTACCCCAATATTACCATTTAACTCTATAACGCTGAGCATATTTCCATAACATATAAAGAAATGTATATATTAATAGATAGATAGATAAACAGACAGATAAATAGATAGATAACTTTGAAAATAAAGAATAAAAACAAAAACATTTCCCCCAAATTGAAAATTGAGCCATTATAGGGTTAAAAAGGATGGGTCTTATCAGCAGGTGTAAGACCTTAGGATCATAAATGAAGCAGTGATCCCACTGCACCTAGTAGTGCCCAAACCCTGTGCCCTCCTAGGGAAATTGTGAGTGCTTTAATCCCCGTTCCTGTACTTAGAGTGAACAAACACATGCCTGATAATCCTAAGTATACTTATTTCTTGTGACACTCACCTAACTTGAAGGGAACTACCTCCTCCGAATCTTAGACTTGTCTCACTTAAACTCTTCAACCTTTTGTCTTTTTGTTTGTTTTTCCAGAAGTTCTCAGGTTACCAAGGCCTCCAAATCAAGTGTGCCAGCTGCAGGACCACGATTTCCTGAACAACCTCAACTTTATCCATCCTGGGACCTGAGTGGACAATCCCTTCTGAGCCCCATTTGCCCCTTTTGCAGCAGGAAGTACTTAGAGATGTCGTCGCCCAGTACCCCAAAGATTTGGGTCCATACCTCTTCAGGGGGCAAATGTTAGGTAGCTATCCTAGGGACTGGGGTGTCCATTATGCATGCCCAGAGGGCCAAGGTAGCAGCCCAAGAAGGAGTGGCACACTGTGCGTGCTCAGAGGTTCAGGTTTCCGGCCAGGAAGAGGAGGTACACCTGGGTGAGTGCTGCAACTTGATTGAACCACCAAGGCCAAGTAAATTAAATTCAGCTGCTGGGCTTGACCAGGGTTGCCCACCATGCCTCCCTAATGCTCATAAAACCCACTTGGATGACAATCAGGCTTCTACATGCATTCTTTCTCACGCAGAGCAGAGGACCGAGGTCTGTCTGTCCCCAGAGAGATCTGACAAACCCAGGAAGGCTCTTTGGAGGCAGCATAACTGGACATGAATGGCTGGTGGATACTGTTCAGATGCAGGACTTTCTACTTAGAAGGGTCTAATCCAGCCTGAGATGATCCTTGAATGAGTCCTCTGCACAGATCTTTTTTTTTAACGTTTTATTAGGGGCTCATACAACACTAAACACATTCTATGCATACATCAGTTGTGTAAAGCACATTTGTACATTCATTTCCCTCATTCTCAAAATATCCACTCTCCACCCAAGCCCATGGCCTCAGCTCCTCATTCCCATCCCCACCCCCCATGTGCGCTACCCCTCGCTCATCAATCCTTGGTAATTTACTGATTTTTGTCATATCTTGCACTGTCTGATATCCCCCTTCACCCACTTTTCTGTTGAAGTAAAATGTACATCCTTGTAATCAGTTCCCCGTTTCCAAACTGCCCTCCCTCTTACCCTCTCAGTGTCTTCACTCATAATACTGGTCCTAAAGGACTCATCCACCCTGGATTCCCTGTGTTTCCAGTTGCTATCTGTACCAGTGTACATTCTCTGGTCTAGCCAGATTTGTAAGGTAGAATTGGGGTCATGATAATGGGGGAAGAGAAAGCATTTAGCAACTAGAGGAAAGTTGTGTTTCATCATTGCTATCTCATACCTAGTCTTGGCTCATCTCCTCTCTGAGACCCTTCTGTAAGGTATTGTCCAGTGGTCTGGAAATGGGCTTTGGGTCTCTACCAAGCACTCTTCTCATTCCCAATAAAATGTTTTTGTTCTGATGATGCCTGACACCTGATCCCTTCGAAACCTCGTGATCTCATAGGCTGGTGTGATTATTCCATGTGGGCTTTGTTGCTTCTGAGCTAGGTGGCCGCTTGTTTACATTCAAGCTTTTAAGACCTCAGACGCTATATCTTTTGACAGCTGGGCACCATCAGCTTTGTCTTCAGTGTACCTGTGGGGAAGGTGAGCACCATAGAATGCCAGTTTAATAGAACAAAGTATTCTTGCAATGAGGGAGTACTTGAGTGGAGGCCCAGAGTCCACCTGCTACCTTAATACGAAACCTATAAATATATGGACGTAGGTCTATTTCCCCATGCTCATATATGAATATATTTACATATGGACATACTTTTTAAAAGACCTCTATAACAGGCCCTTGCTTCCTCGCTTGCTCTTCTATTTCCCTTTCATTTTCCTCTTGTGCCCACTGCCATGCTCAGTCTTCCTTTGGGTTTCAGTAATTCTTCTTGGTTCCATTACCCTTGATCCCGCCCTACCAGGCCTCCTACATCTACCTCACCACGGATATGCATGACTTCCTGTTCTCTTGTTTCTGGGTTTCTTAACACCGCTTTCTTTACGCCCACCTCCCTCTTTCCCATGCCCCACACCCCAGAAGTGTTGGTCCTGGGTTTTGTCCTCCAGATTGGACATCCAGCCTATCTAATTTAGACAGACCAGAAAAGGTAATAACATGCACAAAACCAAGACAAGCAACCCAAAAAAACCAAGACAACAAAAATCCAATGACACTAAAAGAAAACAAAACTAACCAAGAAAGAAAAGCTCATAGTTAGTACAAGGACTGTGTGGTGAACTTTAGGAGTGTTTTCCAGTCCAGTCTGTTGGGGCACCGAGCCCTGACCACAAAGTCCACCTTTGGCATTCCCCGGGAACTTTGATGCTCCGTTTTCTAGCGCTTCCGCTGCACTCCCTTAGTGTCATGCCTCGATGTAACAAGATCAGTTCGGGCGCAGTTCCCACACTGTGTCTCCAGTGTTGTCCCCTCTAGGGCAATGGGTCTTTGAGGGACGTTTCTCATCGTGGGGCTGCCCATGTGGTCTTTTCTGTGGACTGGCTTCTCTGATTGGGAACATCATCCTCAAGGTGTAGTGGGCCAGGATGTGCTCCATTCTCCCCTCCTCCCCCTTGTTTTGCTCTGTGTTCTCTGATCAGATATGTCCCTCTCCGCGAGCTGCAGCTCCGGTGCCATCCTGTGAAATACAATCTTTTGGGGCTGCAAGGATGTGGGGGCGTGGGTATCAGCTCAGATCTTTTGAGAGTCCAGGAGATATTGACTGCTCGATGGGCACAGTTCTGTGGGGCACCGTGCTCTTGGTCCAGACGCTGGTTGTGAATATGACTTTGTTGTTAACCAGTTGTGTGTCTCTGGGTCAACTCCTGTGTGTTTTTGAGGGAGTTTTTTCATCTGGAAAGTAAATGTACTGGATTATCCAGAAGCCCATGTCAGCAAGTTATTGAGAGGGGTTAATCAGAGACTGTTTCATATAGTGTGTATCTGCGCGCTGAATTCGAGACCTGGGGTGGCAATTATGAGCTCAGAATAGAGATGGTGTCCAGTAGGTGACAGACGTGGCTCCATATTGAAACAGGAAGCCCACTGTGGAGATTTGGTCCTTCCGTTGATGACCACCAGCCACCTAGTCTTCTCCTGCTATAACTGCTTCACTGACTCAGCAGCTGAGCCAGGAGCCAGTGCCATCATAACCAGGTGGCTAACTGGGAGAAAGCGCAGATAGATATTTGTTATCTTGTTGTCTTGGTAAGCCCACCTAACCTCCATGCAAACCTTCTGGTGTGAGTTATCTGTGGAAGGAATCATAGGCTCACAGTAATACACATCTTTCTTTTTGTAAATGTGCCCGTATTCCTTTCTGAACCTGAGAAGGTGTCCCCTGTGTCCACCAAGAAATTTACTGCCTGGCCTCCTATATGGAGTGCTAGCCTGGGTTTTGGCGGTGAAGTGAAACAGAGCCCTGACCCCTTCATGCAGCTCTTCAAGCCTTATTGTCTCTTGCTTGGGTCTTTCTCGTTGCAGATGAGGCCCATCCACTCTAGTGGAGGGTCGTGCACCTCTCCTGGGGTTTTCAAGGCACTGATTTTTCCAGTGTCCTTCTTTCCTGCAGTAGGCACATTGATCCTTCCCCATGACTTGGCGGTGCCCAGAGTTTAGTGTCTCCGTGAGTGGGCCATGCTCTCCTTTTCCTGAGTCTCTGGGGTCTCTCATGGCAATTCCTAGTATTTTAGCTAGTTTCATTGTCTCTGTCGTGCTAGGGTCATCTCGGTTGTTATATACTCAATGAACCACTTGTATCAAATCACTAAGATTTTTCCCTTGAACCCTTCCCACTTCTCTTTCAGGTCTGAGGCAGACTGACTGAGTCATAAAGGCAATATATATTGCCCTCCTGTTCTCGGGGCCTCCGGGCTGTTAGGGGTATAAAGCCTGTAGGCTTCCATCAGCCACTCTAGAAAGGCAGGCGGACATTCTCTTAGCCTGAAAATTCTCACTGACCTTAGATAAATTTATAGGTTTCCTAGCTCTTCCGCAGAGGGTCATGTGAGAGCAATGGGTGATACCTGGTAAAGTCCTCTGGGCCTTGCTAGGAATTGAGATCCCACATTGTTGGTGTCATGGCCAAAAGAGTTTCTCTCAAGTGGGGAGTGCCCGCTCGCTGACCATCAGGTTCACTGACTGCTTACTGGGCCTCTGTCTGGAAGGGCTACCCTCCTCCGTTGTGAACAGCACCTGGAGAAGTTGTTGGCAAGCATTCCAGGTGGGCTGATGAGTATGGAAGTCATACCAGTAGTAGTGTGTGTTGGGGGCTGCTTGTTAGGGGTGGGGGTGAGGTTGGGGGGCCGGTGGGGGATGGAGTAACTCAATAAGGGCCTGTTAGAAGTTTTCTATTTCTGGACCCTAGTAACCTTATAGGGCGGGGGTTTAAAGAAAGGGTTTGAAGCCAGCTCTCCCACTCCCAGGGTTCTCCTGCAAAATGGGATAAAGCCGATTAGGGGAGAGAGATGGGGAGGGGAGGGGAGGGGAGGGGGGGGAGGGGAGGGGGGAGGGGTGGGGGAGGGGAGGGGTGAGGGAGGGGAGGGGTGGGGGAGGGGTGTGGGAGGGGAGGGGTGGGGGAGGGTGATGGGGAGGGATGGCCTCCACCTATGTGGTTTTGGGAACTTGGACCGTTTGTTTTTCCGGTCCTTCCATGTTTCCTGAAACCTTGGATACAAGGGCCCTTTCTTTGCGGGAGGGAGTAAGTCTTTTATATTTGCAGGCTTCTTAGTGGCAATGTCAGCCCACACTTGAAGTAACGGGATCAGATCGGGATATCCTGGTTCCCTTTAACCATAACTATCAACTCTTAGTAATAGGGGATGGGAAAACTAGTCTTGCGTGGGTCAATCAGGGACTCCTTCTGCCCCATCACTTTTAAACAAATTGTAGAGTCTCCAAGCTTTTGGGTTGAAACCACATCCTCTTGGTGAATGCCGAGAGCAGTGGTCCTCAAACTACAACCTGTGGGCCACATGCAGACAGCCGAGGACGTTGATCCTTTCTGCCGGGTGTATGTGCCCCATTTATTTTTTTTTTTGAACTTCAAATCAAGATGTGCAGTGTGCACATGAATTTGTTCGTAATATTTGTTTTTTTTAAACTATAGTCTTTCCTTCAAAAGGCCTGAGGGATAGTGAACTGGCCCCCTGGGTAAACAGTTTAAAGACCCCTACCCCAAGGTATCCTGGACTTAGGGGTTATTAATCTCCCAGCCCTGAAACATCCCTGAACATTCTACCCGTTGTAGGAGGCACCATGGGAATTTGGACCCCGGGTAATTTACAAGCCTTTACTCCAATTGAACCCAAGAAAATTCAAAATGGCTTAGGCAGTTACTCTATTTTGGTCACTTTTGACTCGTCCTGCACTAGCCCATTATTTCCATTTAACTCTATAACGCGAAGCATGATGTTTTCATAACATTAAAAAATGTATATATTAATACATATATATATATATATATTTATAACTATGAAAGTCCACAACAAAAAGAAAATTTTTTCCCAAAATTAAAATTGAAGCGTTATAGGGTTAAAAAGAAGGATGGGTCCTATCAGCGGGTCCAAGACCTTAGCATCATAAATGAATCAGTGATCCGACTGCACCTAGTAGTGCCCAAACCTGTGCCCTCCTAGGGGAAAATGTGAATGCTTTTATCCCTCTTCCTGTACTACCAATGAACAAACACACATGTCTGGTAATCCTAAGATTATTTTTGTTTCCTGTGACACTCACCTAATTTCAAGGCCACTGCCACCGCACAAGCTTAGCCTTGTCGTAGTCAAACTGTTCACCTTTTAGACCGTTTGTTTTTCTCAGAAGTTATCGGGTGATTAAAGCTTCTGAACCAAGTGTGCCAGGTCCACGACTACCATATCCTGGACCACCTCAACCTTATCCATCCTGGATAAAGTTGCCCTCAATGGACAACCCCTCCCAGCAGTGTAGGAAGGGTATGGACCCAAAGCCCCAACTCGCCCCTTTTGCCAGCAGGAAGTAGCTAGAGATGTCGTCGCCCAGTACCCCAAAGATTTGGGTCCATATCTCTTCAGGGGGGCAAATGTTAGGTAGCTATGCTAGGGACTGGGGCATCCGTTATGCATGCCCATAGGGCCAAGATAAGAGCCCATTTAGGAGAGGCACCCTGTGCATGCTCAGAGGTCCAGATTTCTGGCCATGAAGGGGAGGTCACCTGGGTGGTTCCTGTGCCTGGATTGTAGGTCATGTAAATTCAATTCAGCCACTGGTGTCGGCCAGACTTGCCCATCACGCCTCCCTAACGCTCATAAAACTCTCTTGAGTGCAGACCAGGCTTCTGCATGATTTCTCTCTCACTCAGGAAGGCTCTTTGGAGGCAGCTGTGCTGCACATGAGTGGCTGGTGGATACTGTTCAGATGCATGGCTTTCTGCTTGCAAGGGTTTTTGTCTCAGCTGACTGTAAGGGAGGAGGTAGTACGTCTGGATCACAGAGTATCCATGTCCACAAACGAGGCTGCTCATTCCACAGTCCTGGAAGTGCTTTATGAAAACCCTCTGCTTTGCAATGTCACTCCTTGTAGATTAGAGTGGGAGGGGCTGGGACCAAGGTATGCTGCCTCTTACTCCCACTTGCAGGTTTCTGGATGCTGATTGTATCTCTTACAGCATCAGTTAGTGGGCTTGTTGTCTGCCTCAGGCTTTGTTCACGGAGATCCTCCAGCTAGTTGGTGGTGTGTGCGCATGAGCAGAGGCTTCCTGCCAATGCCCCATGAGTAGTAGAGCTCCCATGGTGTGGACTCCATGAAAGCCTTGCCCCAGGCAGCACGCTTACAAAGGAGGGTGGGCCCTGCAGGACAGAGGACCATTCCCCCTGTGGAATGGCCTCAGAGATCCACCTCCCTCTCTGGCCAGCTGCTGGGGCTGTGGGTCCTAAGCATCATGGCTGACTCAGTAATAGACACAGGGTGAGGCGACTCCAGTAGCTGTTTTGACTTGTCTAATCCAGCCTGAGATCATCCTTGCATGAGCCCTCTGCCAAGATTATTTTTGTTTCTTTTATGATCTTTTCATTAGTGGCTCCTACAACACTAACCACAATCCATAAATACATCATCTGTTTGAAGCACATCTGACCATTAATTGACCTCATTATTCTCAAAATCTCCACT